>NC_134220.1:17584677-17887707 GCF_965140235.1 Caretta caretta | reverse complement strand
GAAATAGAATCCGGGTCTCCTGGGTCCAACCCAGTGCCATGAAATTGGTTATAAAGTATTTAGCATTTGTTACTTTAGTAGAAAACATTCAGTTTTTAGAGGTTTCCTTTATAATAGATGAAAGGTATAGGTATTTTAAATACTAAATTCTAGCTACTGTGTCCAAAACAGGAATATAAATCCCTGAAATGAAATTTTATAGTGGGCAGATTGGGAGTGTAACAAGTTATTACACTGTCATATGCTCAGGAATTATTATGAAGTGATAGCTGCTACTGTAACGGGTGTGGTATTAAAACCCCAGATAAAACTTAAGCCCCAGATGAATTTGGTGCCTTAGACTTGTCTAAAGTGTAAGAAAGTATAGATGTCTTAGAATTTATGTTTGCAACTATGCCACGACAGGAAAATTTATAAGCTGTTTGTCCACAGTTTATTTTAGATGCATATAACTGTTGGAAGCTGAATTCCCTTTTGTAACCTCACCATCAGTTTTTAGACTCTGGATTTATCAATTTGTGATGTCGGTTTTACAGGAAAGCAGTGGCACATGTGCACACACTCTAAATCTATATCTCTATATCCACTGTCTCTTTTGTTGATCCTCCTTTGGGAATTTCACTGTAGTAGTCAATACTAGTTGAGGAATTCATTTACCCCGTTGTTCCAAGATAGATTCAAATGTTCTGAGGTATTAATTTTCTTTTAGTTAAAATGTATTTGAACAGGGCTGCTTAGTGCCTAAGTACCTATCATTCAGTCAAAGTTCTGAGTCCTGATTTTTTTCATCCCCTGTGCCTTGAAGGACTGAGAGTGAGCTTAGCTTTGGCATGTATAGTTGTCTTATTTAAGCAATTCTGAAGCAGACTAAAAAGAGTCCTGCATAGTTCCTTTGCTAGTAAGATTGATCACAGTGCAGATTTAGAGGGTGTTGGAAGGACCTAAATGGTTGAGGATAAAAAGCAAGGGGACACAATGGGATCTCTGGGGTTCTGTTAGGAAGCTGGAGGGTTCCCACAGGCTGGAGAAGAAAAGAATTTGCTCTGATTTGCTTTGTAAGTAGATTTTGGGTTAGTCGGTGAATGGCATTTGGGTAGTGGCTTAAAATGTTATATGGAATTTGATTGTTAACTTTAAACTTTTTACAATAAAATCTAAGGAAAATTATATAAAAAATTGAATTTACGAATAGTTAGAGCTCACCTCTCAGCCTTCTGGAGAGAACATCCAGTACAGTTGTATTAATAAGAGTAGTCACAGCTTATCTTGACACACAGCAGAATTTATAGTTAGGAAGTGTTTAAGCCTCAATTTCTATGGTTGGCACAAGCTAAATTTCAGACAAAGCCATTCAGCTTGGTCTGAGAAGAATAGATCTAACTGTTCTGTTCCTAATTACCTCCTAAGTAGCAGCATTAACATTGGCTATAACAGCAATCTCTTGTTGGCCCTCTCCATTTTAGGAAAAGTATGAGAAGCAGCCAACTGTGGGTAGGAGTTGGTGAGAGTAAGAGGGAGAGAAATAAAAACACTTTTAAAATTATAATAAAATTTCTGCCATTTTCTCTCCTTTCAGATGTTGCTTATCTCTATGAATCCTTCAATGCAAAACAAGATGTAACTCAAGAACCAGTAGGTAAGTAAAACTATTAGTTCAAGACTAAAAGGGAGATGAGTGGTTGTGACTAATTGTAGCCGTTTTAAGAGAGCTTGATTCCTTCAAATCTTGTTAATTGACTCTGTTGAAGCCATGACCTTTTGAGGTTGCCTATCAGAGAGATGTTCTTTCCACTCCCTTTTCTGTTACAGAAGCTAATGTAGAAAATACGTGCCATCTGACCAAAGATACCTCACATATAGGAAGAAGTGATGATGGAACCCAAATTACCTCATCACTGCCAGCCACTCAGTCTTGCTATGAGGAACCACAGCCATCTACTTCTACATCTAACCTCTTTAATGCTTCTTCTACCTCTCTCATCGAGCGGGTATCTGCTGAGCAGGATAATCCTTCAACATCTGGTAAGGTGTTGTGTGCAGTGTTTGTAAGGTTGGTGCCTCAGAAATTATGACTCTTCTGTTGAATCCTAAGAAACTAATCTCTTACTGTAGAGGATAGAATGATAATGATCAAAATCCCTGCAAAAGTTCAAGTCAAAGCACCTGATCACTAGTTAATTTAATAACTTGTTCCATAAGAAAATCATAGGCTTAGTCCTAGTGGCTCGGAGAGGCAATTGAGAATTGTGTGAATTCAAGGACACAGAAGATGCATTTCAATCATTAAATGTTTTAATTTTGCAGCACTCACCATCTTGGAACTTAGGTGCAGCTGTTGGGGATTTTTCCCCTCATCAAGCTGGAGTGTAAACTTACTGAAACTATACAGATCACATCACAAAGCTAACTACAACTGAATATTTGCACGCATGCAGTCGCTCACTGAGGAACCATTCTAATCCTCACTGTTGCTGCTGCCATTCACCAGTCCACTTTTTCCCATTCAGAGATTTTTAAGATCAGAAGGGACCACATTGATCATTTAATCTGACAAATAGAACAAAAGACAATTATTTAGAAGATGTAAATGATGTTCCCAGAAGTGATCCCCAGTTCGTCTACCCACCTGCCACCCATTTTAACCAAGTGAAAATCCACTCTCATGCTGTCTTTCCAATTTACCAAATTACATGATCACTGCAGGCTGCGTCCTGACCTTCAGTTTATCCTCAATCTTCTGTGCACCTATACTGCAGTTAGTCTCATGACCTCACTCCATCCCCAAATTACTAAATGCTTCAAATACTGCAGCATCCGATTGCAAGTCTGGCTCTGCCTGCTCATACTGGCTCCTTCCAAAGTATTGCTCAAAATGTGCCTTAGCCTTGATGTACTCTGCATATTATTTGTGCTCCCCACAGACTCTTCAACCACTTCTGTGGTAGGCTGCATATGTGGAAAGAGGTGTGGGGGCTGGGTGTGTGTGTGCATGCGAGAGAGAGAGAATAAAATCACTCCAAGACTGAATCTTTATGACTAAGTATGGGCCTGGAGCATATTTTTATGAATGAATTATAAGCACTTCTATTTAGATGCGGAGCATTTACAGGTTCTGTACCAGTTTCTTTACAGATCCTCCAAATAATCCGGTATATTGCGAAAACTAGGATAGATGATATACCATATAATCGTGCAAATGATGCCAGCACATTTCTTGTTTGACATAGCCTTTTCTCATTCAGATGATGATTGAATTGGGATGGGCATGTGTCATGGAAAATATCATAGTTTTTCTCCAGTGTTCCCTCTTTGTACATATCTGTTAATAATCTGTGCTTTCGTTTTACAGGATCACAGTCCTCTATTTTCATTCCTGTGCCTGCTTTCCCCACTCTAGAACCTAGGTGTCCTGGAGCATCACATGAAGAACAAGGACAGCTGTATGCAAATAGTGAAACTTCCACTATCACTTCAAGTATCATTGATAAAGAGAGAAATGAAAGTTCTACATCAGAGCCTCAAAGGGAAGAGGAGGAGGACTTGGAGCCTGCAAAGAAGAAAATAAAAGGAGGCTAGTATATTATGTGACCTACGTATTATGTGACCTACGATGTAGCCTTCTATTTTAATCTTTTGTTAAAATGATTTGAAAGAAGACTGACACTCTCAGAAGCTTCCAATTACGTACATGGCTCGTTTGTTAATTTTTCACAGAATTCCATTTGGGTTAAGTGAAGCACAGGGATCTGAAATGACTTACCAGGGCTCTGTAGGCAGTTCAGTGGTTCAGTCTAGATTAGAATCCAAGACTCTAACTATATCTTATGAAAGTTTAAGACTATTATTACTTTTTTTTTCTCTGCTGAAGTGAAATGAGTCCAAAATGCACTCCTATAACCTAGAAGAGCTTTAAAGGATATGTTTAAATGGTGTGTATATAAAACCTTATTCAGAACACTATGGTTTTTAAAAACACATGCCCTCAGGCTTCTATTACATCAGGGCAAATATGTTTACTTTTAACAAAGTATGATTTAAAGGGATCAAATATTGTTGATTTTAGACCTGCTCCAGGCTTCCTGCTATTCTGTTGCTGGCTCAGTGAAAGTAATGGCTGTGACTGTAATACTGTGCAGAGATCAGTCTGCAAAGCAAGGACATCAGCTTTGTGACAACACTAGTGATGGAAGCAGATATGAATCATAATGCTTAGCTTTTTGGCTTAATTGAGTAACATTAAATAGGAAGGCTCTGACACCCATGGTCCAATTTCATGTATGTTATAACACTGAGACATGTCTTCTCTGCAGATGAGAATGCTAGTCCATCTCTTCAGATGACAGCTCCAAGTCAATGTATAATTAAAGCTGGATTTGAAGGCGCAAAAACAACAAATGTAAAACCAGACAAAATGGAAGAAACACTCACTTGCATTATCTGCCAGGAATTGCTGCATGACTGTGTCAGGTACCTATAGTTTAAAAAGAACCTTCTGTAATTAAATGGGACTTAATACAGAGAACACAATAACTACTGTTTGGGGTAGTGGGGGTTTGTTTGTCTTTTGTAAAATACTAGTTTCTCTTGAGAGTTGGTAAGATTTTCTATTTTTATGCAGTGTATATACCAGGGTTTCAACATGTACGCTTCCCCCACCGTACAGTATTGAACAACTAGCTAGCTGCTTTAGGCTGGGACTTTCAAAGAAGCTTAAATGGTAAAGTGTTCACCATCCTAAAAAGCTTTGGGCAGAGACCACAGTCAGAGGCATGATACAGGATTTAATGGACCGTTGAGTCATAGTCATTGCTGGTATAGCAAATCTCATGATGAATTCTAGTTCACTTGGCCAGTGGCTGGTTAAACAAGGCTTTGACTCTTCTTTAATCAACATTACCATTTTCTGATGGGAAAACTCTACTATCCAGCTTTCTCCCACTAGACTGAAGTGGAGTTTATCAGGTATCTTAGCCAGAAAAGCAGATCAGACTGAACATGAGATGCCAGTTGAAGTGTATGATTTTAATGGATTTTTTTCCCATCTCGATATGGGAAAGGTGAGCATCTTTGCATCAAGCATATATTTGGAAAAGGCTCAAAATTATAGGGGACTTGTTTTAAAAGTAATTGAACAATTATTAAAGTTAATTTAAAAAATGAAGAAGTGTCCTTCAGTAATCAAAAGTGCTAGATTAATAGCACAGCAGTCTGGGAAGTGTGGATGAAGAGAGTAGAGTGATTCCAGCTCCAGTCTATATTAAATCCTTGGTCTTCGACAAGACTTACAATAATACGATGCTAATTGTGAATGTGGGTTATTTTATATTGTAGACAAGCTTTCTACAATCTACTAAATCCTGAGATTATCCACTAATTTCCAATAGACTGCTAAACATCTGTCAGCTGATTGGTAACAGAAATGTGGTCACCAATTCAAATCTCCTGTGTAGTACTAGCCCCTTGTGAAACAGATCTTCACTGTAGAAAAACTATTGGAAAAACAGACTTCCGTACAAATCGTTATGTAAAGTTCTTTATGGTATTTCTTGATTATCTAAACAGATATCAAAGGACCATGCTTTTAAAATACTTTTGTATTTAAAGCTTATGTAAAAGGCCTGTTTTGAATCTTGGGATTTCTCATTGTCCCTGTGATGTAAACTTGTTTGTGTTTCCAGCTTACAGCCCTGCATGCACACCTTCTGTGCTGCCTGTTACTCGGGGTGGATGGAACGGTCTTCTCTCTGTCCAACTTGCCGTTGTCCAGTTGAACGTATCTGTAAGAACCATATACTGAATAACTTGGTTGAAGCCTATTTAATCCAGCATCCAGGCAAGTTGGAAGTGTATTTAATATACTTACATATACAGCATGTTTCAGATATTAAGTGTGAAATAGGTGTATAAACAGAGAAAAAGATCTTTATCCATAAAACCTTCTTTGCCTATCTTACTATTTTGCCTGTTGCTCTCATGTTGCCATAAGAGAAAAAGAAAGCAGTTTATTACAGGAACCTTTTTATAATACTAGACCTAAAGGCACTTAACAAATGTTAAGGATGCTGTGAACTTTAAGCACCCACTCCTGCAAATTTCATCCTAACTGAGTTACCCAAGGTCATACACTGCCACTGGCAGAGCTGGAACTAGAATTATGAATTACGGGCTTCAGTCTTACGCTTGTGAGTTTATAAAATGTCAGATACACGAACGTTCTAGGTTGTTTTACATAGCTACAACTACTGTAGTCACATGTTCATAAATACTGTGTACATTGTTTAAAAACTTGCAAGGCGGTGGAGATGATTTTGCTCTGGAGTAGTCGATTTGGTGATTTACAGCTATTTTTTTCTTCACGTTCATATTTGTGTTTCTTTTGCAGATAAGTGTCGTAATGAAGAGGATGTACGTAGTATGGATGCTAGAAACAAAATCACTCAAGACATGCTGCAGCCTAAGGTGCGAAGGTCATTTTCTGATGAAGAAGGAAGTTCTGAGGATCTGCTGGAACTGTCGGATGTAGATAGTGAATCCTCAGATATCAGGTATGTGCATTGGCTTAGCTTTGTTTGGGTCTGAGCGCTGGCAGTCTCAAACCAGGCTAGAGCACTGTGTTAGCTGCAGCCGTTTGCAAAACTGGGATTTAATCTTTATTGCATCCCACATTTTGAAGCCCTGGCATTATGTTTTCATGAACATTGTCAGGGTTCAGTTTTGATTTATTTTTGTTTTCAAGTTTGTTTTGGAACCTCTATAATAATCTCAAAACTGATAAAGTGCTTATTTATAGAGGCAGCAGGGAGCTGATCCAGGTCTTGGCACAAGCTAAAGCAGCCCAAGATCACCAGAGTATAGCTCCAGCCATGCTACCTTCTGCCCCTGGCATTCCCTCTCCACCAGAGGTCCAGTAGTGGGTGATGTTGAGCAGCGAGTGCTTTACTGAAGGATTCCCAGATACAAGGAGGATTCCCAGCTGGTTGGCTAAGCCAAGTTTCTGGTGCCAAAGGGGATGGAGTGGAACAGAATGGTGGATCTGGCCCTAAATCACCACATACTGTTGTAACTTTTTGTCCTCCTTTTCCTCCATCCTACGCCTTCTTGGATTGGAAGCCAAGGCAAGCATTGTGTCATTTGTAGGTCTTGGAAAGCATCCAGCACACTTGTGGGCTCAGTGTAAATTACAACAATCTAGGGCTACTTGTACTCACTTCTGGAACTAAAAAACTTTAAATGCTTCTGAAATAATTGTGGCCTTTTTATTTTACCCTTTCTAATTTGAAAGGAACTAGGAGTGCAATACTTAGCTTCACTGCTCTATGTTGCTGAATGTGTAAGCATCCCTATCCAGATTTTATCTACTGGGTTTAGGCTAACATTTTATAAAAACAGAAACAAATAGCTAATTGAATCCACTCTGGAAACAATATATGTATAAAATCCAGTAACCTGATTGTGTCTGTCCTTTCAGTCAGCCTTATATAGTGTGCAGACAGTGCCCAGGATATCGGCGACACTCCATTCAGCCACTTCCTTGCCCAGGCCAAGAGGGGGAAGCAGGAGGATTGCAAGCACTGGGAGATGCACCATCGACGTCTGCCGACTTTCCTGCAAGTCAGTGTGATGAAAAGCTTGTTGTTAACGTGGTACTGGGACACTAAGAAATACATGTCACTTATGAGGAAAGGACACTTTCTTGGGGAGTTGTGAAAGTTGGCATCTTTCTTAGAGTCTTGAGATATGAAGATGATTTTCCTAGGTTACTGGGGGATAAGTCAAGCCTTTCCTGTTTATTTAACAAATACTGTGTGCTCTGTCTTTTAAATAGCTATCCGTTATAGCTGAGTGGAACATTTTCTGTCACCCTTGTGGGAGTATAGAATAATCTGTGTCTTTGTGAATTTCAGCAAAGGGCAAACCACTGCTACAAAAGCAGATTTACAGCACTCCATATTGGAGTTATCAGTGCTGTGGGTTCAAAAGCTTACAGGATTTGTAGTGCATACAGGGTGAGTGTAGATGACTCTAGTCAGAGTAATAAGTAATCCACTAACTACTAGGGTTTATCTGGATTTCCCAGGGAGGGGAATAAATTGTAGAACATCAACTGATTAGGGTCATCTGAAATTGTTCTCCATTCTTCATGGGTTGACCGTCTTGATTTTGCTGCTGGTGGATAATCTGAATAATTGAAGGTTTCATCAAAAGCAAAGTGGTATCAAAAGGTCATCAAGCTTTTTCTCCTGTTTCAAAAAAATCATTCATTGGTTTTGATTTGTCAACTGTAGAGTCTGCATGTATATGTGTAATGAGAGAGGTATGTACTCAAATGTACAAGCAGAAAACTAAAGAGAACTTACAGCTGTGTTGCCCAAAATACACTGTTTAGGAGCAATTGGTTCTTTTACTTCTTAAGCTATTTCCCTGTATTGAATAAAAGTTTTTTGTCGTTTAATAGTGTAAAAGGGTGTATTGTTTAGAAGCCTTAATGCCAATTTCCCTATTTTTCCGTATAGCCTTCTAAAAACTTTAGTGATATTGCTTAAGTGTCAAGTTCCTCAGCTCTTCGGATGCTGATGTATGTGTCTAACACTCATTGGTACTGTGGTCCCATATTATATAATTCTTCGGGGTTTTATTTATTTCAATCTAGCTGTCCAGGAGTATGTCTGTCCTTCTCAAGGAAGTCATGTAATATGCACGTGCTGTTTTCAGCCAATGCCAGACCGAAGAGCAGAGCATGAACAGAATCCCAATATTGCCCCTCAGCAATGTGAGTAAACTTTATTGTCCTAAAAACAAATTTAATTCTTATTGTTAATCCTAGGTCTTGAAAGACATTCTGACTATATCAGATCATGTGCTGTTACAGTAAGAAAGGGTCTTCCTGCTTCTGTGGGGTTTAATTAAGCAGGGGGAAAGGGAGGTTGTTTTCTCCTATATCTGTACTATACGCACAATTAATGCAAATTGTTTTGAAATATATTAGCATTTTTCAACTATAGCGTGGATGGAAAGACTTATATCTTCGTTGTCATAGTGATGCAGCAAAATGCATTAGCTGACTGATTTTTTTTTTTTTTTTTTTTTTTTTTATATTGTAACATTTCTCATATAGCCACCATTTATGTCATGTTAGTTGTACAGCGGAGCAGTGTTTTGTGTAAAACCCTATGAGCTTTGGGTTATTGTGCTGCTTTGTAAGACCAATATACCTGGACAGTGGTGATTGCCTTGGGTTGATCGTAGCTTTTCTTTGTGTTCACAGGCACAGTTTGTCTACAGCCGTTCTGTCATTTGTATTGGGGCTGCACTCGGATGGCATGTTTTGGCTGCTTGGCACCATTCTGTGGTATGGCAGGAGAATCACTGTATCAGCTATAGCCACTTTGCATACAATAGTGTCTCGGTTACCTGGATTTTACCAAGCTTAATTTTTTAATGTCAATGTAACATTGTAGTTCAGATTAGCATAAGAACAGTCAGAGCCAGATCTTAAAATGTTAGAGAAGACCCTTACCCACTTCAAAAACGTTTAGACTATACCGTTAAAATGTGTCACAATTAATGGGTTATTGTATTGTTAATAGATGCTGAGAAACAGTGGCCCCTGTGGACTGTAATGAGTAGTGGGGTGCTTAGTACCTAATCTTGGATCAGTTCCTAAAGTTGGGATGTTATATGATATGCTTCAATATGTGTTTGCATAAACTCATATACTGTGTTCATAAACATCCATCTTTGTTACAGAAGAAAAACTTATTTAAAAATTGCAAAACAAAGATAATTTCTCCTCTTCTTAACAGAAATAAATCTTGGTGACAAGTGTTTAGATGGAATCCTAAACAACAACCATTATGAGTCGGATATTCTAAAGGTATGTTTAAAAAATCACTATGTGTTGTATATGAGCAAGAGAACATGTAACATTGAGATTGTGATATACAAGGTGTTTAAAGCAAGAAATCCAGAAGGAGATACTCTTCTCCTTTATCCATCCCATTGTGTGTAGGTCCGGCAGCAACTGAGTGATGTTTGTTCATTCACTGTCTGGAGATGCCAGTAGTGTCTAGGCACAACTAACATTCTTTAACTGAAATTCCATGAGTTATATTTTGTTTTACATTTAATCACTCCATCCTCACCCCCACACTCAACATCACTTTAACACCATTCGCCTAATCCATTAACTCTTACTCAGACAAATATTATTTTCAAAGACAAAGTGAGTTTAGAAGACTGAATAAAGACATCAGGAATGTGTTCAGCCTTTCATGTTGGTACATCTCTTTGAGAAGAGTGCAGGAGAAGACACAATGGACAGTAACTGCTCTGAGCTGTTAATGAGTCAGGTTTCTGCTGTATATAATAATACCTTACTCTGATGTAGTGTGATAGTATTCCCATTTTACAGATGGGGAAACTAAGATGAAGTGGCTTTCCCAAAGTCACCCAGCAGGCCAGTGGCATGAAATAACATATATGGGTAGATTGTGTATAAATACATAGTGTTCACGCAGTGGAGTGTAATTAATATCTAGTATGTGTTTATGTATACATACCTGTACACACACAGACACACATATGGATTTTATATTGTAGTCTGTCAAGCCTAAAGTGCACTCCATTCCTGGATGATGAATTGTAATGGATTTTGGCTCAAGGTGTCACTGTGTTATCTGCTCTGCACCAGCACTAAACTAATGTTACTAAACATCCTTTCTGCAAGAGGGGTGGGGGGAAGGGTGTTCACTAGCAATGTTGCATGTGGTGATCTTTACAATAGGGCTGTGTCCTGGCTGGCAGTTTTAGGTGTGCCACCAGTGGGTCTCTGAAAGGCAAACTGAATAGTCTTTCAGCAGAGGTGACCAAGTATAAAACTTACCTCACTGAGCAAATGGCCAGCCGGAAGTATTGTATTTATTTCTGGGTCATCTTTTCGCCATTTCAGTTTCAGTGCCAGAGGAAGTGTAGAGATTTGAACTAGAATTCCCTTCAAGCTATCCTGAGCCCTCCAAGAAATCACGTTAAAATTAAATGACTGAAAGACACATTCTGGAATTCAGATGCATCTAGCAAACAGGTGTTACAGCTTTATACATATAAATGATGACTTGCTAAGAAAACCAGTTCCTAAGGTCTATTAAGAGGTGTAATGTCCAAAAGATTAATAATGGGAAAAAATCTACAAAGAAAAGTAGGCGTATTACAATTTTTTCCTCCACTTGAGTTAATTTTAACTTAAAGTATATGCCAAATATTATGTACCTGACCATAATCCATGTTGTCTTTAGCTAAGGACACTGGGTAAAATCCTGGCCCCGTTGAAATCAATGAAAGTTTTGCTGTTGACTCTAATGAACCAGGACCTCACCTTGCTCAATTAGGCTTCAATCCTGTGAAGTCTTACACACACACTTACCTGCAGTGGGACTACTTGAATGCTTAAAGCTAAATACCTATGTTAGTCTTTGTGGGAGAAGGGTCACGGTGAACATAGAGTACTGACTTTAAGTATCGGTGATCTGACAATGGTAATATTGGTAGTCAGGTTAAAGAAATATCAATAATTTGGATTAAAAATATAGAATGAATGCATTTTGAAAACCTATTTAGACTTACATTTTTGTTACATTGATATCTCTTAGCCTGTTCTAAATATACATTTTTAAATTCCTTATTGCAGGATTACCTGGCATCCAGGGGTTTTACATGGAAAAACATGTTAAATGAAAGTCTCTTAGCTCTTCAAAGAGAAGTTTTTATGCTGTCAGGTAAGTCTCTTCATTCTTATATTTATTTTGAGTGGGATGCATTTCAGTAAGTAATAGTGGATTGCGCTAAACACATCCTGCTTTCCTAAGATGTCTATGTACATGCTCAGAGTGGTCACTGCATTTTTTTGAGACATTAGATTAAATGAGATTTAAATTAATGCTGTGTACAAATTGGCTTGTTCTCCAGATTACAGAATTACTGGGAACACAGTGCTTTGTTATTGTTGTGGCCTCCGCAGCTTCCGAGAGCTTGCCTACCAGTATAGGCAGAATATTCCTGCTGCTGAATTGCCAGGTGAGGAATGGGGAAAAATTAATTTGGTCCCATGACTGTGAAGGCCTGTGAACGCCGAGTCAAACCTCTTTCAGTTAAATGGATCCTCCCATGCAGGTCCTTACACCTAGGTGTAGTCCTGTTGCGGGTAGTTGGTGGTTCCCTTTGCAGGAGTGAGGTCTTAGGTTGGTTACCTTACTCATGAGTTGTTGTAAAGTTTGTGTGTTACCAGTTCAAAGAGTGGCTAGTGCCAAAATCTTCATAGGGGATTCTTTGCCTCCAATATGGCTTGTTGTTTTTTTAAATTTTAAATATTTGAGGACAAAAGTGCATACTAAAACACTTCAGAAGTAAAGCATAATATATAAGAACAACTAGCTGTTGACTATAATTTAGCTATCATAAATTCTTTGCACATTTAAATGCAAATCAGGTGCTGATATTTTCTGAACGATATCAATTATATTGGCTGATGTCGTTTATTGGTTACAATAATTCATTCCAACATGCGTTGTAAACCTGTTGAGCAGTATAGAGCTTCGTTATAAGATAGTAGGGGCAATTGTATCTCCTTCAATTCCAATGTGTCCACAGCCCATTGGGGGCAGATGAGCCCTTCTGTTAATCTACTTTTAACTCAGTTATGTGCTGCAACTCTTTTTTTTCCAAACAGTCCTTGTTGTTAGCAACAGCTTCGCCACTCAATTACCTGCTAAGCATGCTGCTGCGAGTTTCAGCACAGCATGGGGCAGACGGGCCAGCCTAGTGTGTTTAATTTTTATAAGTAACATTTTATCTGCCTAGGGAGGCATGTTTGACTGCTCAGCTTTACATTCATTCTGTGGCAAAACTACAGAAGCAAAAATAATCACTACATATTTTTCTCATGTTCTGTTTTGAAGTATATCTAAACAGTAACTGGTGCATGATGTCTTATGTATTTAAGGCCCGATCCTGTTTCCACTGAAGTCAGTGGCAAAACTCCAAGTGGCTTCAATGGTGCAGGATCAAGTCATTATGCAGAGGGCTGGTCCATGTTTGCCCCCAATACGTGATGGGTTTTTCTGTGCTTCAATATGTATTTTGTAAAAATGACAGGAAACTGGTATAACTTAAAGCAGCTTCTTGCAAAAGGAGGTCTTTTCTGTCCCCAGCAACACCTAAGCAAAGCCATTTACAGCAGTGGATCCTAATGTATTTCAGCTACATTGATTTTTGTCATCTGCTACATCTTTATTCATTACTTTATGCAATAAATGTGATATTATGGTGGTTTATTTTATAGTGACTGTCACATCACGTCCTGATTGTTACTGGGGGCGCAATTGCCGGACTCAGGTTAAAGCACACCATGCTATGTGAGTTGGTTTTTTGGGGTTTTTTTAAGCTTGAACTTAAAACTATCAAAAATTCAGACTTAATGGAGTAGTTCTCAAGTAGTGGGTCCTGTCTAGAACTCTGAGAAACTATTTTTTGCAGCACAAACCAAAACTGCATGATTTTGCCTGGTTTCTGTTCTAGAATTGAAATTTATGCCAGGTTCAAGGACTGTGGAACATCTGTTGGTCCAGTTTCAAGTGAGCCTGCTCTGATTTATGGTTCCGGGTAGAAACCACATGATATGTAAAGATTTTGTACAAACCTGAAACTCGAAGTTAGAGCCCCATCCATGTGGAAACAAAGGAAATGGGTCACACAAGCACCTGTGAACTGAAATAGCCAAATTTGGCACAGTTTTGATCCTGACTTCCCAAGCCCAGACATCACTTCCCACGGAATCAGACTTTCTAAGTTCTTTGTGCCTGGGTTCTCCTCAGATGCACTGCATAAACCCTGTTCTGGTCCCTATTTTGAAGTGCCATGGGATTCCAAGGATACTGGGATGCATCTGAGGACAAGATTACTCTCGTTGAAAGTGGTTATCTGACATCTCCCTGTTGGAAACAGGTTGAGAACCTGTAGCCTTAGGAGTCTGACGTGGCCTGCCATTCCTTGTCGCCAGAGTGGCTCCAAGAGTTTCATTCCCTGGACTAGTTCAACTTGGGCTCCTGGTGAAAATGAAGAATTAAGCTTGAAGAGAGGAGGGGAATCCTTCACTTTTCAAGTGTCTAACAATTCTAGGGAATATAGACTCCAAATCCATGTGTGAAAGACAGACGTTATGCAAGTCACCCACTGGCAGCTGCATAAGACTGCATGTCTGATATCTTTAAAAAGAGTTTGATTCCTTTAAACACTAGTCAGCTGGGTGAGAATTTCTTGATCATATCTTCTTTTGTTAGAAAAAGAGACTCCAGTTAGTTAGCGGAGGACAGTCTCAGGCCTCTTAAGGTACATGGTCATGCAAAAGAACTAACTAGAAGTTAGAAATGCCTATCTGTAGAATCAAAAAGATCTTTTTTCCCCACAAAGGGCCGGATTCAGACTTAGCATAAACCTGTGTAGCTCCACTATATTCAGAGGAGTTGCTCTCATGCCCAAGCCTAAATTTGGCCAAAAGTTAAAGGACTTAACAGCGTGCTTAGCTCAGAATTGATTGACTCCATTAAGCAGGGTAAGGGGAGGCAGTTCCTCACTTGACCAATAATGATCCATGTTCTCAGCTCCTAAAAAGGAGCTGTCACTTTCCCTCTACTGAGAGATCGCTTTAATGAGCGGAAGGTCCTGCTCTATCTATCTAATTCTCTGAGAAGACTATGCAGTTATCATAATTTTACTTTAATTCAGACTATTGTGGTCTGAAAATCATCCATCTGTGCAGCTTATACAGCCAGATCATTAGACATTAAAAATGTTCATCCACCAGTCTCTTCCAAGGGTGAAGTTTGTGGAGTATATTCTGCAAAATCTAATTTTCTTTCTCTTTCTCATAGATTTAGTTTAGGTGCTTTGATATATTTCTGCAAGAGTTATCTGTAGTACTGGGCTGCATTATTGTTGCTAGGGGGCATTTTGTTGTTTGATGCACTTGGGAGCTGATTCACTGTCCAAACAACTGCCAAACTTTCCTATTCAGATTGCAGTTGGGTTTTTTGTATCCCTCTGGAATAGGAATTGAAGGAAGCTTTAGTAATGATTCAGTGCTCTTTCTTCAAGCATTAGCTGTACAACTTTGGACAAGCTTCTTCTAGTTCCAGAAACCCATGAAACAAAACAGTCCTGACACACCACTGTTGCATCATCCATCGCCTTCTGCATGAGGACCCATCGCCTTCTGCTAACTGGTGTGGGTTTGAGACCAGATTCTTATTAAATAAGAGGGCTGAGAGCCTCAGGCCTACTACTCCATCTCCTGCAAACCTCTACACGCTCAACTCTCAACTTGTGCCTTAAATACATTTTGGGGCACTGAACCCATCAGGGAGAACCCTGTGACAAGAACAGACAAGTGCTTGACAGTAAGAAAGTAGTACATTTATAGAATTCTGTATTACCTGTCTAATCCAGGATGATCAGTATGCCACTTCCATGGAACCCAAGTCACTTGGGAGGATGCATCCTTCTTCCCTAAAGTGAGAGAGTTTTCCACTCTCCTTTATTTCCAGAAATAGATTCCAAACTCATCTTGGATCTCAGAAATCAAAGAATGTTTATGTTGAAATTTATTTATTAGCCAGATTAACATGTCCTGAAGGTTGTCTAACAACTTCAGTTCCCAGTGACTCTCATACTCTCACTCTCTCTTCCCAATGACTTTCAGCTGACTGCTGAAAATTACCAAGTGTCTGTCAGGTCAAGATTAATTCTGCTTATGTGTCCTGTTTTAATTGACTCCTGAATTTAAAGTATGCAGTGGTAGAGAGGAATGCAGTTAACAGGTTTTCAGTGTACATAATGTAATTAACAGTTGTTGGGTAGAAAAAATACTGAGAATTCTATTATGAAAAACTTTATGGAGGGTAGGCTTCAGCCTAAAATAACAGGCCGCAATGTCTTCAGGTTCTGATAGCATTAATATGTATATGTGCTGCTTTAAACTTTTGTTTGACTTTAAAATATCCTAAAGCAGGTTTGACTCTTTCATGGTGTTGTACTTCTCAGAGCAATTTTAAACTTTTTTTTTGTTTTTATTTCAGGAAATTCAATCACATTTGTGAACAAACACGTTTCAAGAACTGAACTTTCTGAAATTGAAGCTGTCTGAATATTTGTAGTCTGTAGAAAGGGGATGAAAGCCTGAAATACTGATCATATAGGAAATATTATCAGGGGATTTTCATTATTCCCTCACAGCAGGGAGTCAATAACTTTTTCATCAGGTACTCTGGTGTGACCTTTTTAATTTGTAGAGTTTAACAGTTATATATGAGTAAGTGAGAACCTCTTGAAAGAAAATCTGACAAGCATTGCATTCCATCCTCATTATTACAGTGTTACTATTTCACTATACTCAAATCAAGTAATAGCAGCCATACATTGGAGGACCTAAGAATAATCAGTGAGGAGTGTATTTGCACTAAATGTGTCTGAAAATAAGAGAAACATTTATTAAAATGGAAATGCTCTGTACCAGTAACTTAATATCAAAGGAGGAAACTCAACACATGTTCAGACTTGTCCACTTCTATCTTGTCATTAGCATTGCAGTTGGGATGGAAATCTATTAAAGTTCACTTTCACAAAACAAGAAGGTGATCTGGTATATGTTCATCAGAATTGTTTTTTTGTTAATTTTTCCCCCTATTCATTAAACAAACAACAGCTTCAGCTTACAGCCTCAGATCAGAACAGTGCTTTGCAGGAATGCTATACAGGAAAGCATTTTTTCTTTTAGTTTAGTAGTATTGATGTGTTTTTTCCATTAGAATTAGATATCACAAACATTTGCACAAATATTTACAAATCAGACTCAAATTTGGGATAGTAATTGCTTATGAACAAGCGTCTGCTTTTAATAACTTTAGCAATTTTCTATCAAACTAAACCATTATTGACATAGAGCAGACAGTAAGACAAGTTGGTGCAATTTTTTTAATGTATTTTTTGGTGTGATATCATATGTTAGCTAGGCATGTGTAGTTTTATCTTGCAGCTGTGCTCTAGCATGTGCACATTGGTAAAAGCGTAGAAAGGCTGCCACTTCAACAGAATATAACAGATTTACAAGAAAGAACAAATGTTACCTATGAAAAGGTCCACTGCAGATGAACTTTAGCAATATGGAGAAATTCTTTTGATGTGGGGGAGATTTTAAGGGGGACACTGGTATCTCTAACATGTTGAGTATGTAGACTTGATTTTTCACTCCTCTATTTTTTCCTTAATTATGTTCAGAACATTTCCTGAGATCATAAAAATGTGATGTAGTCATAAATATTTCCTAGTCGTCTGGCAACTAATGTTCACGTGCTTGATTTGGACCAGCTTTTCATAAGTATCATACCCAGGAGAGCAAAATAGAATGGGAGGAAAGCGTACAAAGTTACCTCTGTATATATCGTGTTTTAGGTATGCCTTATTTTGCAAGCAAGGTTTATACTCTATGCTATGTGTTATCGTGCAGCACGGGGTGGTGTAGCACATTGTATCTGTTAGTTAATTAAAAAAATACAATACTGCACATGTTAATATAAATGCTAATTAAAAATAATGGATTTCTGTTCATATTTTTATTTTAAAAGTAGCTGCAGCAATGATGGATCTGTTGGTAATATCCATAATGCTGTTAAAAGTACACTTGGGTGTGGACTTCTCTTCCTAATCTCTGGGCATTTCCTCCTGTGAGTAGGGTTGAAATCAGATCTGGAATAATACTTGAAACTTGTTAACAAAACGTTGTTTCTACCTTTTACTATTACTAACAATGTTCTATTGCATCTTTATTCATATTTTATGTTTAGAAAGTTGATTTTTTTAATGGTTATTATATCTTCTCAGGACAGCCATTCCCAGCTGTTTGGTCTCAATTTCAACTCTGGCTGTGCATGTAAGCAAATTGCATGTATTTGTGGAAAGAGACCCTTTGCACATTACATGTAGAAATGTGCTTTGCATTCTCACTCACTACTTTCCATGCCCCACATTGGCTTTTAGCATAGACTTGTCACTATGCTAATGTTCAAGTCCCTAATGTGGTGAATTTTTTGTGGATTAAGAATAACATCTACAACCCTATGTACAACTTCTCTTGCACCTGCACAAGCTGTTGGGACGTATTATGTGACATCTTAAAAATCTGCAACAATCTCAAATACTTGACATCCAAACTACCTGTATAGTAGAGGTTCCTTATATACCTTTTATGTACCCCTCTCTTCCCCCCCCCCACCCATAGAGAATAAATATGGCTTTCTATGCATAGGGGGTTGAAGTAGTGCAATGGAATGAGAAGTTTTTTGTGATTATATTGTACTTGGAAGAGCTGAGAGATTAACTTGCAAATGGGGAGGGTGAATAAATCCTGATCTTTATATGCTCTTAAGTAACTAAGAGCATCTGTCATGGGTATTACATACTCTTATACATTAGTCCTTTTAAAATGTATGGTTGCCAGGTGATATTTAGATAATGTGATAACTGTATAAACTATACTTGGTGTAATTGTTTAAATACTGTAAAGGTGCACCATATTTTTAACCTATCTAAAGCACACCCCCACCCTCTTCATAAGAGACATTTGGAAGCAGAGCATGGAACCTTGTAGAATCGATGTTGTGAAAACAAGGGTGATTATGATAGGGTTTAATGTAGTGGTGAATAAGATACAGTCTCCCTCTATGAGAAAGTTCTTTTATAAAGAAGGTGGAGTGCAGTTCTTCCAATTCTTTTTGTGATTTCCTGGACTAAAAAGTTATTAAAAAAATTACCCATTTAAGCTGTCTGTTTCCATTTCATCTGTGCTGTTTAATCTCTCCTCACCACAAACTGTGCATAGATGATGTTGTACACATCACCTTCTAATGCTCAGTCATATTGCTCATCACTTGAAAGTTACTGAGTTTTTACAACAAGATACCAGACTGGAACTCATGATAACTGAGTATAAGGTATTACCTGGAGGGAGTCCTTGTCTGTGGCATGTGAGAGATCTGGCTTAGCCTCCCTTATATACCTGTCAAGATAAATTTGCAAAGGATCTCTAGTCTCTCTGCAGGATTTATAACAAATGAGCTGTACTTCAAGCCAGCTCCATTGTACTTGGAAGTAACCACACAGACATAACTTTTGTTTTAAATAAGAAAAATTCAATACAAGGGACAGGAGCAAAGAGTTTTTCTACCTTTTGTAGAACTGGATTTTCTTCTAACTTCATGCAAGAGTATCTAGATACTGTGATCACTGTCATTCTAAAACTGCTGACAGTACTAGAATAACATTTAACAGCAGGCTATAGAAAATGAATATTGCAGTGTTAAAAGACAATCTAGATAGTCTAGTTTATATGTACACATGCAAAGATTCTGAATGGCTACTACAGATGGAGAACTTAAGTGTGCTGTAGGAAGTTGCATACTTACCAACTTGGAAAAAATTTTATTCACACCAGACTTTATTTGACTATTTGGTGAAAATAGTAAAGCCAGCCAAACTTGTTATAGTTTCAAGTTTTTATGAGTTAGGATCTTAGCATGTCTGAATTCTTAACAATTCTCACACTAAGATGGAAATTGAAATCCTTTAATATTGTAGCTAATCCTTACTGCTGTTTTTTAAGCCAGCTGTCATTTGTTCTTCAAACTAAATTGAAAAAACATTAAAACCCACACTTTAAGCAATATAAAGTGAAAGTATAATCCTGCTCTGTGACCTGTAAGAACAAGAGACCTGTAGTCATTCAGACCTGTAACTGCTTTAGATGTTCTACCAGCATTGGCGGGTTGAAGTACTCTGTACTCTATTTTAGCATAGACTGTCTTGTCTCTAACTCAATTCAAAAGGAAGCAGTCAATTTTTGGTCTTGCCAGGGTGAAGTCCTGTCACTTGAACAGCTGTAGGATCATGCAAGCAGCTGTGCTTTACCCTGCTTATCCATTGTGGAGGGGGTACCTTATGAAGTGGTGTGAAAGAAAAGAGCAACATTTAATGTAGGTTTTACAGTGTTCACATCTGTCTACGAAGCACTTACAGTCATTGTTACTCTTGATCATCCTCACTGTGGGTTGGACTTCAGTCAGTGAGTGGGTAGTTTCCATTTCAGTTCTGAGCCATCTAGGCCTCAGTAATTTACACCTAAGGTGAGATCCTGCTCCCCTTAAAGTCAATGAGGTTGGTCTTTGGCTATGAATAATAAATAGTGAGTTGGCTATACTAGTAAAAAAACACACTCTGTAATTGTTAGGGCAGTAGTTTTCAACTTTTAAATGGGGGCTTTAGTTTAGATGGCTTAAACTAGTGCTTTTGGATTTTTTTTCTTTTTGAAGTGGGAATTGGGGGAGTTCGCTCTGTGAGAAGAGGATCACCACCAAACTGCAATCAAGCCTTTTATTTATGCTTCCTGACAAAACTTTTCTGGAAAGATGTCTTATTTCATGCAGCACAGGGACTGTTTGCTTATTCCCCTGCTTTCAGTATCATTGCATTTTAGCAGTTCAAAGAGAATGTGCCTGGGTGATTTTCCCGCCTTTTCCCCCTGAGTTATTTTCCCACCTTTTTTGCCTGACAGCCTTTCTGTATCAAGTTTGGGAACAGAGACCCCAATTACCATGTCTGGGACCAGCTTCTGAAGAAAACTAATTACGTTATTTCCTTTGGCAATGCCTAATGTGCAAAGATTGTTTCTAAATCTATATTTCAGATCATTTTGCTTTTTTTTATTGTTGGCTGTTCTTTCAATGAGGTAATTTCATCCTTAAACTCATTAGTTGCTATAGCATTTTTTGTAATTCATTTTCTAAGAGTGCCATATGAGATTTAACATCATACATTTCCAGAAAGGCCATGAATTTTTTGAAATTGCCAGTCAGCTATTCCTTTCAATGCTGATGTTAACAACTGCTTGGATGGGTTAAGTGACTCCATTAGCTTGCGTCTTGTCACCTTTCTTTCCCCTTTAATTGTTTACATTTTATCCAGAGAATACATTCTATCTTTTTGACAAACTATGTGTTTGTTAGAATTTATTAGAATATTTCAAATGTTTTGATAAGTGAGATCAGGCCAGACAACTATCTTGCTGCAAACTGTTTTTCTACCTCAGGGCGGGGAAAAGCAAATATAAGCAACAAAATTAACATTGATTGACTGGATTTTATAAAATGACTGAAAGGAAAGTAGATTTCTGCTCACAAACTGACTGCATCTTCCTGCCGAAGCAGCTCCCCGTATTAAAAATTTGACGTACTAACTGTAGTAGATATAAATATTAAATGCTTGTTTAAAACACAAATCTAAATCTTCAAGTTTAGTACAACAGTAACTGCATATTTGACTCTGCTAGGTGTTTAATTCCCTTAAACTTCTTCTTGCCATTTTAGCTACCTATGAGTAGTTGATTGCTTCTGAAGAAAACTAGTGCCCCGCAACCTGGTTCTGCTATATGGTGGTAGGGTCACTTCAAAGAACTGCTGCTACCTTGCTCTTACTACCAATGAGCAAAACCGGGCCCATGCCTTCTTCTGAAATCCTGTTACTATCAACTAGCTAACGTTGTGGGTGAGGGGGAAAGGTGGAAGGAATAGCTCAATCTCAGTATGAGCTACCATCTTATTGTGTTTCTGGTACGGACGCTATAGCTATAACACAGCCCAAAGATATTTCTAATCAAATATAAAGTGGAATATAGAGAGGCTTTCATTTCAAGTTTTACACACTACACCAGAATCGCCAAGTTACGAACATCAGTGTTATGAACTGACCAGTCAACCACAAACTGCATTAGGAACTGGAAGTACACAATCAGACAGCAGCAGAGACCTCCCTCCCCCCAAAAAAGGAAATACAGTACTGTGTTAAATGAAAAAAAAAAAGGGGGGGGGTGAGCTGACAAGGTAAGGAAAGTTTCGGTGCTTGTTTCATTAAAATTAAGGTGGTTAAAAGCAGCATTTTTCTTCTGCATAGTAAAGTTTCAGAGCTGTATTAAGTCAATGTTCGGCTGTAAACTTTTGAAAGCACAACCATAATGTTTTGTTCAGAGTTACGAACATTTCAGAGTTATGAACAACCTCCATTCCTGCGGTGTTCACAACAGAGGTTCTACTGTCCTTTTCTAGGTTTTAGATTCATAATCTGATGCTTTTTTCCACGTAATTGTTAAATTACTTCCCTCTTCCTGTTAGCAGTTTTTAATCTACTGTACCTAAGAAGAGTTCTATATAAACAAGAACATTAATTAGCACTGCAAACTGATGAACTTGTTTTAAAAGTAAAATGGGTGATGGGACAGGTTTAAATACCCACGATAGTTGAGTGCATTTTTGAACCCTGGCCTTTTTTTTTAAATATAGGACTTTAATGCACTTTTACAAAAATTTCTTACAAAAGCATTACTAATTTTCTCTTTTTTCTGTCTTGCCTAGCTGCGCTGTATGCTGTTAGTTTGCCCAGCTGAGTGAGAGTTTGGATGCTTCTGGTGGTTTGTGTCTGGTCTGATATGCTTTCAGATACCGTGCTGATGGGTGTAGCATAAGAATATGAATAGAGCAGGCACCTTTGCAAAGCAGACATATATGCTTTTGGAATAGGCTAGCTGGAGCTATGTCAGAGGTAATCTACCATAATGGTCTGGAAGCCAGTTTTTGGGGCAGGCACACTTGTTTTAGCCCGCCTGTGCCACTTCCTTGTCCTTACTGTGCCTCAATTTCCTCATTTACAAAGTGGAGTAACATCTATCTAAGTGAGGTGTCGAGGATTAATTTTTTTTAGAGTTGGTAAGAGGAAGGGCCAAGTTATGTATATCGTACTGAAACTCTTTAGTGTGTGTACCATGGAGACCTCTTTTTTCTTTTACTAATCCTAGTTCATGAGTACAGTGGAGGGAACACTATACAACTTTCCTCCACCAGCAGCCTTCATACTTTTCTAGTTAAGTGCTACCTACCTCTGTGATATTCAAACAGGTTTTTCAACAGAAACGTGGGATTATTGCCTGGGGGAAATCCTACTGTCCAATAACAGTGGGTTGGTTTTTAGTAGGAAAGCAAAGATGCAGCCATTCTTTTGAAACCAAGTTTAATATAAGAATCTGCATATTGTGGAATTTTCCTATTCTAGCTTTTTTTCTATATCCCACTTTTAATAGGGTGTCTGGCACTTCCAAAGTTTGCAGCACCAGCTACAGCTTGTCTGAAAATAAGTACATATTCAAACTTGTATTACAATCTTCAAGAAAGGGAAAGTCCTAGTGTGTATATATACTATCCGTGCTGGAGACCTGCCCTGCATCCCACCCAAGTCTGTTTCCCAGGTGGTTAGTGGCTGTGTAGGTATTATGAAGGTAGCACATGCTGTGAATGAACATGAGGGGTATATTTTATACAGCAAGATGCAAGTGTGACACCTTCCCTCCTTTGCTAGCTGTGGTGAAAGGCTTCAGAGAAGACAGACTGTCTACTCTTTGGCTACGAGGATAACTAGGACAGGAAGTCAGTGTGGAGAATATGAGCAATAACCTCATCTTAAGTAATGTAACTGGATAAACAAGATGTAAGAATATAAATCCTCTTGCTTCAGGGCATTAACTCAGGGGGTGTGGGGAAAAGCTTCTGTGATGAGCACATTATGCAAGAATGATTCATCATATTTCTTGCTGATTTCTCTACAGGCTCTGGTCCTGTTGGAGACAAGGTACTAGCATAGATGTTCATGGATTCCAAGGCCAGAAGGGACCATTGTGCTTATCTAGTCTGACTTCCTGTATCACATAGGCCATAGAACTTCCCCAAAATAATTCCTAGATCATTATTTTTAGTAAAACCATCCAGTCTTCCTTTAAAAATTGCCAGAGATGGAAAATCCACCATGACTCTTGATAAATTGTTCCAATGGTTAATCACCCTCACTGTACAAATTATGCTGTATTTCCGGTCTGAATTTATTTAGGTCCCACTTCTAGCCATATTCCCTCTGCCTGAGGCAGTAGAGTAGTTACCAACTACTTGGTGGAGCACAAGTCATTCAATTCATTCTTACAACACAAAAAGCAAGTAATAGTGCCAAGGCAATTTATTCAACTAAAGAAATTCATACATTAATAAACGCTCATTGGAAAAAAAAACACCCTTCATTCTCTCTCTCCCCACCCAAGCAATTACCGAAGGTAACTGGTCACTTGAGCGTTTTCCAAAAGTAATTTTTTTAATACTTTGATATTTATTTTGCAAGTTGAAGTCTAAAAACAACAAAGCATAATGACTCTGCATTACAATGCAAGTGTTACATGTGAAACTCAATAGGTAGGGACAGAGTTCATTAAAATATATAGAGCACTGCAGATTTCTCTAAATATATTAGCTCTTCCCTTTAGTTCTTGTAAAATTAATAAAAAAACAAAGCTGAAGCCAGAATTTTGTACTTTAAAATTCAGCTCGATGCAGGCTGGCAGTAATAAGAATTAACAGAAATCTGTGTGTGTAGTTCTGTTTTTCAAAAAATAAGTTACTATGGGATACTCTCTCTCCCTTCTCAACCACTACCAGATGCAATGCTTCTATTTCTACACATAAAACATGCTAGGCAAAACTAAGACCATGTGTTGTGCATCTCAGACATTAATAGGTGGTGGATGGAAGCTGGGATAGCAGATGAAATCTTAAATAAATCAGGGCCAAACTGGGGTTAAATATTTCAAGAGGCAGGCTTAGATGTCTGGGTATAGAAATATTAAGATCGCTCATTTGACTCCTGGTATAGTGGACACAGGGTAGATTGCATGAAGATTTTTCCCACCTTGGGCATCTGTTCATCACATATTTGGAGCCCTTTATCCATTTTTAGAACAGCTTAAACCAGCTACAGTCACATAGCTCCATGTGACACAATCCTTTCAATTAGGAAAGTGAAATGCTTTTAGTTGCGGGTTAAGTATGCATACATTTCTTGCTAAGACAGGAAAATATCAGTGGGAGGCAATTAAAATACAGATTGGCTTATTAAAGGCAATTGAATTACCAGACTTCCCTTTGGTTCAGTTTTCCATTTCATGCACTGGATTTGTAATCGGGGTGGCATAGCTACTAAGGAGTTCATTTCAAAAGCGGGCTATGAAGTCTGCCCCACTTAGTTTGCTTGTTGTTTTGTTTTAAGGCTTGCCTGCTAAAGGAAATAATTCTGCAGTCAGTAGCTGGTTGATACAGTATTAAAACAATAGCAGCTGCAAGCATCAGGCTGCTGAAGACTTTATTGTTAGTGAATAGTATTTTTTGTATATGCCCTCCTATTGCCATGAAGGGTGCTCCCTTAATTGTTCAGACCTAGACAGTGCTAGCCAAGAGTGTAGAAAGTTTGACAGGGTTAATATTGGAAATTAGTATTAATTATTTTGATAGCATCAGACTGAGTGCGCTCTCATAGAGTGTGCCTTTAACACTCTAAAGTGTTAGACTAAGGTCTACTCGTGCCCTTTAATGCTAAGGAAACAGAAGATACTGATATGAACAAGACTTTGTACTAAAGTGGAGAGGTTACCAACTATTTAAAAAATTTTACAGGGTTTTTTTTTTTAATACATAAACATGCAAGTCCAAATTCTACTCTTGGATAGCTGGAGGCAACTTCAGTTGACATCAGTAGGGATTATGCAAGCGTACCTGAGAGCAGAATTTGGTTCATAACATGTAGCAAAGAACAAAGTGACCCTGAGGACTGGTCTACATTCCACACCATGTGCCGTAAAGTAATCAATCATTTGTTTTCCTGTAGTGTACCAGAACACAGTTACTCAGTATTAGACACCTTTGTAGGGGAGTCACTTTATCAGTCTCTTCCCTAAGCCACAATTAAAATTCTCTGTGGAAGAATGGAACCGAAAACGAGACCATGCCGTGCACATTATTAGGCCCAACTGAGCATGAGAAAAGATAACTTTGTTTTGCGCTTTGCTAGGTTACCTTTTCCCATAACTCCAATCTGCTGATGGGAAGGAAAAAAAGGTGCGTCTGTCCGCGCTTGCTACCCTCCATAGGCACAGCAGCTTCTTCTCCAACAGAAGAGTGAACAGCTCGGGTCCTTATTGCATCTGTTCTCACAGACAGATTCCTTCAGTCACTCTGGAAGCCTCATTGAACCGATGTTTGACAGAGGGTATGAGCAGTTAAGGAATCAAAATTCTGTGGTGACTCAAGTGTATTGGTGTCTGCACTAGGCAAGCTGCACTGGCCCCTGGAAGAGCTATAGGTCTTCATGTGATTGCTATATAAATTGGGAGACTTTTCCCAAATGGGGAGATCCAGTGTGAAATTGGCAGGCCTGGCAGAGCTGCCTCCCCGAACAGTCAAGACCACTGGTTGTTTATCGGGCACAGCCTTCACTGAAGCATATACAACATTTTGCTCAGACAGCGTATCTCTACACTGACTAAAGTGCTCTGCAAGGACCAGAGGCTGCTGGTCATCCCCTTCTTCAGAAATAACAAAAGCTGGTTTGGATTTGTCCATTTCTATTGAGAGCTCCTTGGTTTTTGAACAGTTGATTAAGTTGCTTTTGAGGCCAGTGGGACCATGGCTTTGGTTATCAAGTGGAGGTGTCACCCCCATGTGTTTTGAGGGATCCAAGAGCCTCACCTCTTTGCAATCAGGGGAGCTGGTTAAAAACCCGAAATAAGGGTTCCCAAACCTGGATTTCTTCAAGCTAGAGGAGCTCAGTTTCCCCTGCCTTTGCGTAGATTGGGTTAGCGGGTATGATGTGGTGCTGGTGGACGAGTCAGAATAAACAATATCTGAGATTCCCTCTATCTCAGTGGCTGAAATTACTTTTCTGGTTGTTACACTCTGGTTTCTTGTGGATGAAGAAAGACCCTACCAAAATAATAATACAGTTAATAAACATACTTTGAAATGCAGCAGTCTAGAAAACCTTTAACCTTAGGGAATTAAGAGTTGAAATTCCATGGTGCACTTGTCATGACCAAGAGGCTACATGCTTCCTTCCCTTCCCGAAAAGCAGTACTTTGTGCATGGGAGGATACGGAAGCATCATGTTAACTTTATAACAAGCACTCTTGGTTTGACATCTGCAGAGTCAATCAGAGAGACAGCTAGTCATCATGGGTCTATGGATTCTTTGCAGTACAATACTAATATATCAATTAAAAGAAACTTAAGATATATCCATAAAAATTATGCAGAATGACTCAAGATGATCCATTCTGAAGAAATAATTTGTAAATTTAAAGGAAAATAATCCTTTATCCAGAGGCTTAGCCCCAGGAGTTGCAGCTTCTCAGTGCTGCAGGATCAAGCCCCAGATGATGTATATTTTATAGTAATGTGAACTAACAGTCTCCATCTCTGTTGCATGCATGCACACATGCATTAAAGGCCTTGGACCTTTTCAGCTGACATGCTCAACACATGCACAAGGGAAAGGAAGAAGAGCGGGAAGAGGAGTTCACATCAAAAAGTAGGTGAGTCTTTATATTGCACAAAGTGCCCCTTTGGAAGTTGTCTTTAATGTTGTTAGGAGCACAATGTCTGAATCCCACACCTTCCCTCCTTGTGGATACTTACGCTGCTGTCTACCAGTTTAGTGAAGGGGCTGTTAGTGGTCCAGCTATACCATTTTTTCTGTAACTGAGGTAACGGAGTGAGTAAGTCATGAAATGTGCGGGCACTCCATGTCCGTTGCCTTGGATGATGGTTCTCTGCCTGCGTGTTCCCTTTATCCACAGTACCTGCTCCTGGAGCCACATGATCAGAAGTCAGCCAGTCTGATACACAAGCTGGACTTGTGACACTTCTCTTTAGGTTTTTGTCCTGAAAAACAGAGAAATCTTTCAACATCTCCAGCCAAAGGTCTCAAAAGTACTTTACATGCAAAGGCCCTAATGGCACTTAGAAACACTGAGCTATCTGTGAAAGTGACTCTGGCTCTTTAAACACATCTTTTCTCGGGACGAGATAGGTCAGTGGGGCAGCTTGGACAGCACCTGCCTAAAGCATGCCAGAACAGAAAGCATTAAACCCACCAGGTTCACCATTGCCTTGCCCTGCCCACACAAGAACATTTTTATCTTGATTAGCCAGTTTCAAAATATCTCCCACTCAGCTAGAAAACCCTTTGATGCCAGAGAGACTGTTCTCTCAAGCAAATGCATTAGGGCATGTTTACATTTCTCCATGGGGATATTTACCAAACAGCCACCTTCTCAGAATTCTCCTTAGAACTTTCAAGGACTGATTATTTCTATAACAATTAAATTTGATTATTTAAACCCAATCCAGTGTGCAGACTAATTTGTTGATTTTTTTAAGCTTGATTTGGTAGTTGCATTGCTTTATTTTCATTTTAATATAAGTAATATCAGCTTAGCTTTGGCACTGTGTTTTACTGATGTCATTATTAAGAGTTTTAATAAGATTTATTTAAAAAAAATATGGAGTTGGATTTCTTTCAATAAGCACTGTGAGTCCAGAACCTTTGAGGACCTGGTGGATATCAACCAGTCAACCTAAAGGCCTGACCAGCTCCCCTCAGTCAGTCTTTGGTTCTCACAGGTCTCTTGATCTAAAACCATGAACCTTAATGACCTGAGCTAACAGTCTTAAATTTTTTAGCCAAAGGCTTCTGTAGTCTTCCCCAGTGTTTGACGCTGGTCTCTGAGATATCCCCACCCTGACACATTTTAGGAAGGTAGCAAGCCAGTCCCTGGTACCAAAAAGGTTGAGAAACACTGGTCTAGCCAATAGAGGGGGACAGATCCACATTGTAAGATCTACTCAGTTTATACGCAGAATTAAACATCTAAGATCAATAGAGAATACAATGCATGAGAAGGGGAAAGATGGTGGAGCGAAGGCAATAAACACAGAGCTAAAAGTGATTATATAAATAAAGCAGTCACATGGTTTCCATTCTCTATAGCAGTTGTCTACATGTCCTATATTTTCCATTGGAACACATGTACAGGATTCATTTCCTCCACTCTTGCCAGTTCTCTCCCTCAGGGCCTGCAGCGTAGTTCCTCTACCCTCCAAAGGTACTGAGACGCTGCAGAGAAGTTTGTTTACTTACCCAGCACATTGCCTGGATGTACCCTTGACTCCCAACAGCAGATTAGCTTCTGGGGGGGGGGGGGCAGGGGGATGTTTAAACCCAGCCTGTCATTCTCTCACCCCCCCCCCTGCCCCCCAGCAAAACTCAGGCTCACACTCGGTGGGAGGCTTGGGAGCCGCTGGCCAACTACTATTTCTCAGTAAAAGGATTTAGATAATCTTTGTGTAAAGCTTCTTATGATTCACTTTGTCTAGACAAGCATTTCAGTTGAGGTGAGTGAGTTTGGAATCCTAGTCTACTGTAAAGGCTCAAGCCTTCACACCTCCATAAACATTGGGAGAATATCAGAGTAAGAGCCAAAAAAGCAGCTGCATGCCGGTGGATAACAACATGTACCGTTTG
Source organism: Caretta caretta (assembly GCF_965140235.1). NCBI lineage: Eukaryota > Metazoa > Chordata > Testudines > Cheloniidae > Caretta > Caretta caretta. The sequence continues at coordinate 17,858,172 of NC_134220.1, read as the reverse complement.
CCTAGGCTGTCCTACAGAAGCTAGCACATACAAACCATATTATAGAGGGGAAGATAGAGTAGGAGCCCACCTATTCAGAGCAATATAAATGAGGATTAGAGGACATTTTTCAGGACCGCCTTCTTTCTGCAGATGCAATTTGTGCCCCCAACAATGTGCATCGGGTACATTCCAATCGTGAGTGCAAACCTGAGTAGCTGCACTTCTGCCTTGTAGAATGAGGGTGCGAATCAGCTTGTCTGAAGTGCCGCTGTTTAGATGTGGGCCTGCTGCAAGCCATTTTGTAGGTACATTTTGCTTCCAAAACAGGGAGGATGGATCTCAACCATGCTGAAAATCTAGCATTTAGAAGGATTTCTTAGCCTCTTCCTATCCAGGCCTACCACTGTTATCAGGCAACAAGTATGGATTCATAAACCCCTAATCCAGATTCTTTAGCTACCTAGCTAAGAACATGCTGTGGGAAGCACTCCTGAGCAGTAACATAAGCCTTTTGTCCAAGATCAAGTGTACTTTGGTTTCTCTTCAGATCAAAAAAATCTTTTGTCTTTTACTTTCACATTTTAAGTATCTTCTAGCAGCTGGGGGCTGGAGAGGAGAGGAAATAATAGCCTGATTTTGAAAGGTGAGCATCCACCGCTCAATGATTTTTATGGCATTTGTGGATGCTCATTGTTTTTTTTAAATGGGAGGAAAGAGAATATGGATTTTCCATCTATCCACAACAAACTGAGGTTTCATCTCATCAGCACCGGATAGAGTTCTCACCAATAGAGTCATACTTGGCGAGAAAGCACAAATCTTGCCAATTTCCACTCTATCTTCCTATCCACCTCTGTGAAATTGTGCCACGGATGATGATGTAGGTGGAAAGGAGATATTAGAGAATGTAAGAATTTTAAAGCTATGCACAACTTTTAAAAAATTTGACTTCTATCTATGCAAACTATTTCTTCTCTTTTACACCTTAAATATTTTAAGATTTAATGCAGCTACAGAATGGTAGATTAGAGCGGTGTTTCTCAACGACTGCTCTGGGGACCCTGAGATCTTCCTGACCCAGTTTAGGGAAGCAGGAAGCTGGTCCCTGATATTAAAAAAGTTAAGAAACACTGGATTAGAGCATTAAAACATTTTTAATGGGTCTTAGTGAATAAATCCCTGCCGATGATACAGAAGGCTAATTTAAGAAAAATAGCAGTGGCCCATAGTCATGCAAGTTTTCACTGTTCTACAGGCTGGCTGTTTTTCATTAATGGATGTAATTCTGTAGAGATCCATGTACATTATTAATACTTTAGGAAAATCCTAATCAATACTGTATCCTAGCGGACTACGCTGGCCTCCAGCCAAGGCCAGGGATGCAGGCACCCCATACTTTGTACCCAGGGATAAAGTCACATGAGCTACATGACGGACTGGTGTGCTTCTGCACTATGTCATGCTTCTACACTTACATAGCAAGTGTTGATCCCAGAACGATTTCAGAAACATATGTTCATCACCACCCTGGGTGCTCAAGGGAAATGCAAGCAAAAGGATTTTTGAACCCTATGTGTTTGCAAAGAAACATCAGAAAGAGCTGCAAGGGAGTATGCTAAAATAACACTCACACACCCCAAAAAAAGTAGGGAAGCCACGTTACAGTATTTAAATTTTAAAAATAAATTTAAAAAAAACGTTTGTAAAGAGCCCTGACACATAAAGCACCCAATTTATTGGCAAACATTTATTAAGCTTCCCAACCTAGGAGCTACAGTAACACAAATCAGCCACAACAACAACAGTGCTGCAAGTTAGGTAAATAATATTACTGACGGATTGAGGAACTGTGTGGTTATATGACTTGCCCACAGCAAGTTAGTGACAGAGCCAGGACTGGAACCTGGGAGTTTTGACGCTCAGTTCCTTCCTCCAACCACTAGAAATCTTTTCCTGTGGTACTTCCACGTGTGTCTACCTGTATTCTGTATGTGGTAAAACTCAACCCGCTGGCACCAGGGCCGGTTGAAATAATAAATACTTCATCACTCCCCGTTTCAGTGGTCACGGCTGACACAGGAGAGGGCATGTCTGGGTCAGTAGGCTGAGAAGAGTGTTCTGCGCTGCCTCCAGAGGAAGTGACTAAGGCAAGGAAAGACATAGAAAGATTTTTTAAGTGACCGTCTCCTTTTGTTTAGGCTGGGCAAATAGCCCACCTTCCTCTTCCCATTCTAACCCAGCCTAAAAAATCAGCCCTTGGCTGCCACCCAGATCTGAAAAAAATTCAATCATTCAACCACTTGCCTTGTCCTAATCTGCTGAAATTTGGCTAGGAAATCAGAAGGACTTAAAACCAAAGCCCTTTAGAGATCCTCTCAGTGACCTTTCCCAACAAAGGGAGATTGGAAACTGTTAGCAAGATTGTCAGCACAGAGTTGGGATTTTGAACTGGGATCTCACAAGAACGTCTGTGACACACAGGTGGCTTGGTGCCAGCTGGCAAAGGGTTTACTGGTCTGTAACAGGTTTCAGAGTAACAGCCGTGTTAGTCTGTATTCGCAAAAAGAAAAGGAGTACTTGTGGCACCTTAGAGATTAACCAATTTATTTGAGCATGAGCTTTCGTGAGCTACAGCTCACTTCATCGGATGCATACCGTGGAAACTGCAGCAGACTATATATACACAGAGAATATGAAACAATACCTCCTCCCACCCCACTGTCCTGCTGGTAATAGCTGTAACAGCAGCTCCTAACAGGCCTGACAAACTCAGCTCAGCATAAGTAGTTAACACATATTTCAAGGTCCCATTTCAAGGGACCATTAGTGGGCTATTTCACGTTGAATGGTCCCTTGAAATATGTGTTAACTACTTCTGCTAAACAATCTATCCCACTTTGTATTTACCTGTGACGCTTGGAGTAGGTTTCCCAGACCTGAAGAAGAGCTCTGTGTAAGCTTGAAAGCTTGTCTCTCTCACCAACAGAAGTTGGTCCCATAAACAACATTATCTCAGCCACTTTGTCTCTCTGGAGGGAAACATTGATGGACAATCTCCACTAACATTAGACCCAGTACTTCTGTATTGGCTTTTACCAGCCATGAAGGACCTATGAGTTATAGTCAAAGCATCCCAGCACCCACTACTGTCACTCACTGGGGTTCTGTAGATGGCTCGCTCTGGATCAGAGCAATTTTATCCACAACGTTAACATGAAAAAACTTTGGAACTGTGACTGCTCCAGGGAATCTGAGTGTTCCAAACCCAGTACTTAGACAGCCATGCTCTCCAGATGACACAAAGGGGAGGGTGGTGGGGGAAAAAAACACAACTCTTGAAGATTTCACAGGTGTTTTTAAGCCAGCAATATGACAGAATGAACCAAGGCCACATTTGCCCTGCTAACCAAGTGTATGCATTGTGCCATGGATATGACAGTTTCTGTTGACAGAGTTCAGAAATAACACTTCTGAGTATTCCTTGCCAGGGAATTACTCTACCAGCAAGAGGGAGGGCAAAAGGGGGTAATTCCACACCAAAGACTTTCTAATATGTGACAGCTCACACTGCATCTCCACACACACAGCTGAAGAGGAAGATTCAGAGAGAGAGACTGACTTGACTTAATGGGCAAGGAGCTATGGGTTGAAACAACATACTCTCCAGCTTACCTGCTTGGTCCTGGCTGACAGTGTGATTGTTGTTTTCATTCTCTCGAGTTGGCACCACAAGTTGGAGCTCATTGATATCTATGGCGGAGTTCTGGATCCCATTCTACAACTCAGAACACGCCCCAGTAAACATCTACAGACAGACAGCATAACAGCTAATGTGCAAGAGAAACAAAATCACCAAAAGAATTAGCACTAACCTCCTGGTCACTGTGTGCATTGGAAGGGTTCCTTTTGAGGCACATTTTCTGCCTGAGGAAAAGACAGCAACAATCCCATGAATTAGCTAAGGGTCCATAGGAGAAAAGTTCTCATCCATGTTCATTTTAATAGGAGAAAACACAACAGAACAACTATGCACTAGCATGTCTATCCATGGCACTTTACAGCTTTCTCTGCATCAATGATTGTGTGCTAAGGAGCAATTGTTATCCCCATCTTATCAGGGAGTCCGCTAAGGCAGAAGAATTACTTTTTTAAGAATCTGCAAGGTATCTGCAGCAGAAACAGGATTTTATTTCAGATATTCCAAGTCTCAACACCTGTCCTCCCTAGAAGGGTGGAACTTTGACTTCTCTAAGTAGAGCATACTGCAAAATATGTAGTCCCCCCTGAGTCTCAAGCTCTGATACAGTTCATTGGCTTCACCATACCAGACATTTTATTATATAGAACAAAGCATTCTGAGATATTCTCAGCCAAAAAGAGGCAAATGTTATTTATTTGTATGAAAATTGTATTAAGGAAAACAACAGCAGCTCATTCCCAAGTAAGAGAACTTGTCAAAGACTGAAGGAAACAAAAGAAGATTCCTTAACAAGCTCTTATCCAAGATTTCTTCTTCTAAAACTGACATTATAGAACAGCCAGCATCACTACAGTTGTGGTGAACTAGAACTTCAAGATGCCTCTGAAAGAATCAAAACACTCCCCACTGCTCAGAACTCCCCAGGTACTAACAGAGATCAAAGTGCTCTGACCTAAGATAATTATTTAGGTGTATAACAGCATGGCACTAGGCACTTTACAGACATGTAAGAACACTAAGGTCCTCCCCTGAAGGCTACAATCTAAAAGCAGACATACAGCATTTCCCCCCACATATAATTTATTACATTTAATAAAGATTTTCAGTCATTCATTAGCTAATGTTTCCCTTTGGGGATGCTGCAGTGGGACCAGGGTTTACCGGCAATTTGGAAGAGATAAGGGTCTTGGAGCAAGAAAGGTCGGAGACATTGGCATTGCTGACCTGGTCAGTAAAATAGTTCCAGGTACATGTAACTACATGCAAGGAGGACCTGAAGGAGTAGTTAGAAGCATGGCTTAAGTAGTGCTCAAAGGACAAGTGAAAAATACAAGAACAAGATTGTGCCGTACCTCCAAGTCAGGGTCATGGAGTTTAATTTACAGAAGACATCTTGAAACAAGGGTGCAAACAACTGAAATTAAACATCCTTATAAAAGGAGAAGAACATTTAACTCTTTTCTACAGTTTCTAAGTTTGATGCCAGAGAAGACAGTCTGATTCTCATCAGAATCATCTCAGGCCTACAGGGCTACTAGAGGCCTCCTTCCATGCTATCTGCTCTGTTCAAGTCTCTGCTTGTCTATCCACTGTCCCAGAACCCCTGGAGTACCACTAGTACCGTTCCCACCGAGACTAAAGGGGAAGCAGTGTGTGTCCAGAAAGTTGGCAGCCAAAGATGCAATCCAGAAGAGCCCCCCACCACCACCACCAAGATACCCACTTCATACCATTATATCACATGTCACATGCTACGTATCTTACTTCGGTTTCTCAGATGAACTCATGGAAGGCGGGGGACATTCTTCCCCAACACCTCACCTTTAAAACGTCCTACAAGGGGAAAAAAAGTGCTCGGACTGGTATGGGTGTCCGTTGTCACAGCAGCATCACATGTTCCCATGTGGCTGTATAATCCAATCTGTGAGGACCAGATCAAAGTACTATCACAGGAATATGCAGGTTTCCACTGAAGATTTCACATGAAGCTTGGCTCTTTTTTCAATCAATCAATCAATCAATTTTTCACGGCTGTCTTCTTCAGAGTGTTTATTGACACTTGCTTTCTATTAGATCTGTCCCTGGCTATGTCTTCAAAGTTATCAGTATTTATGCTGCATGAGGTGAAATTCTGCTTAAGGATATCTGAAGTGTATTCATTGACATCCTCCCGCCTCCTCCATTCTTTCAGAGTTTCAATTCATCACAGAAAACTTTTCTGGAAATCTATCATACCCCATTCTGATAATATGATCTGTTCATCTAAGCTGAGCTTTCATGATCATTGCCTCAATGCTGGTTTTTTTTGCTCTTTTCAAGTACGTTAATTTTTGAGACTTTGTCTCACCAGTGGACCTTCAGGATCGAGCCGAGATAGCACATGTGAAAATTTTTCAAGTTTTTTAATATGTCTGTGGTAAACAGTCCATGTTTCACACCCATTTTAAATAGGCGGCTGTCACCGCTGCATTATATATCATCAGTTTTGTTGACTGTTTGATGGTGCATTGGTTGAGTAGCCTATTGAAAAAGGTCTTTCAAAGGCCTGTTTGCCTTTCATATTTATTGATCCAGAGAACTGTCACTTTGTATTGCCAAGGTTTATAAATTGGTTGACAATCTTTAGTTCTATACCATCGATGGTGATGTTTGGCTCGGTAGTAATTGTTGATGGAGCTGGGTGGAAGAGGACTTTAGTTTTTTCAAGGCTCATGGTAAGTCTAAACTATTTAGTTGCTGCTGAGAACCTGCCAAAGATAAGCTATAGGTCACTTTCACTATGACTAAGTACAGCACAGTCATCCTCAGAAAGGACTTCACATAGGAGTTCTTCAGGAACTTCTGTCTTTGCAGTAAGCCTTTCCCATCAGTTCTGTACATTATGTAGATGCCCTTTTGAAGCTTGTCATTGTATAATTCAGAACAGCTACACAGAAGAGAACAAAAGGGAACAGTGCCAGCACACAGTCTTGTTTCACCCATTAGATATGGGAAATGGTTTAGAATGGCACCATCTGAGATTACTTGACCGGTTGTTTCTTCATGGAATTGATGTATGATATTAATAAATTTGATGGGGCAGCCAAACTTTTCTAAAATTTTCCAGAGGCCACTTCTGCTCACAGTGCCAAATCCTTTTTTTAGATCAATGAAGATAGCATGCAGATCCGTGTTTTGTTCAATAATTTTTTTCTGAATCTGTGTCACAATGAAAATCACATCTGTGTTGCTCTGACCTGATCTAAATCCACATTGGGTCTCTGGTAGAAACTTCTCCAACACTGTTTTGACTACCCAATTGATCAAAATATGAGCCAGGACTCATAGCTAGGAGATACTCTGGTAGTTACCACTGTCACAGTTGTTGCATTTATTTTGATTTTTTATTTATGACTGCATCTTTACAATCCTGTGGAATTTCCTTGGCTTCCCAGTTATCCTTATTGATTTCACATAGATAGTTGACAGTTTGGGGGCCTGCAAGTTTAAAGATTTCAGCTGGTATATTCTCTTTGCCAGGTGATTTACCTGACTTAATTTGTCTGATAGCTTATTGCACTTCCTCAGTGGTAGGTAGTTGTGCAATTTCTTCACCTATGGAGTGATGGCTCAGTTCCTTTAGCACTTGTAGCTTGATAATAGAGGGATGGTTGAGTAGCTCAGTAAAGTGCTACACCCATCTTTCAGAGATACCTCTTTTGTCCTTGATTAAGGTAAGATCCATTTGAACTTGTTAGTGGAGCTGTTCCCGGTTTTGATTATTCAAATTTGATTCCTTCAGGGAATCATAAAACATTTTTGTGTTGTTAGTATCAGCATAACACAGTACTTCTTAAAAAGAAAAGGAGGACTTGTGGCACCTTAGAGACTAACCAATTTATTTGAGCATAAGCTTTCGTGAGCTACAGCTCCGATGCATCCGATGAAGTGAGCTGTAGCTCACGAAAGCTTATGCTCAAATAAATTGGTTAGTCTCTAAGGTGCCACAAGTCCTCCTTTTCTTTTTGCGAATACAGACTAACACAGCTGTTACTCTGAAACAGTACTTCTTCTGCCTTCTTTTCCAATCATTTATCCTGTAGGACACAAAACCATCCTTAAGCCATCTCTTTCAAATACTTGAATTTATCTTCCTTTGATGTTGATTCTTTGTCATTTTGCCAAGACAGAAACCCAGCATTCTTTTCCTTGAGGATCTTTTTGATTTCATTGTCATTTTCATCAAACCAATCCTGGGGCCAACTTTCATTTGTACCTAGAGTTTCTTCTGGGGCTTGAAGAATGGCTAATTTGAATATATTCCATATGTCAAGTGCAATGTTGCGTGATGATGTAATGCTATCCATTTTTTCCTCTAAGTTTTTTCTCAGCTTTTCTTGGAGAAATGCCTTTGCTGTGTTCTCAGCTTTGCTATGTTTAATTTTGGTGTAATCTGTTCAGCATTATTTCACTGAGGGGTAACAGCATGTAAATTAAAAATGGCTCTGATCATCCTGTGGTCAGTCCAACTGTTTGCCCCTTGGCATGGCTCTGGTGATCTTAATGTCCTTTTGCTGTATAGTAACACAGTCAATCAGGTGCCAGTGCTTTCATCTTGCATGCATCAAAGAAGTTTTGTATTTGTTAGCATAGCTGAAGGTTGGGTTGGTGACAACGAGCTCATGAGTAGCACACTTGCAGAGTAGGAGGAGACCATTGTTCATTTTTCTGACTCCATTGGTCTTTATTACATCACTCCAAGCCTCACTATCTTTTCCAACTCTGGCATTAAAGCCTCCCAGAAGAATGAACTTGTCTTCACTAGGTATAGATTGGAATATCTCTCTCTGGACATGCTGGAGACTGGGGTGAAGGAAGAGTGTGAAGAAACATTCACCTTCAAAATTCAAAACTTGGGACACCCTTCTATAACCATGAACTTGGGCCAGTGTGATGGGGTGTTTACTCCACACCATGTGATGAAAGGGTTAATGTGCGACAGAGAGGCCAATCAACCCACGGGTCATTCCTGGAGGGTGGGGTGGATGAGGCCCAATTAAAGATCAGTACCAGCTGGATAAGGAGATGGGTGATTTGTATAAAGAAAGGAAGCCTGGAGCACACAGGGACTTTAGGGAGACAGAGAGTGAGAGCTCTGCAGTCCCTTTCTAGCTGCTGGCGAGCAAAGGAAGTACTTAGAGAGAAGCAGATGTACTGTAAACCTAGGGAAGAGATGAGAGAAAGGGTCTGAAGGAAGGCCAAGGTAGGAAGAAGTCCAGGGAGACAGTGAGAAGTCTAAGAAAGCAGATTTTACCTGCTGATCACAGGGTCCCTGGACTAGAACTTAGAGTAGGGGGAAAGCCTGGGTTTCCCTACTGACCACTGAGAAAGGTGATGTGGAAACCCCCTGACAAAAGGGGAGACAGACTGTAGAATTTGGAGCCAGGCCACCAGGGGAAAAAGCCCTGAGCGGTGTTGGTCTGCACTAGAGTGGCAGACAACCTTACAGAACCTGGGGAAGGGGTGATGAACTTGCTGAGGCATGAGCTCAGATAAGGGTGGAGAATTTAGTTTATTGGACTCTTTATTTACCCTGGACAGGGTAGGACTAAATGTTACCTGGGTGGAGGGCCAAGTCATGAGGAAAGGCAGATGACTGTCGGACCACTGCCACTATTGGCAGGAGTCACGCAACAGGAGAGAGATGCTGCGCCAAACCCAGCCCCAAGGAGATGCTCTAGCAGTGAGTTCACCCCTTTACAACCATGAACAACCCAGTCTGGTTAGGGTAATCAGGATTACATTACTTGGAGTGTTTTTGACTAAACTAAACCCACAGATCCTTATACCTGCCCTTGGGCCTGGGTATCCAGTGAGATTACGACTCCCATGATGCATTGCAGCAGCTCAGTATACAGGGAGACCATGGTGTATCATGGGAGATTTAATCTGGCCAGGCAGTCCCATCCTCAGAGGAGAACGGGCGCCTCATGCCCCCACACTTCAGCTCATGTGAGGCACCACAATGACCTTTCTGAATCAAAGCTTTTAGCTGAAAAATTGGGGGTGGGTTGTTTTTTTTCTGAAAAATTGAAATTTTCTGTAGAAACTTTTGACAAAGGCAAATTTTTTCCAGCAAGACTTTGCTGAAGTAGCAACAGCTCCATTTAAGTGGAAAGAACCAATGTGTAGAGCTATGGGCTAAACAAAGATGGAGGGCATTGAGGCATGCAGGCAAGGAGAGAGGGGCTTCTTGGATTCTGTATAGTACGCAGCGCAGAGCTGCAGCAATTAGCAGATAACCATTCTGGTTTTAGCACACTTTCAGAGGTCAGTCAGATTCCCCAGAAATGTATTACAGCAGTAAGAATTGCCACCTGGCAACCAGTTGGTCAGTCCTGCTCTATATCCTGCCCAGTCACTATTATTTGGGTCTTGTGTTGGATGAAACATTGCTTCATCATTTCTGCCCACCACGTGGAAATACAGGGAGGATATTAACTTTTAAATTAATGTATATGGGGTGTGTGTGTTTGGAAATAAGAGGCTTCCCTTCACGTGAAATGGTTGTAAACTGAAGGGTTATCATAAGAATCCGTTCCTTGGCAGGGTGCACAGATATGAAATGTCTCTTCCCCCATGAGTTGCAACCATCGAGCAAAAGTCTGATGGCACTGGGCATGATTAAAATTAAATAAGGTGAACATGTCTCTTATTCTTGGGGCTTGGGAAAGAAAATAAAACCCCCTGCTACTCAAGCCAGGCCTCATGGCCAAAAGTAATTAGAATTATTGGCCATCTAACAACTGATGCTTTCATTCCCTCCCCAAACACTAAACAAAAGCAACAGTGTAGCAGAAACTTGGAGTCTCCCCAGAAAGCTTCACTCTGGCTCAACGGAATAAACCTGGGCAGGCATTGCTGATGACTCCATTTATTAGATAGTGCTGGGTGCCAAGCCTGTCCTGTGCCATTTCTATCACTGGTGAGGCAGAGCCTGCTACTTCTAGCAGAGCAACAGTGGCAACTTAAAAAAAAAAAAGGGTGGGGTGGGGGAAGCATAACACAGCTAAGCTTCAACTTGCTCAGATACCAGAGGAGCAGGTGGAGTGGAGAGAAAGGGAGGTGGCAGACAAGTTTAGTAAACTGTCTGAAGGTTATTATTAGTATCTTCTGTTGAGGTTTCCTCTGCAACAGCACATTCCAGTCAGAGCAAGTGTTATTCCTCAGAGAACTGGACCTGTTGCTGAATGTACTGCCTCATTAGAGAATCTTTCTTCCTCTTAGAGTACTCTCTGACTAACGGGATGTTCTCAGGGGACAGGATATGCCATCATGGGCTCCACTGGACAATCCTGCTGTTTCAGCAAGTAGCCCCTTTGTCCTTAATTTTGAACTTCTTATGCTCTATGTAATGTATAGGTGCTGGAACAAGGGGTTTTGGCTTGTAGTGGTCTTCATCATATGCAGGGTTTACAGTTGAGTTCAGTGACTCTCAGCACCCCCACTATACAAATTGTTCCAGAACCCTTGATGTGATGCTGTGGCCAGCTTCATTATAGAAGATAGGCCTGAACTGAAATCTCAGATCAAAGCTCTATAATCTGTACTTCAAAGCAGGCACTTCTCCCTGTAATGGGCCCAGGTAGGACTCTGAATTTCAAACCTGCCTTTGTAATGGATCCAGATCTGACCTTTCCCCAAACTTTACAGTGTGGGCATTCTCCTTCCTTATTCTACCATCCTCGATCTGAAGCCAGTTCCTCTCTCATAGATTTGACTAATTAACGTTACCTGCAAGGAGGACAAGAGGGGGCTAATGCATCTCTGAATTCAAATCCTTATTTAGGCCACACAAAATTAGAAGTGAGTTTGGTGGTCTCATTCTAAGGCAAATTTTTGATGTGCTTAATGGATATCATACAATTTTACTCCTAAAAAATCTGCATAAACCAACACAGTTGAGTAGCATTGGCAAGCTCTTATCAAAAGAGGTCCCAGACTAATAGCCTGGAGGTGCATAAACAGAACAGCAAGAAAAAAACCTAACATAGCATCTGCCAATACTATATAAACTGGCTTACTCAGCACAGTGGGGCCCTCACTTTCGCTAGCATCATGTTTCACTCATGCATACAAGTTTGGCACGAAATCAACATATGCCCAAAATAACCTATCCCTGGAAAGACAGGGAGGCTTGCACATGAAAGCGGGATAGGAAATGGCCTTTTAAAAAAAACCAAACCCACAATACAAACATGCAGCCTAACTGAAAGCAGGTAATTTTTCCTGAAACCACACCAATGCTAAGATCCAGGAGTCAAGCTACCAGGGACAATCATTTCCTGCAACCCTAGTTCATGTGTTAACACCCAACTAGTTCCCCATTTTAAAAACATCCCGGTTGTAAAAGCCAATTAAAACAAATCCTGCCTCTTATCAGCAAAACAATATCTGTAGCAACTGAACCTTTTAAAAGTAAGGTTGCGTTTCAAAATGGGCTCGGTGCTTTTAAGTGGGCTAAAGCCAAATTCATGGTTTGCAACACCCCCATTTGTGTTGGGTATCACTTTGTGCCATGAGAAGTTCCACGAAATTCCTGGGAGTATTTGAGAAGTAACATCCTACTCAACATGAGAGAGTATTAGAATCTGGACCAATATGAGCAGGATTAGGCCATAACTGCTACTATAGTACAGGAAGCATTTACAAAAAAAAAATTGGCAAGACCTTAAAAATAAAAAATATTTAGAATCTAGCACATAACTGGTTTTTACATAGATTGCCACATCAGTCAGTGCTCAGACTGGACTTGGGCTTCGGCTTCAGCTCTGGATGCTAGGGCTCAGGCTTCAGCTTCCACCCCAGCAAGTCTAATGCCACCCCATTAAAACGCAGTCACGACCCACTTTGGGGTCCCAACCCACAGTTTGAGAACTGCTGATATAGAGTTATACAAGAGAATCCCTATTTTACTCATTAATTGGAGATTGAGGAGTTTATAAAAATCATAGTTCATAAAACAACATCTCAAAATTATAGTAGGTTCAGAGCCTAAGTTGCAGTATGCTGCCCTGTTTTGCATTTTTTCTTACCCTTCAAACCACTGCAAAGCAATTATCAATGCACTGGAAGCATCAGAATGTGAAGGCAAATCGACTTGCTCGTCATCAATATTACCTTTGTTGTGGCTTTTCCCACCCCCCAATCAGGGAAAAATGATTTGTATAAGGTCATTTATAAAATTGGTGTTCGTAAAGGTTGAGGTTCTATCGTAGTTTCTTATACTTGTTACAGTCCTTGCTGTCCCATCCAGAGAGCAGTCACGCAAGTAGAACTCTGAAATTTACTGAGGTTCATTCTGACTTTGGTGCCCCTTAAGATAGTCACCATTCCTAAACACTCAGCTGCTCAGGGTGCAACATTAATCTAAGCATAAAAAAGAGATAATGGAACAGGGAAATTAAAAACATCCACTGATAAAGATGTCCTAGGTATGCTTTAGTTCTCAGCCAGCTCTAGAATTTTTGAACTGTTGGTTAAAGCAGGGAACTGGAAGCTGGAAATCCTGAATTTATCCCCAGTGTGGCTACTGACTCACCTAGGCAAGCTGTTTAGGGACAGATTGTGAGTACTCATCTTTGAGTAGTTCCTTATGTTTCAAATAGTTTCGGTGCCAATGGACTTACTCTTGGTGTAAAGTCTTAATCAAGATGACTAAGTGACACAGTCTGGCTCTTAATGTCTGTTCCCCAATTTCGCTACCTGTAAAATGTGTATATTGAGACCTACTTGCCTCATAGGAAGTGTTAGAATTAAATGTTTGAATAGCATTTTCAGACTCTTGGATGCAAAGTGACAGAGAAGGGGAAAATGATTTAATATAAGTAACGGCATCTTAATTCCAAGAAGTAACTTTATCATGATTAGTGCCTCTGTAAAGCATTAGTGATGGTTATCACTAAAATATAGAAACACTAAGCAAGAAACAGATAAACTATAGGCATGCTGAGGGTACTTGGATTGGACATACTTGGGGGAAGGGACTGGCATTTTGTTGTGTGTCTGTACAGGTACCTAGCACAATGGAGTCCTGGTCCCTGACTGGGGCTCAAAAGGCATTACCGCTGTACAGATGAATACTCAAGAAAGCCTCCATCCCCCTGGCTTTTCTTTGAGAAAAAGATAATGGAAAGCATGTGAAGAGGGAACAAATGGACAAAACTGCAGGTTAAAATGGCAGTTGGTATTGGGCTCATATGAGCAAGTATCAGCAAGACCAAGTGGGAAGTTTAGGTTAAATTTCTGATTCTGGTCTTCTCCTGCCCAGTATTGATGAACTCACATGCTAACTGCTCAGGTATCAAAACAGACACTGCAAGACAGCTGCCAAAAGAATCCAAAGCCAAGACCATCAGTTTTTTGAGATATACCATACTACCAAGTAGTAATAGTAAATTATATGTAGTATTAACAAATACATCCAAGTGGAATTTAGACAGATTTTATTCTGGTAGACAATTTATCTAATCAGGTTTGGTTCTGAATTAAATAAATTAACAAAAAAAACCCACCCCTCACTGTCCTTTTCACCATTCCTTTTCAGTTATACCCCAGATTTGATGGCAGGCTCAGTTTCAGGAGCTTAGATCATTAAAAATATCTTACCTGCAAGTTATGCAGAGGGTAGACAGAAGAACAAGTGCAAAGAAGACAATTCCAGTTATTATTGCCAGCATCATTGTGTTTTCCTTTCCATCCTGCTTCACCACATCCATGACCTTAGGTTCTGTGATGTTCCTGTATTCAAAGAGCATCGCAAAGCCCCGCCCCCGATCTGTGGTAGTGATCAGCTCCATAATAACCTCCACCATCTCCAGAAATGAACTGAAAACCATGGTCTTGTTTAAAGGCAAGTTTGTCCCACAGAAGCGAGAGGAAAATGTGATGAGGTCGGAAACATACAAGACATCATGGGGACACACATCCACTGAAGACTGCTGGGTGGTGGAGCTTTCTCTTGGTAAGGCTGCTGTGGAGAGAGTCTGACTCTCTCCAATGACCTCATCTGTCCTTCTAGCAGTGAGGTGGGCAAGCAGGACTTTCCCTTTCAAATCTCTGTTCATCTCTAGGCCACTGATGTTTTGCCGCAGCGTAGTGGTATTGCCAGCCATGGTGAATGGCAGTCCATCTGACCGAGCCTTAGCTATTTCTTTGGGTTCTTCCATCAGTCTGAACTGTTTTTCTTCAGATGTTTGTTTGTATTCTTCTTTTTTGGAGGTAGTTACTGGGAATCCATCGTAGCGGTTAGCAAGACCCTTTAACTGAGCTCCTGGGCTGCTATGTTTCTGGGTTGCCTTTGACATCCCAGCCAGAACAGAGGATTTTGTTGTAGCGAGAGTGATGGGAAGATCAGAGTTTGCTTCAGTAGGAAACATCTTCTTATTTTTTCCTTTAGAAGAAGAAAAAAAGCCATCCCAAGGGTCTGGAGTTTCATTTGAGCTCCCAAATACATCAAAGTCAAGAATTTCCAGGATAAGATGGGTTCTAACAGGAATGAAAAACTGCCAAACACAGTGTGTCCCTGGGTAGTAGTTATTTGGAAAACCTGGTGATAAAATAAGACCTCTTTCCATGGATTCCAATACTGCACCACAGGAATAATATACCTGGGGGGAAAACAGACAGACAAATAAAAAGCAAATTAAAATTAAAAATCACCTTTTTAAAAATGGATGTATGTTAGTGCTGTAAACTAAGGAGATAGTACTCAGAGGTCTAGGCCTGTTACATCTACTATTTTAAAAGTATCCATCTTCAGTTGATTGGCATAGAACATCCCTTAGGTAATGAAAATTCATAAAAGCCAATCTTCTACAATCTTTTAAAAAGCCAATCTTCTACATTCACCATTTGGAGCATTAATATTTAACACATATGATCACTTTTTGGAAGTGTATGTTGCATGCCCAGTCTCCCTTTCTTTAAGAGACACAAGTCTCAGATGGCAAAAGCTTTCATAGCATCAGAGTTTGCGACTGAGAGAAGGTGAAGAGACTTCTCTCTCACAGAACTTTCCTGCAAGATTCCTCCATAGACACGGGGAAAGTAAATCTCACCTCTTCCTTGGGCAATATTCTTAAAAGGAAGAAAGTCCATAAATAATTAGGTCACCAGCCCCTGTCTAGGAGCCATGTGTTCACCAGTGTTAGTTGGATTTTTTTAAATTTAAAATGATTAGTCATCTTGGTCTGTTATCTGTTAAAACACAAAAGGAGCTTGGCAGAACAACAGACAAGTCTGTATATAGCCATGAGGTCAAAACAGTCCAGATTTTTATTCTCTTTCTCCCTCCCTTGGTTCATTGAAATTTAAAAAGAATTGCTTTGAAACTCAAAAATTATTAAATGTCCTCAAACAGTGGCCAGATTTGCTCTCATTTGCAGATTTCTAGGACATGAATAAGTGATTTTCTGCAGATGCTTTCCATTTTTTTGGCAGAGGGGAGTAGGGGTGGCAGGTGGGGATGAGATAGATAGAGACTGTTTTATGCTGGAATTAAAATACTGCATGGCCAGATTTAAATATCAGTCAAAATCTGTTGCTATCCTAGGTCTAATGAAATAAGCAACAGGCCATTTTTGTGTTTTAGGGGCATGAGTTAGGTTAAAGCATCAAGTCCCAAGTAATTAGTTTATCTATGGAAATTAAATTATTCACAATTCCATGTTATCAGGAGACTATAATTCACTGTTAAACACTGTGTTTCATACTCAAATGGTAAAGAAACTACAATTCCTGCATACACATGCAGGCCTTGTCTTCACTTGGGGGGGTGCATTCTTAACTTAAGTTAGCTAATTTGAGGTAAAATCCTACTGAAGACAGGGCAGTTCACATGCAGGTTAACAGGTAGAGTTAGAAACTATGGGAGAGCCTAGTAGAGTTAAAGCCTATGCTCTGATAGTCTCTTAATAAGTGGCGTGCAACCTGTGGCCCGCGGGCCGCATGCGGCCCACCAGGGTAATCTGACTGTGGGCCACGAGACATTTTGCTGATGTTGACCGTCCACGGGCACGGCCCCCCACAGCTCACAGTGGATGTGGTTCACCATTCCCGGCCAATGGGAGCTGTGGCCAGCATGTCAAAATGTCTTGCGGCCCGTAATCAGATTACCCTGATGGGCTGCAGGTTGCCCACCACTGCTCTAATTTGACCTGATAACCTGTTTGAGAGCTACAAACTGCCTTGTCTTCATTATGAGTTTAACTCAAATTAGCTAATTCAAATTAAGAACACACCTTTTTCCCTAGTGATGACAAGGTAACAGAGTATATAGTATGGTTTCCTTGGTTGGGGAATGGAAGAGGGCTTCTATGTTCTACATTAGAAGGCCTGGTCTTCTGTTTGATCTTTTATTACTGTAAAGTTATTTACATGGGAAAGGTCATGTGTTGATTTGGGAAAAAAATTAATTCTTCTTACATCCCAACCACTGGATTGTTCTACAATTGTCACCTGAGTTGGACATTCTTTAGTAGAGCCCCGATATGAATTTATCTTTTATTTAAATTTATATGAAACTTGTATGAAAATTGCTAGAGGCAAATAGAGTTTATCTTGGGGCTTAAGTCTACTCGAGCTCACGGTGACTGGAAGTTGCTGTGTGTCTATGTGAAGTGAGCTAATGGTCTCCGTCCAGGTTCTGCTGAACAACTTGGTCATCACTAGAACCGCCACTACCAGATGGCCTGGTTCACAGGTGTCTTCTGACCCCAAAAACGTGGCAGCGGGAGCCTTACACACTGTTACTTATCCTATAACAGTTCAACAGATCCAGGACTTTCAGTCCAATACAGTCCATCCAACACTTTTGACAAGTTCATCTCTTTTTCTGTCCTTAGTTTTGGCTTCCAGGTGCCATTCTAGGTGGATTATGTATCTCCTTAGTAAAAACCCCCATCACTGAAATCTCAGATTCAAAAGCAGATGTCCAAATAGATTTCTTTTGATTCCCAGAACCACCAGATGATTGCCAGTTGGCTCCAATATCTAACTGGAAGACTGCTGAATGCCAGCAGGTAAAATGCTTCTCTCAGAGAGAGCAAGGGTGGGTGAATTGTATACTGAAAATTGCAAAATTAGGCTAGAACAGTCACCTCAATGGTGCAATCATTTATTTATTACAGCTTGGGAGTTTGGATTCAAAACTTTATCCCAGAAGAAGGACAACCAGAGAAAGAATATACAAGACAGAGCTGAGAAAAAAAGATTCCTGAAGAAGAAACAGGACTGATGAATTTATAATCCACAACTGAATGATTGACAAACCATTCAGTGAATTTGAGTCATCTGTTACAGAGGCTGAATATCATCTTTTAAGATGTTCACCACATTTACCAATTTATAGAGTCATAGACTTGCAGAAACATGCATTTAGGCAGATAATTTGTTTGACACATTTTATTTTTAATCTTTCCAAATTATAGGAATTTTTTAAAAGTGGTAAAATATGCCAGCATCACCCAGATAAATCATGGGGAAGGCTAATCTTTTGCATCTCATAAGATTTTAACAGCTGGTCAGAGATTGGGCAGGCGGCTCTCACATCAGTCTTCTGAGTTCTCATGAAGAATCTTATACAGAAGGAGTGCTATTGCAACGAAGAGCCATCAAAAGACACCTTAACACAATGAGAATGGAAAGGTCGCAATTGGGAGTGCTTATCCCCACCAGTACATGGAACTGAATGACCTACTCAGACAGATGAAGGTTCCAAGGGATGAGGTGAGGAGAAGAGGAAGGGCATCAGGGGTCAGTGAATGGTTTTATGGTTTCTAGGCTCCAGTTACTGGAGATCCTGTAAAGAGAGAGAGAATTGAAAGGAGGACAGGGAAAAGGAGAATGGGAAGATACCCCATACCTTAATAGAGATGTAGAGCACCACTGATCACAATCACAAAGGAGGCTACCAGAGTGTCATGAGTTGTTCACTGCTTGTAAGTGCTCCCAGTCTGGCTAGGACTCTCATGGTTTTTAAAACTCCATTGAATGGCCAATTCCCAGTTCACAGTGGTCAGGTATTACCCTGCTTACCTCCCAAACTCAGACAGCTATCCCACACAGGTGATGAAAGTATAAATGTGGGCTGGAGAGGCCAATTAACCCACCTGGGTGCACCTGGAAGGTCTGCCAGGCCTAATTAATGATGAAACCCAGCTGGGCAGGAGCTTTGTGGTGCTATAAGCAGAGGAAGTTTAGTGAAGAAGGGGCCTGCAGGGAGAAACTCTGCAGTCACTTTCCTGGTAGTAGCAAGTGAAGAGCCATGTAGGGAACAAAGAAGTCCCCTGAAGGGTGAAGAAAAAGCCCAAGAAAAGGCTTGGTAGGAAGGTAGCAGCAAGGAGTCTGGTGGAGTGAACCCCAATGCTCTTTCCTGGAGTCCCTGGACTAGAACTCAATGTAGAGGGCAGGCCTCCGTTCCCCTACCTGCCACCCAGAGAAGGCAGTGTGAAACCCCTGACGTAAGGGGGTAAAGACTTTTGACAGCCCTGAAGGAGTGTACGGAACACTGGGCCCATAACTGAGGGCAGCAGACCAGATGGAGGGATCTGATGTTTCTGTTGGGCTTTCTGTTCCTAGAATCATAGAATATCAGGGTTGGAAGGGACCTCAGGAGGTCATCTAGTCCAACCCCCTGCTCAAAGCAGGACCGATCCCCAATTAAATCATCCCAGACAGGGCTTTGTCAAGCCTGACCTTAAAAACTTCTAAGGAAGGAGATTCCACCACCTCCCTAGGTAACGCATTCCAGTGCTTCACCACCCTCCTAGTAAAAAATTTTCCTAATATCCAACCTAAATCTCCCCCACTGCAACTTGAGACCATTACTCCTTGTTCTGTCATCCGCTACTACTGAGAACAGTCTAGATCCATCCTCTTTGGAACCCCCTTTCAGGTAGTTGAAAGCAGCTATCAAATCCCCCCTCATTCTTCTCTTCTGCAGACTAAACATCCCCAGTTCCCTCAGCCTCTCCTCATAAGTCATGTGTTCCACAGTCCCCTAATCATTCTTGTTGCCCTCCGCTGGACTCTCTCCAATTTTTCCACATCCTTCTTGTAGTGTGGGGCCCAAAACTGGACACAGTACTCCATATGAGGCCTCACCAGGGTCGAATAGAGGGGAACGATCAGGTCCCTCGATCTGCTGGCAATGCCCCTACTTATACAGCCCAAAATGCCATTGGCCTTCTTGGCAACAAGGGCACACTGTTGACTCATATCCAGCTTCTCGTCTGCTGTAACCCCTAGGTCCTTTTCTGCAGAACTGCTGCAGAGCCATTCGGTCCCTAGTCTGTAGCGGTGCATTGGATTCTTCCATCCTAAGTGCAGGACTCTGCACTTGTCTTTGTTGAACCTCATCAGATTTCTTTTGGCCCAATCCTCCAATTTGTCTAGGTCCCTCTGTATCCTATCCCTACCCTCCAGTGTATCTACCTCTCCTCCCAGTTTAGTGTCATCTGCAAACTTGCTGAGGGTGCAATCCACACCATCCTCCAGATCATTTATGAAGATATTGAACAAAACCGGCCCCAGGACTGACCCTTGGGGCACTCCACTTGACACCAGCTGCCAACTAGACATGGAGCCATTGATCACTACCCGTTGAGCCTGACAATCTAGCCAGCTTTCTATCCACCTTATAGTCCATTCATCCAGCCCATACTTCTTTAACTTGCTGGCAAGAATACTGTGGGAGACAGTGTCAAAAGCTTTGCTAAAGTCAAGGAACAACACGTCCACTGCTTTCCCTTCATCCACAGAGCCAGTTATCTCATCATAGAAGGCAATTAGATTAGTCAAGCATGACTTGCCCTTGGTGAATCCATGCTGACTGTTCCTGATCACTTTTCTCTCCTCTAAGTGCTTCAGAATTGATTCCTTGAGGACCTGCTCCATGATTTTTCCAGGGACTGAGGTGAGGCTGACTGGCCTGTAGTTCCCAGGATCCTCCTTCTTCCCTTTTTTAAAGATGGGCACTACATTAGCCTTTTTCCAGTCGTCTGGGACTTCCCCCCGATCGCCAGGAGTTTTCAAAGATAATGGCCAATGGCTCTGCAATCACATCCGCCAACTCCTTTAGCACTCTCGGATGCAACAGATCCGGCCTCATGGACTTGTGCACGTCCAGCTTTTCTAAATCATCCCGAACCACTTCTTTCTCCACAGAGGGCTGGTCACCTCCTCCCCATGCTGTGCTGCCCAGTGCAGTAGTCTGGGAGCTGACCTTGTTCGTGAAGACAGAGGCAAAAAAAGCATTGAATACATTAGCTTTTTCCACATCCTCTGTCACTAGGTTGCCTCCCTCATTCAGTAAGGGGCCCACACTTTCCTTGACTTTCTTCTTGTTGCTAACATACCTGAGAAACCCTTCTTGTTACTCTTAACATCTCTTGCTAGCTGCAACTCCAGGTGTGATTTGGCCTTCCTGATTTCCCTCCTGCATGCCCGAGCAATATTTTTATACTCATCCCTGGTCATTTGTCCAATCTTCCACTTCTTGTAAGCTTCTTTTTTGTATTTAAGATCAGCAAGGATTTCACTGTTAAGCCAAGCTGGTCACCTGCCATATTTATTATTCTTTCTACACATCGGGATGGTTTGTCCCTGTAACCTCAATAAGGATTCTTTAAAATACAGCCAGCTCTCCTGGGCTCCTTTCCCCCTCATGTTATTCTCCCAGGGGATCTTGCCCATCAGTTCCCTGAGGGAGTCAAAGTCTGCTTTTCTGAAGTCCAGGGTCCGTATTCTACTGCTTTCCTTTCTTCCTTCTGTCAGGATCCTGAACTTGACCATCTCATGGTCACTGCCTCCCAGGTTCCCATCCACTTTTGCTTCCCCTACTAATTTTTCCCAGTCTGTGAGCAGCAGGTCAAGAAGAGGTCTGCCCATAGTTGGTTCCTCCAGTACTTGAACCAGGAAATTGTCCCCTACATTTTCCAAAAACTTCCTGGATTGTCTGTGCACCGCTGTATTGCTCTCCCAGCAGATATCAGAGTGATTGAAGTCTCCCATGAGAACCAGGGCATGCAATCTAGTAACTTCTGCGAGTTGCCGGAAGAAAGCCTCGTCCACCTCATCCCCCTGATCCGATGGTCTATAGTAGATTCCCACCACGACATCACCCTTGTTGCTCACACTTTTAAACTTAATCCAGAGACTCTCAGGTTTTTCTGCAGTTTCATACTTGAGCTCTGAGCAGTCATACTGCTCTCTTACATACAGTGCAACTCCCCCACCTTTTCTGCCCTGCCTGTCCTTCCTGAACAGCTTATATCCATCCATGACAGTACTCCAGTCATGTGAGTTATCCCACCAAGTCTCTGTTATTCCAATCACATCATAATTCCTTGACTTTGCCAGGACTTCCAGTTCTCCCTGCTTGTTTCCCAGGATTCGTGCATTTGTGTATAGGCACTTGAGATAACCCGCTAATCGCCCCTCTTTCTCAGTATGAGGCAGGAGCCCTCCCCTCTCATGCACTCCT
The DNA here is from genome assembly GCF_965140235.1 of Caretta caretta. Lineage (NCBI taxonomy): Eukaryota > Metazoa > Chordata > Testudines > Cheloniidae > Caretta > Caretta caretta. Next base: position 17,835,967 of record NC_134220.1, on the reverse strand, counting down.
GCTTGTGCTTTCTCCCGGTATCCCACTTCCCCACTTACCTCAGGGCTTTGGTCTCCTTCCCCCCCGTGAACCTAGTTTAAAGCCCTCCTCACTAGGTTAGTCAGCCTGCTTGCGAAGATGCTCTTCCCTCTCTTCATTAGGTGGAGCCCGTCTCTGCCTAGCACTCCTCCTTCTTGGAACACCATCCCATGGTCAAAGAATCCAAAGTCTTCTCTCCGACACCACCTGCGTAGCGATTCGTTGACTTCACGATTCGACGGTCTCTACCCAGGCCTTTTCCTTCGACAGGGAGGATGGATGAGAAGACCACTTGCGCCTCAAACTCCTTTATCCTTCTTCCCAGAGCCACGTAGTCTGCAGTGATCTGCTCAAGGTCATTCTTGGCAGTATCATTGGTGCCCACGTGGAGAAGCAGGAAGGGATAGCGATCTGAGGGCTTGATGAGTCTCGGCAGTCTCTCCGTCACATCGCGAATCTTAGCTCCTGGCAAGCAGCAGACTTCTCGGTTTTCCTGGTCAGGGCGGCAGATAGATGACTCAGTCCCCCTGAGGAGAGAGTCCCCGACCACCACCACCCGGCTCCTTCTCTTGGGAGCAGTGGTCGTGGAACCCCCAACCCTAGGACAGTGCATCTCATGCCTTCCAGTCGGCAGAGTCTCCTTCTGCTCCCTTCCCTCAGGCGTATCATCTGGTCCACTCTCCGCATTAGTACCTGTGGAGAGAACATGAAAACGGTTACTTACCTGTATCTGCGTTGCTGGTATATGGACGTTCCCCTTTTTTCTTCTGGAGGTCACATGATGCCAAATTTCTTCACCATCCTCCTGTCCCCGATGTGCAGCCTGCTCTGAATCTTCAGAACCTTGTGCCCGTAGAAGCATATCCTGACGTCTGTCCAGGAAATCTTCAGTTTCTCTTATGCAACGCAGGGTCGATACCTGTTGCTCCAGACCTTGAACCTTCTCTTCCAATATGGAGACCTCTGGAAGGGGTGGCATTGAACATGTCCCGGGCAAAGGGCTGAGTCATGAGAAAAGAGACATAGCGTTGCAGGACCGGAACGGCTGTTGGTAGAGAGTGCTAGAAAAGGAGAACCTACTAGGCCATACCCAGCTGTGAGGAGGCAATCCAGGGGTGAGTGCGGTCTTCTACAAATGGTAGTATCAGGACTCAAAAAGGAGTTTTGTTCCATGTTTCTTGGGTAGAAGTATGGTGGTTGCGATGGCAGTGTCCTAAGACTCCATGACGATGTATTTCCCTATTTCACTTTATAGAGACGCCTTGGAAGCAGAAATCTCTTCCCTTACTGAAAAAAACAAAGCAAAAAAAAAATCCACCTTTCTGTATCATACATGTACAAGGTCTTATTCTGGGTTGCTCAAGAGTGGCTGACTGACTTTTGGCCCAAGAGCAATGAGGAGGTTGAGGCCTTTGTTTTGAGTTGTAGACACAGGTGTAAGGATTCATATGGACTCCACAACTGGATACAGTTTTGTGTAATATGAGATAGATCAAATCTAACGCCCTGCTGTCTTGAATAAGCCACTCTAATAACACTGTCTGGACTAGAGGGATCCTCCCAATTGGCTGTCATGCATTCTGAAGATGTAGGATTGCTCCACGCTGTTAATGCTACCTCAGAACAAGAGCCTAATACAAGGTATACTGGTCATACCTCAGTGCTTAAGTGGCATTGGAAAAGGAGATAAAATGTTAAAGAAACAGAGAACTAAATTAATGTACAATAGCTGCCCGTCTGCCAAACTGCCACAAATTGCAGAGACATGAGGGGGTGGGTTTCCCATTGCAGGAGAAAAATGAGAGATACAGAGTGTGGGTGTCTTCTCCATGTAATTTGATTTAGTTACACCAGTCCTGGAACAGAGGTGGTCAACAATGACAAGCAATCTTTTTCAGAAATCTGAGTCTGAATATCAGTGTCAGATTCCCAGGGTGCAACTCTGCCACAAGAATGGCCTCTACTTAAAGGGACCTAGGTAGAGAGCAAACTCAGCTATTTTTCCACAACTCCCACAAACAGTCAACGTTTCTTCAAAGACTGAAAGCTGTGTTCATGCTAATAAATAACTTGTAAAACTATGTGCAGCAGTGCCACCTAGTGACTCCCACCAGAACAGTGTTTTCAGGGGTGCCACAAGTAACTGAATGGGCTAATTAGATACCACCACTGCTCGCCACTTGAATGACAGCTGCAGATGTCATCTACCTACACTTGCATCACACCAGCAAGAAAACTACTGTCAATCAGTGAAGCATATTATAGTAGAATTTCTGCCCCTTAAGATCAATTTGTATAACACTCAGGCTTTGATAGTTCTAGTAAAATAAGTTATTAGAGAGAGAGATGCATGCATCAGAAATGTACACAAGCCAAATCTCCATTTTGCCAAGACAGAATGAATTCCTCTAGGCATTTTTCATGCGGAAGCCAGGTCACTCTAATTATTAATATTGTCTCTAACTGACACACCCACAAGCCGTAACTTTTTTACCTGCACTCAAATGGCTCTTCAACGTTGCTGTGAAACTTTTTCCTAACTTTGGAATTTATTTTTTTTACCCCAAAACCAAGTCACTTCCAATCCAGTTCCTAAAATCAAAATTGCCCCAGTGATCAGTGAGAATAAGAAACAAAAATATCATGCAGCAGTGGGAAATGGCTTTTGGAAAGTAAGATTTGACTAAGCTGAATGATCTCTAGAAGAATTAAATTACTATAAACAAAACTCTACTGCGATTTCTATAACTACACCACTCATTGGCCAAATCCTGCAGTTCTCATTCAGGCAGAGGCCCAGAATGAGCAGTTGACATCAATATAGTTGTGTATAGTAACTGTGGTTCTGACAGAACTGTCCAGAAGCCCTTTCTGAGCCAGTATACTGCAGCAGACAGTATGAACACTTTCCATTTTCACAAGTTCTGAATGATCACGAAGCAGACAAGTGTCAGAGTGAAGCAAAGGACCAAGTGGTTTGTGCCTGGTCACTCATCCCTAACTCATGAAGACAAAGTGTAGTTCATATTCTCTGTAGCAGATAGTTCAATCTGAGGTTATTAAAGCCTACATTTCCAGGCGCCTGGGACTCTAGCTGAACCACTCCCGTTGATGTTAATGGGAATCACATAACTAAAACCCTTTGAAGGGGCCTGGGATTAGTGCCATCACCAACCTCACATTCTCTCCGTCCGTGAGATGTCCACGGGACCATGCAAACCTGCAAGAAATACTTGCAAAAATCTGCAAATGGGCCAGCAGCCTCCACTTAGCTAAAGAGACTGGACCCTTTAAGATGTCCTCAGCAGGCACTGGGTGACAACCTTTGGCTGACAAGCAAGGTCAACCAAAAGGAGGCAGGGTGAAGGAGTTTGGGAACATGAGAGCTCTGCCCGCCCACAAGAGAGAGAGCTTCTGGCATGAGGTAGTGCAGTGGACACAGGGAATAGCAAGAGGCCGCAGTAGCATGTAGCTAATAAGAGAGAGGGATGTGCAAAGAAGCGCAGTTGTTGAAGGTGTAAGTTCCAAAGGGAAATCCAGCTGACGAGGGGGAGACATAAAAGAAGGTAAGCTATTAGCTCATTTCTAGCAAGAACCATGTTTGAGCACAGTTCAAAAGAAAGGTGCCAACATGTTTTCCTTACCTACATTAGACACAGGGAACTGCAGTCTGCAGCAGTCTAGCTGCACAGTCGTCCCAGCATTGCAGGCAGTATCCAAAAAAATTTATTTTAAAGGGGGGGCGGGGAGGAAGAGACAAGAGAGTCCCCTCATCCTATCATCTTGAGGTTTGTGTAACTCCTCACATTCAGATTCACCAGCTTGGGACCAATCCAATGTAGTTTGTTTTCTTTTATATTTACTCACCCAGGAAATATCAGCTCCCTTGGAAAAGCACCAAGAATCAGAATGAAATTCCCCATAGAGAAAACAGGACACACAATCTACTACAGTTTTAAACAAACACACATGGGGGAATCCAAGCTATTGATAATGATAATGTAGTCTTTGCCCTGCAACCAAAAACTTGGAAGTCCCAAAAAACTACTTTTTCCTCTCGGCCATACAAGTGCTACCATGTACATTCTAGCTTTATAGCAAAGGTCTCACCTTTCTGTTTGTTCCCAGTTCCAGACTGAGCAAACAGACTGAAATGTCATGCTCGGTTCTGGCCCTGAACAGGCTAACTAAATGAAACCCTTTCTCAAACCTCCACCCATCTAAATTTCATATTGGGGGGTGGAAGGGAGAATATAACGTTAACACTGAACACTCCCTCTAACTTTTCATAATGGTGTGTTATTACCTCCCCTTCAAGGCAATGATTTTCATTGCTTTGCTTTGAACAGCGTACAAAGAAGACTTAACATGAAGGGCAGAAAGGGGCAAAGGTAAGATACACATGCACAGACTGAGGGTACACAATATTCTTAAGGCCCAACTCAGAAATTCACCTATTACCTTGTGCTGTCCTATCCTTTTCTGGAGGAGGCATCACTTCTTTGAAATTTTGGTAATTTTTCCACAGTGAGGGCAGGGAATATTGCATGGGGGGGGGGGTTGTTTGTTTGTTTTTAAAAGTGCCTCTTCCAGGAACAGCAGCCTGATCCTATCTCAATACGCTACCATTTGAGAGATCTGTAGAAGCCTTTCTCATACTGCAGCTAGCTCAAGAAGTGCCATAGGAGGGTGCAATTAGGATCTACTGCTGTCAAAAAAACCTATCTTGGGGGCCAAGGTTTTCATGCTTGGATGCCCAACTTTAGGGACCTGACTTGAGGTATGGGCACCTCCAGCTCCCATAGAAGTCACTAGAAGCTTCAGATGCTCAGCAAACTGTCTTAAACACCCCCCCCCCAATTTTCTTCAAATGTCCAATTTTAAAATCACAAGTTTGAAAGTATTGGCAGGACTTACGACTACCTCACCAGCTCTCTCTCCTTTCATTCTCCCTCAGGGACCTCTTTACAAACCTCAGTTCTACCAGTAAATTCTGGGATGACTCAAACTGCAGAACAAGGTGCAGTGTCTTGATTAGAGATCTCTGGAACTCACTGAGCTGTTAGAGCAAAACCAACCAACTGGAATGAAATGAGGTGTGGCCTGAACCTTCAGACAACACCGGAAACACACACAGAACTTGGACATTTACCCAAAAAAATGTTTTTCTTCAATGTTTGTAGAGGTCTTTCTTGCTGACCTGGCATTAGCAGCAACACTCCCAAAAGTATAGTGTGATTTCCAGCTGAAACCCAATGTCCTTTTCTCATAGGGATTTCTAGGCTGAAGAAGTCTGAGCTTTAGGATGCTTCTCAGAATAGAATCTTCCAAGGGTTGCCCATTGACTAAGAGCTCTATACGACATTCATTTCACTAACTGACTGCTCCAGAGACCATGGAGATCAGTGGGAGTCTTTCGAACTAGAGCATGAAGTCAATGGAAGGATTCATATCTAGTGCTTTGCCAAAAAAAAAAAAAAAAAAAAATTTAAAAAGCGTGTGTATTTGTTGTTAGCAGTTTCAGCTCATCATTCACATGTCTATTTTTCACATATCTCCATTCTAATATCTGAAGCTGTTTTGATGTTGGTGACTCAGTTCTTTGAGACGTTGCATCACGGGCTGAAGACTGCAGTGGAACTTTCATCGTCGACCCTTGACGCTGTCTCCCCCAAATCCCAGACTGTCAGCATTAGCAGAAGATCCTACCGTATTACATAATAGGATGAGAACTTTTGCACTCCCCTGCCAGGGCAGGGTTAGACATTAAGTGAAAGAGTACAGTGCTAAAACTATTTAGTGGGAGGAAAGCATCTTACAGTTTTACAGATGGAAATACAGGGCACATAAGGCCCCAGATTGTGCCACACCGAGACCAAAACACAAAGTCTCTAGCATGTCTTGCCTTATCCTCCCACCAGCTTGGTTTTCTATGTCTGTCTTTAAACCCCAATCTAGTGGCCTGTACCTACACCAAGAAGTTAGTGTAGAAAGACAGCTGGAGAGTTTCAGAACATGTCTATACCAGAAAATTAGGTTGGCATAACTATGTTGCTTAGAGGTGTGAAAAATCCACACTCTTGCATGACATAGTTAAGCCAACCTAAGTACCTGCGTATACCATGCTAGGTTGATGGAAGGATTCTTCCTCAGTGTTGCGAGGAGAATTGAGGGTAGCTGGACTATGCAAGTGAAGATCTATTCAGCAGCACTTTTCATAGAGGAAGTAGAGAGCTTTTTCCCCTCTGGAGCATCGAGCTATAGGCCTTACATTTATTATTTTTAAAAAGGTGACTGCTCACAGGTCTAGGACATTTGATGTTAGATGTATTACAGGCAAAGGTAATACAGACTTGGATCCTAAAAAAGTAGTGAACCATGTTGTTATCGCTGTGTATGACACTACAGTGCCATCAGTGCTTTACAGATAGGCAAGAAGATAGCAAGGGCCCTGTCCCTAACAGCTTATAATATCACATTGCATTCAAACTCTGTGTCACATGTGGGAGGTGTCAGATAGTCCACTTCTGAGACAGGGAAGTGTTAAATGTAGAAACCTTTATAGGTTGCATAAGACAGTGGTTCTCAACCAAGGGTTCGGGGCCTCCTGGGGGGGCCACAAGCAGGTTTCAGGGGAGTCCACTAAGCAGGGCCAGTGTTACACTCGCTGAAGCCCGGGGCAGAAAGCCAAAGTGCCACTGTTCAGGGCTCAAGCCTGGGGCCCTGAGCCCTGCCACCTGGGTCTGAAGCCAAAGCCTGAGCAACTTAGTTTTGTGGGGCACCCTGTGGTGTGGGGCCCAGGCAGTTGTCCTGCTTGCTACCCTCTAAGGCTGGCCCTGGCTTTTGTATGCAGAAAGACGGTTGGTGTGGCACTGGTGGGCTGTGGAGTTTTTATAGCATGGGGGGGGGGGGGGGCTCTGAAAGAAAAAGGTTGCGACTCCCTGGGATAAGAGACAGATTAATAGACATGTACCTGCCTATCATGCAAATATCTGGCTATAAATAAAGAATGAATTGCTACTCTGGTAGAGGCAGGGAAAGAGGTCTCATTTCTGTTCAGATTCTCAACTAGGATTCAGCTGCAGTGGCCTTCGAAAAATTCTTGTCAGTTACAAACCACAGCACTCCACACTTTATTTGATCAGTGACATACACACTATTCGTCTTCCTGCTACACGAGTAAATTCACCCACACTGGTTCTTACAGGATTCTATCTTGGGTTTCTGAAGCAGGGCAGTACAGACTTTAGTCCTGTCTACAGATTGCAGTTAAAGCCATTTCCAGCTCCCAGTCAGCTGTGTCTCTTGTGGACATGTGTTCTCAGCAATTGGTAACATTTTCTAGAGTATATGCAACCCTTTGGGATTTGAGGAAAAATCAAGATTGCATTTTTGAACAGATGCTTTTGTTATTTTGGTAGGGAACAGCCGGTCCACTACATGAAAGTGATTATGGGATGTGACATTTCCACTCTGCAAATCCCATTTCTAGGAAAGAGTCCAAGCCTCTTCATAATCCTTTCTGGCACACACCTGACAGCTTTACAGGACCCTGTTTTTTTGTGTAGCATCAAACTTTCTACTATATTTTCTCCAGTTTACAGGAGATTGAAAAATGCAGGTAGGACTCCTAAGTAAGGGAAGACTATAAAAGCCTGTTGCTGCCAAAGTCAAGGAGGGCAATAAGATTATTAGAGTAAAGGGAAGGAGGGACTAAAGTCCAGTGGGTAGAGCAAAGAACTAGATGTCTGTACTCCTGGGGTCTAGTCTAAAACCTGCTACTAATTTGCTGTGTAAGTTTACGCAGGCACTTAACCTATCTGTGCCTCAATCTTTCCATCTGTAAAATAGGAATACTATTTACTCACCTCACAGGGAGACTGTGAAGCTGAATTCATAATTCTGGAGGGCTTTGGAGACACTTACATTTCACCGCATAAGCCTTCATGTACTGTCTCTCAGTCAGGGGAGACATCCACAAACAAAGGCCCTTCTGATACCAGGCTGCATTTTGGACTCTTTGTTTCACAACATACAATAATAAACCTTCCTGCTGGAAGGTTGTAACATGACACTACTTTATTGCCTAGAATGCAGAATACACAAAAACCCCAAAACAGGAGTTCAGTTCTCTGCTGGGAGCCCAGGGAGGAAGGACTGTGTCTCTGGAGGGCTGAGAGAACGGCCAGCATGGTGGACAGAGCAGTGCTGCTAGCAGGGACTGGGGGAGTGAGAGACAGCTCCTGGATGGCTGCTGGGGTTTGCAGGTGGTGGCTTTGAGGCAAGGGCAAAGAGGATGCTGGGGCCACGAGGAAGTGGCCAGACAATTCGCTGCAGTAGCCACTAAGGAAAATGGCTGAACAGCAGCCTTCAGGTTCCCCGGAATGGGGGAGCACATTGTGTGGCATGGCCGGAGGGCTGTGTAACTGAAGAGGAGGTTGCAGTCCTTGGAGAGACATGGGTCCTAGAGCAGGAGTGAATGCGGCAAGGCATGACCTGAAGAGGGTGCACTAACACACAGAGTGAATTCCCAAGACAGCCAGCAGGAGGCACCAGAGTGGTGAGTGAGCCCGGTTACAACAGGTCTGCACAACTGGCTGTAGATGTGGAAGCAGTCACATAGAATATCAGAGTTGGAAGGGACCTCAGGAGATCATCTAGTCCAACCCCCTGCTCAAAGCAGGCACAATCCCCAATTTTTATTTTTTTTTTGCCCCAGATCCCTAAATGGCCCCCTCAAGGATTGAACTCACAACCGTGGGTTTAGCAGGCCAATGCTCAAACCACTGAGCTATCCCCTCTCCTCATGTTCTACATCAGCCAGCTGGACTGTTAGGCAGGCCACCCCCCAAGTGTGCATCAATCAAAGCAGCCGCAGAAGAGGCAGGATAAGGTCAGCAGTCTCAGTACAGAGGCCCTTGGCGTCCCCCCCACCACCTGGCCAGCTTCACGGATGCAGACTAACATATTGTGATACCTGGTCTCAAGCAGATTGCATAATTGTACCATGAAGTCACTGTCCCTCCTCTCCCCCACATTCTATTTTCTCAGACGGGGGGCCTGCAGTGGGAGGAAGAAATTACAGAATAAACACGGGCACTCTGACTACCATCAAGCAGAACAACAAGGCTCTCCAGCTTCTACAGAGAACAACAGAACTGGTTCTCATTTATCTGTAAGCATTTTCCAGATTACAAACAAATGCTTGTTCCCAAACGCACAAACAGAGGCTATTGGCGAACAGTTACCCACTGAACACTACAGCTGTCCATGATATAATCAGCAGCTCTTTAACAGCAACATAATCAGCATCTGTACAACATTTCAAGTCACAATATGTATTTGTGTACAGTGCAAGTACAGATACACCAAACCAAAATCCCAGAACTGAACATCTATGTTATTTGGAGAAGCTCAGGTGAGGAACCAAAACTTCGGAATCTCTAGCATAATTTAGAGAAGGGCCTTGACTGTAAATTACTATATAAACATGATCTTTGGCCAAAATTTTGGGCTGCCAAATTTGAGATACCTTGGGCCTGACTTTTAGAGAGGATGAGCACCTGTAGGTATTATTTACTTTAGTAGGACATGTAGATTCTCATTGCTTTGAATATAAGACCCAAGGTATCACAATGGCGTCCCAAAAATGGAGGCACCCTGAATCTTTCATAAAAGCAACCCGAGCAATAATAGCAAAAAATGCAACAATATTTTACTTCTTCGCGGTTGTCACATATAGAGAGACCTTTTCATATGCATCTAACAAAACTTCTGTTCTTCACCAAGACAGCTCAACAATATAGTAGCTTTCACTTTACTATACAGCCGTTACCCTTTAGCTAAGAGAAAGAGCAGAAAGGAGAAGACCCAGCAGATAAAGGGAGATTAACTGACCTAATTTTACTGCTATAACTCCACATGAACACTCCTGTTCCAGTATAAGAATGCCTTTTCCAGGTTTAGCTTAAACCCCTTCCAAAAATGACATAAGCTAAACCAGGAAAAGGCATTCTTATTCCAGAATAAGAGGGTCCTCACAGGGAGTTATAGCAGTATAATTATAGCAATATAGTTATGCTGGCAGATTTCCCTGTGTAGACAAATCTGAAGCACCCTGGAGGGGGGAACAGTAGACCTATTGGTGAGACCATGCCTGGAATACTGGTCAGTTCTGGAACCCTTTGTTATAGGGGAGAAACTGACAAATTGGAAATAGTTCTGAGAAGAGCAACAAAAATCGAGATGGATGGGAGATTAAAAAAGAGCTAAATATGTATAGTTTCACTAAGCAAAAGGACTAGAGGATGGGGAAGCATTCTACCTTTTTTCCCCCTTTGTTTCATAGAATATCAGGGTTGGAAAGGACCTAAGGGGTATGTCTACACTACGGAATAAGGTTGAATTTATAGAAGTCGTTTTTTTAGAAATCGGTGTTATATATTCGAGTGTGTGTGTCCCCACAGAAAATGCTCTAAGTGCATTAAGTGCATTAACTCGGCGGAGCGCTTCCACAGTACCGAGGCTAGAGTCGACTTCCGGAGCGTTGCACTGTGGGTAGCTATCCCACAGTTCCCGCAGTCTCCGCTGCCCATTGGAATTCTGGGTTGAGATCCCAATGCCTGATGGGGCTAAAACATTGTCGCGGGTGGTTCTGGGTACATATCGTCAGGCCCCCGTTCCCTCCCTCCCTCCGTGAAAGCAAGGGCAGACAATCATTTTGCGCCTTTTTTCCTGAGTTACCTGTGCAGACGCCATACCACGGCAAGCATGGAGCCCGCTCAGGTAACCGTCAACCTATGTCTCCTGGGTGCTGGCAGACGCGGTACGGCTTTGCTGCACAGTAGCAGCAACCCATTGCCTTCTGGCAGCAGACGGTGCAATACGACTGGTAGTCGTCCTCGTCGTGTCCGAGGTGCTCCTGGCCACGTCGGCTGGGAGCGCCTGGGCAGACATGGGCGCAGGGACTAAATTTGGAGTGACTTGACCAGGTCATTCTCTTTAGTCCTGCAGTCAGTCCTATTGAACCGTCTTATGGTGAGCGGGCAGGCGATACGGACTGCTAGCAGTCGTACTGTACCATCTTCTGCCAGGCAGGCAAGAGATGAGGATTGCTAGTAGTCGTATTGTACCATCTTCTGCCAGGCAGGCAAGAGATGAGGATGGCTAGCAGTCGTACTGTACCATCTTCTGCCGAGCAGCCATGAGATGTGGATGGCATGCAGTCCTTCTGCACCGTCTGCTGCCAGCCAAAGATGTAAAAGATAGATGGAGTGGGTCAAAACAAGAAATAGACCAGATTTGTTTTGTACTCATTTGCCTCCTCCCCTGTCTAGGGGACTCATTCCTCTAGGTCACACTGCAGTCACTCACAGAGAAGGTGCAGCGAGGTAAATCTAGCCATGTATCAATCAGAGGCCAGGCTAACCTCCTTGTTCCAATAACAACGATAACTTAGGTGCACCATTTCTTATTGGAACCCTCCGTGAAGTCCTGCCTGAAATACTCCTTGATGTACAGCCACCCCCTTTGTTGATTTTAGCTCCCTGAAGCCAACCCTGTAAGCCGTGTCGTCAGTCGCCCCTCCCTCCGTCAGAGCAACGGCAGACAATCGTTCCGCGCCTTTTTTCTGTGCGGACGCCATACCAAGGCAAGCATGGAGGCCGCTCAGCTCACTTTGGCAATTAGGAGCACATTAAACACCACACGCATTATCCAGCAGTATATGCAGCACCAGAACCTGGCAAAGTGATACCGGGCGAGGAGGCGACGTCAGCGCGGTCACGTGAGTGATCAGGACATGGACACAGATTTCTCTGAATGCATGGGCCCTGCCAATGCATGCATCATGGTGCTAATGGGGCAGGTTCATGCTGTGGAACGCCGATTCTGGGCTCGGGAAACAAGCACAGACTGGTGGGACCGCATAGTGTTGCAGGTCTGGGACGATTCCCAGTGGCTGCGAAACTTTCGCATGCGTAAGGGCACTTTCATGGAACTTTGTGACTTGCTTTCCCCTGCCCTGAGGCGCATGAATACCAAGATGAGAGCAGCCTCGTTGAGAAGCGAGTGGCGATAGCCCTGTGGAAGCTTGCAACGCCAGACAGCTACCGGTCAGTTGGGAATCAATTTGGAGTGGGCAAATCTACTGTGGGGGCTGCTGTGATGCAAGTAGCCCACGCAATCAAAGATCTGCTGATATCAAGGGTAGTGACCCTGGGAAATGTGCAGGTCATAGTGGATGGCTTTGCTGCAATGGGATTCCCTAACTGTGGTGGGGCTATAGACGGAACCCATATCCCTATCTTGGCACCGGAGCACCAAGACGCCGAGTACATAAACCGCAAGGGGTACTTTTCGATAGTGCTGCAAGCTCTGGTGGATCACAAGGGACGTTTCACCAACATCAACGTGGGATGGCCGGGAAAGGTGCATGATGCTCGCATCTTCAGGAACTCTGGTCTGTTTCAAAAGCTGCAGGAAGGGACTTTATTCCCAGAACAGAAAATAACTGTTGGGGATGTTGAAATGCCTATATGTATCCTTGGGGACCCAGCCTACCCCTTAATGCCATGGCTCATGAAGCCGTACACAGGCAGCCTGGACAGTAGTCAGGAGCTGTTCAACTACAGGCTGACCAAGTGCAGAATGGTGGTAGAATGTGCATTTGGACGTTTAAAGGCGCGCTGGCGCAGTTTACTGACTCGCTTAGACCTCAGCGAAACCAATATTCCCACTGTTATTACTGCTTGCTGTGTGCTCCACAATATCTGTGAGAGTAAGGGGGAGACGTTTATGGCGGGGTGGGAGGTTGAGGCAAATCGCCTGGCTGCTGGTTACGCGCAGCCAGACACCAGGGCGGTTAGAAGAGCACAGGAGGGCGCGGTACGCATCAGAGAAGCTTTGAAAACCAGTTTCATGACTGGCCAGGCTACGGTGTGAAAGTTCTGTTTGTTTCTCCTTGATGAAACCCCCCTCCCCTTGGTTCACTCTACTTCCCTGTAAGCTAACCACCCACCCCTCCTCCCTTCAATCACCGCTTGCAGAGGCAATAAAGTCATTGTTGCTTCACATTCATGCATTCTTTATTCATTCATCACACAAATAGGGGGATGACTACCAAGGTAGCCCAGGAGGGGTGGTGGAGGAGGGAAGGAAAATGCCACACAGCACTTTAAGCACGGCACTTTAAAAGTTTACAACTTTAAAATTTATTGAATGACAGCCTTCTTTTTTTTGGGCAATCCTCTGTGGTGGAGTGGCTGGTTGGCCGGAGGCCCCCCCACCGCGTTCTTGGGCATCTGGGTGTGGAGGCTATGGAACTTGGGGAGGAGGGCGGTTGGTTACAGAGGGGCAGCAGTGGCAGTCTGTGCTCCAGCTGCCTTTGCTGCAGCTCAACCATACACTGGAGCATACTGGTTTGGTCCTGCAGCAGCCTCAGCATTGAATCCTGCCTCCTCTCATCACGCTGCCGCCACATTTGAGCTTCAGCCCTGTCTTCAGCCCGCCACTTACTCTCTTCAGCCCGCCACTTACTTTCTTCAGCCCACCACCTCTCCTCCCGGTCATTTTGTGCTTTCCTGCACTCTGACATTATTTGCCTCCACGCATTCGTCTGTGCTCTGTCAGTGTGGGAGGACAGCATGAGCTCGGAGAACATTTCAGCGCGAGTGCGTTTTTTTTTCTTTCTAAGCTTCACTAGCCTCTGGGAAGGAGAAGATCCTGTGATCATTGAAACACATGCAGCTGGTGGAGAAAAAAAAAGGGACAGCGGTATTTAAAAAGACACATTTTATAAAACAGTGGCTACACTCTTTCAGGGTAAACCTTGCTGTTAACATTACATACATAGCACATGTGCTTTCGTTACAAGGTCGCATTTTGCCTCCCCCCACCGCGTGACTACCCCCTCAACCTTCCCCCCTCCCTGTGGCTAACAGCGGGGAACATTTCTGTTTAGCCACAGGCAAACAGCCCAGCAGGAATGGGCTCCTCTGAGTGTCCCCTGAAGAAAAGCACTCTATTTCAACCGGGTGACCATGAATTATATCTCACTCTCCTGAGGATAACACAGAGAGATAAAGAACGGATGTTGTTTGAATGCCAGCAAACATACACTGCAATGCTTTGTTCTACAATGATTCCGGAGTACGTGTTACTGGCCTGGAGTGGTAAAGTGTCCTACCATGAAGGACGCAATAAGGCTGCCCTCCCCAGAAACCTTTTGCAAAGGCTTTAGGACTACATCTAGGAGAACCGCAAATGCCAGGGCAAAGTAATCCTTTCACATGCTTGCTTTTAAACCATGTATAGTATTTTAAAAGGTACACTCACCAGAGGTCCCTTCTCCGGCTGCTGGGTCCAGGAGGCAGCCTTGGGTGGGTTCGGGGGGTACTGGCTCCAGGTCTAGGGTGAGAAACAGTTCCTGGCTGTCGGGAAAACCGGTTTCTCCGCTTGCTTGCTGTGAGCTATCTACAACCTCCTCCTCATCATCATCTTCTTCGTCCCCAAAACCTGCTTCCGTATTGCCTCCATCTCCATTGAAGGAGTCAAACAACACGGCTGGGGTAGTGGTGGCTGAACCCCCTAAAATGGCATGCAGCTCATCATAGAAGCGGCATGTTTGGGGCTCTGACCCAGAGCGGCTGTTTGCCTCTCTGGTTTTCTGGTAGGCTTGCCTCAGCTCCTTCAGTTTCACGCGGCACTGCTTCGGGTCCCTGTTATGGCCTCTGTCCTTCATGCCCTGGGAGATTTTCACAAAGGTTTTGGCATTTCGAAAACTGGAACGGAGTTCTGATAGCACGGATTCCTCTCCCCAAACAGCGATCAGATCCCGTACCTCCCGTTCGGTCCATGCTGGAGCTCTTTTGCGATTCTGGGACTCCATCATGGTCACCTGTGCTGATGAGCTCTGCATGGTCACCTGCAGCTTGCCACGCTGGCCAAACAGGAAATGAGATTCAAAAGTTCGCAGTTCTTTTCCTGTCTACCTGGCCAGTGCATCTGAGTTGAGAGTGCTGTCCAGAGCGGTCATAATGGAGCACTCTGGGATAGCTCCCGGAGGCCAATACCATCGAATTGTGTCCACAGTACCCCAAATTCGAGCCGGCAACGTCGATTTAAGCACTAATCCACTTGTCAGGGGTGGAGTAAGGAAATCGATTTTAAGAGCCCTTTAAGTCGAAATAAAGGGCTTCATTGTGTGGACGGGTGCAGGTTTACATCGATTTAACGCTGCTAAATTCGACCTAAAGTCCTAGTGTAGGCCAGGGCAAGGAGATCATCTAGTCCAACCCCCTCCCTCAAAGCAGGACCAATCCCCAATTTTTGCCCCAGAGCCCTAAATGGCCCCCTCAAGGATTGAGCTCACAACCCTGGGTTTAGCAGGCCAATGCTTAAACCACTGAGCCATCCCTCCCCCCTGACAGGGCCTAAAGTTTTCCCTCTGTGTTTGGAAAGAGCCTAGCTCATTATGGGCACTACTGCAATCTACATAAATACCTGGTGGTACAACACGTAGTAATTGGATGAAGTTAAGAGACAAAGTTTAGCCTGGCTATTTGCAGAATATTCCTGCAGTGAGAACTGTTAGGTTGTTGAATAGTCTCCCAAGGGAAGTGTGGAAGCCCCAGTACTGGAAACATTTATAAACTAGAGAAAATGCTAGTACAAGTGTACAATATAGATAAGAGTTCTGCACTGGCAGAGAAGTGGACTAGATCTGTGGTTCTCAACTTTTCCCACCATACTGCAACCCCACGTTACAATTTGAAGTTTCAGAATCCACTCCTCTCCCTAAATCTATCCAGGAAGAAAAAGGATGTTGAAAACCCTTGGTTCAGTGGGTCTTTACCACCTCTGGATTAACGTATTACATTAGAAGCAGAATTTCCAAATCCATTCTTAGAGGGTGGGGGAGGACAGGAGTTTTAACTAGCAAACAAGATCTAAAAGCAGAAATCTGTCTCTCATTAATAGCTCACGCAAACTAGTGTTACCCTTTGGTATAAACTTCCAGGGTCATACAATAAGTTCAATGCAGATGCAAGTAGTCTTTGCTCATTGTTTTTTCCTCTCATCTTTACACAAACATTTGGCAGTTATAAAGAAGCATACAATATACGTAAGATAACAGACACCATGGAGTTCATGTAGTTCACAAAAACAACTGGTGCCTTCTCACAGACCTTTTCTAAGTCCCAAAATTCATGGCTGATCCTTGGGAAAACAAGTTCTTGTGTGACTGTAAATGCAATAGATCCAAACCCTATTAAGTCTGGGAATTGCTGGAATGTGTATTGCTTTCTTTAGAGAGGTTCTGTGGTTTGCCATATCAAATAAGATCCTTCCTCCATACAAAGCTGCCATCCTGTTTTTCCCCGCTTATTGAAGCAAATGCAATGCCAAGTGCCCTCATTCAAAAAAAAAAAAAAATTAATGCCTTAGAAAGAGAAACTTGTGTAATGAAGAGTTCAAGAAACCACGATCATTTGCTTCAGGGATTTAATAGGTCAATATAGGTCCTTTTTCTACTAGACTGAGCTCCAATTAACAAAACTTACACAACACACCATAGAGAAATGTAATAGTAAACGATATGACTGGTGGAAATTGGTGGGGGTGGAGAAGGAACTCTCAGAAGGTCAGTCTGGTTTTCATTTTCTAGAAATTGAACAGGCCAAAGCAGCTCAAATTAAAAAGCAAGAGAACATGGTCAGAATGTGTTTGAACCTCTCAGCAACAAAGAAAAATGTACACTAACCAAAACCTATAGAGTTTCAGTAAAATAATATTGTTTGTAGTCCAGTATAGGTCAATAGGACAAGCTTTGTATGTCCATGAAGATACATTTCGATAGGGTGTTTTTGTTTGTTTGATTGATTGATTTTAAAAAGTAGTCTTTTGTTATGGAAGTCTTTTGTTGAAAGAAAATTCAAATGACTAATCCACATTCAGCTTCACTGTTCAAAATTTAAAATAAAAAAAAATTATCAAAGCAGAAACGGACTATCTGGGTAAGTCTCTTTCAAGCCTTTACTACATAGAGTTAGCGGGTGTTTTGATGACTATTTCATGGCCAAAAAAGGTTTTGAGCTTTAAAAACAAATCCACAACTATACACACACATAAAAGTGCCTTGCAAATTAACAAAGGCTGGTTTGAGCTTGGATTTCTTTTTCAACCACATGAAGCAATTGTTCCTCATCACGGCACTTTGGATGCTTCACATGTTGGGTGTTTATGTTGTAAAACCATATGGAGAAGAAAACATTCCACATGTGAAAGCTCATCTGCAAACATTCCCTCTCGCCACTTGCACCACAGAATCATTACTGTGCCTCCTCAGATACTCTTCTTGTCACTCAAGGAAACAAGTTCAAGGTAAGGAATTAGGGATGAGGGGGCCCTTACATGAGAGGACATTTATGATGATCCTTTAATACTTAAAAACACAATTTTGGAAAATAATGTTTTGTTTACAACTACATTTTAAAATTCACTAGGTATCCAAAAATCTGTTATAGTTCAGATGTTGGTGTATAAATGGCAGCTCTTTCACCCACTTCACTGTGCCCAGGCTAATCTCTTCTTGTGTGTGCTGTAAAGGGAAATTTACAAGACTCCTGCTCTGCCAGGACTTCAGAGAGCAGGATGCTTGTAAATTTCACTTTACAGCCTACACAAAAGGACAGACTATTTGGGGGGGGGAGGGGTTTGTGAGAGAGGTGGAAAATGGGGAAGCCTTAAGGGCACTGCAGCCAGAGAAAAAACTGAGCATTGAATTTGTTATTATAGGGTCCCAACCAGAGAGCAGTTTATTTTTCCTAATAAATCTGCTCCGCAGACGCCCTTTCTTCTCTCCCTTTCAAGTTATCAGGAAACTTGGAATAAGTTACTGTTACTTTTAGAAACAAGTCAAAATGTTCAGCCTACCAGGCTTGACATGGTCAAGGCCAGCCTTAAAAACAAACAGCTACAAGGGGCCCTGAAACTCAAACAGGCAGGTCTTAACTCCATTTGAAAACACAACTCCCAGTCAGTCAGACACCCCGCTCCCCACCACACATACACACAGACCTATGCTGTTGGCAGCAGACCAGAGGACAAGCAACTTATGGCTTGATCCTCAGTTCCAGCAGCTTGAGGTCCCACATATTATGCAAACCCTGAAAATTATCCCTTTAAAAGGACCTGAACTATCACTCTGGGCTGAAGAATGTTCGGTAACTGAGGCAGCTCAGAGCCCTGCTAAGTAGAACATGTACAGTCAATTAACCCAGGAGGGCTCCTGCCCATCAGGTAAACTGAAGATAAGTAAGGGACTGGTGATCAGTCCACTAAAGAAAGACTCCCCTAACTCTGCAATTGCTCTGAATGGAGACCTGTGTTCCCGTTTGGTCTGATGTTGCAATCTGGCAGCTAATAAAAAAGAATGAGAAGAAAATTGGATGAAAATGCAGATAGAGTAACAGGTTATAGCTGATTCATCAATTGCTTGCATCTAATTAACTTGCCTTTGTTTGGAGCTTTGCTTCCCACCCATGCCTTATACTTAAGAAGTACTGGTGATCCACATGCTCCCCAGAACTATGGGTTTCTCTTAGTTTAATTAGAGATTTGTAAAGCTCTTTGAAATCCTAAAATAAAGATGCTGTAAAAACAAAGTATTAATGACCATTCTGCCATTAAAGGTCTCCATCTAATACTGAGTACAGATGCAGGCCTGAGTGCCCCACTTCTCCAGTGTCCAACTACTACCTACAGTCAGCAGCACCTACAGCCTGATCCCAACTCACCAAAATCCAGGAGAAGACTGTAATTGACTTCAGTGGGCTTTGGATCAGGCTTCTAGAAAGAAAAGAAGCACACAAAGGGAACGTGGCTTTTTCTTCTCACACTACTTCTTCTTCTTAACATATGTACAATGTGCCTCAGGTGGCACATGACCAGGATTCATCACCAAATTTGGACCGCTGGTTAGATCATTAGCTTCCCCGGCTTGGGCCAGGTACTGACAGGGAGTTCACCGTGAATGTTGACCCATGCCCCCCCCCCGCACACACACACCACTTGGATCACTTCTCACTATGTTTCATCGGGAATGGAATGAGTAGGGATGCACCTTATTGCAGAATGGAATACTGGACAATTCACTACTACAAACTGTAACAGGGATTAAGGTGTTCTCAAATGGAGTCTAAGTGATTTCAAGCAATGAAGGTACTAGTAAATAATTTGCCAGGATAACTTTTGTATAACTAGTCTACACATAACTCAAGATGCTATAGACCCACCAGTAATATTCAAGGACTTGTCCAAGCAGAAAATAATTTTCTGTTAGCACCTTTCATACTCAAGGCACATCCTAACCCCTTCCTCCCATCTAATTAAGACTCAAGTGCTAATTATAGGTAGCAATATCATTAAATTTGACATTTAATGTTTAGTGTGCATAGTCCTAAGGGGCCAATGCAGAGCCATGTACTACTGCAGTATTTTAGCTTTGAAAAAAAAATCCTACAGGGCTTTAAAAATTCACAAATTAAACCATAGTAGCAGAGCAATCATGTAGGCAAATGAGGTATGCTCAACACGGAAAAGGACATAAGAGGGGGGATCTGATAACAGTCTTCAAATATGTTGGATATTATAAAAAGGATGGTGATCAACTAGTCTTCATGGCCACTGAAAGTAGAATAAGAAGTAATTGACTTAATCTGTAGCAAGGGAGATTTAGATTAGATATTAGAAAGTTTTTCCTAACTATAAGGATAATTAAGTACCGGAATAGGTCACCAACGGAGGTTGTGGAATCCTGGTCACTGGAGACTTTTCAGAACAGGTTTGCTAAACACCTTTCAGGGATGGTCGAGGTACTTCATCCTGCCTCAGCATGGGAGGGGTGGGATGGACTCGAGGATTTCTCGAGGTCCCCACTGGCCTTACATTCTGTGATTCTAGGAGGTGCTATGCTTGTTCCATTTAGGCCAGTGTTTGGTATCCACCTTCTGGTAGTATTTAGCACCCAATATTTTAAAGGCAAAACAAAAACCTTAATGCCCTCATGTCTGACATATGAAAGAAGAAAAAACCCTCACACACTACTATTATTTCTTGGTTACCACAGGAAAGGTGAAAGTGTCCCCTTCTCTTTTTGAATAGTGCTATGGGATCATTTGCTTCACGCTGGACAACTACCAGAGAGTCAGAAGGGACTTTCGGTACAGTTTTCATCCCAAGGACAGTTTGTATCTCCAGTGGTGCAGGACCCCATTCACTTCTATAATGTAAGTGATTCCATATAATTTCATGATTCCTCCACCGCTCCCTTGGCCTCTTGATCTACGTCAGGGTCTTGGTGGGGAAAAAAAAATCATGGTCCAACTCTAAAGAGAGTCCCATGTGATATGCAAGACTTGAAGCCAACCGTGTAAATCTTTCCAACTTTCAGCCTCCTCAATGCTTAAGTAATTAGAGTCATCAGGACTAAAACTTCTTTGGATCACATTGCTGATCAGTGTGATGTTAAAGAGAGGGAACTAGACTCAAAATATTCTCTCACACATAGAATTGCCTGGAACTAAGCATACAAACTCCAGGATCTTATTTCTCCAGAACCTCCACATGAACTTTATCCTCTAAGAGAAAATCTCTCTACATTATTCTAATTGAAATACCAGTCAGACCAGTGGCAAGATGCAGACTAACATGCATGAAAAATAAGAGTTCAATGACCTAAATCAATTATGGTTTAAGGGCACTGATTTGGACTCAGTAGGAAATATTTTAGACAGGAAAAAAGAACTAAATGGGATCATTCATTGAACTGACCTGGAAATGAAGCAGAAATGTTGTAAATAAGAAGTTCATTGCAAACCAGTTTTACATATCAGTTGGAGTGGGTTAAAAAAAGCAGAGATTTATTATATAACAAATGAAATAATGCTCCAGATTTGCGGTGTACTGAAGTGAGCAGTAAAGTAAAAGTTCCACTGCCACTACAAAACAAGTGTTACAAATTCCATTGCTGAAGATGGACCGTTTAGAAAAATTGACTTCCAAATATAAACAAGTCATTTATAGGGACTCTGGAACCATGCATTTTGATTAATCAAGACAACCCCTGTTCTTTGTGTATATGCAAAAATAAGTGATTTAATTTACAAGGATCTGAGAGGAAAATTTAAAAAGCAACTGCAGGAGATCAGAATTAAATACTGTAGCTAGAATATTTTATTAAACTAATTATATGTACACACTAAGATTGGGGTAATCAGGTTTTGGGCTTCAGGATGTTAGGGAATACTCTAGACTTGTATGTTAGCTACCAAGATAGGCTGGGTATCCCAACACTCCATGCAGCAAATACGAGCCAGTGCAATGGTAGCAGATATGAGTGTATTGTAAACAAAGAGGAAAGTTACTGCAGTAAAAATATTACCTGTTTCATTTAAACTTTATAATATTCTATTCCTACTGCATAGTTGCACAGATAATGGAGAGATTAATGTTCCTTAAGCTCATTGCTAGTGAAATCTTTAGCTTCTTTGAAGATGTCTTGTCTCAGCTGGCAACCAGTCTTTTATGTATTTGTAAAGTTCTGTGTACTCACGCAGTTATCAATAAAGTAATAATTATATGAAACTGAAAAGCCAGTTAAAGTGTCACTAAAATAACTCAGCATACACCTAGAGAGACAAGGTGGGTGAGGTAATATCTTTTATTGGACCAACTTCTGTCAGTGAGAGAGCTTACAGACCTCTTCACAGGTCTGGGAAATGTACTCAGTGTCACAGCTAAATACAAGGTGGAACAGCATACACCTGGCTGTCTGGCTGAAAACCAGATTAGTAATAGTAGCCCTATTCTTTATCACTTCCACTATCCAATTGTTAGCCGTTATTTTAGCAAGAGGCATTCTTCTGAGTACAGGACACATCTGGAGATACCTGAATGAGCTACCTATTTTACCTACTGCAGTGGTTGAATTGCAATAGACTTTAACTATTGTGCATTCTTTTAAGTGTCTAAGGTTTTATATACTCTACTGTCTAAGGTGAATATTTTGCTGCTCCAGTTGCATAATTTACTAATTCAGATGCATGCTTGGTTGATCTGGCAGGGTGCTGTCGTTCAGTAGTTGAGATTCCGGATACATTGCCAATTGTCCAGCACGCTTTGTTGATCAGCTGCAGACTTTAATAGCTGAAATTTCATACACTTTACTAATCAGGCCACATTCTTTTCTAATTGAGGTGCATATTTTTGTAGTTTAACTTTTTAATACTTGACTGGTCTTGGGAAGCATTCTGCTCCCACTGAAGACTATGGCAAAATTCCCACTGGTTTCAATGGGGCGGGATCAAGTCCCTAACTAGAGAATCTGGGATAGCAGAAGACCCTTTCACTTTTTTTTTTTTAAATTAAACACCCTTTTTGAATGCAGCAAGTGGATAGCAGTATATCATAGGAGGGTTTATGTTTGGATAAATATAGATCTTGTCTTTTAGGATTTTATTAATGGAACTGTACTTCACACAGATTAGGAATTTTGACTGCCTGGCTATTTGTTTGGCTTCAAAGTTATATTTTCTCCAGGATAAACAATCCATTGATCTTCAGATCTTGTTCCACTTGCTGTAGACAAACAGGAACAACAATCTCCATCACGTCTTCAGTATCTCCTTCATTTGATTTTTAGCTTTTTTTTTTTCTTGTTAATGTAGTGCTTGGTTCACATTCCTGGAGACAGAATTCTATTTATCCACAAACCAGATACAGGCTTCAAACAGTCCAAGTTTCTCCACGTGGACTTGCCAGTGTGCCTCAACTCTGACCTGGACAGACCACCTCCAAGGGTGAAAGGGCAGTTCAGTCTCTCTGGCCCACACGATCTTTGACCTCTGTATCGAAACCAACATGGGGACCAATCAGTGTCAATTTTGGTCATAATTTTTAATGACGTGAACTAGATGCCACCTAAAAACAATTCATTTATTGCAGGACATAATACAGTTTCCAGACAGCAAGAGCTTTTGTCTCTGCTAACTTGAATTGGATTTGAGCCATCAGCCTAGAGGAAAACTACAAATCCAACTCTTTAAGAATCCGAATCCAACCAAAAAGGATAAAAAACAATGACACTTCCAGTCTGAGGACCATAACACAATCCTTGATAATACCAAGCGAGTTCCGCTGTCTCACATACACACATGCTGCAAGGCAGTTTTCAAAGACCTGTGCTGAGATTCCATTACAGGATGCCTACTGAGGTTAGTGAGACTTGAATAGATGCATAGATATCATTCTGAAGAAAGAAAAGGCACCTTAGAGACTAACCAATTTATTTGAAAAAAGAAAAGGAGTACTTGTGGCACCTTAGAGACTAACCAATTTATTTGAGCATGAGCTTTCGTGAGCTACAGCTCACTTCATCAGATGCATACCGTGGAAACTGCAGCAGACTTTATATATACACAGAGAATATGAAACAATACCTCCTCCCACCCCACTGTCCTGCTGGTAATAGCTTATCTAAAGTGATCAACAGGTGGGCCATTTCCAGCACAAATCCAGGTTTTCTCACCCTCCACCCCCCCACACAAATTCACTCTCCTGCTGGTGCTAGCCCATCCAAAGTGACAGCTCTTTACATAATCAAGTCGGGCTATTTCCTGCACAAATCCAGGTTTTCTCACATCCCCCCCACCCCCATACACACACAAACTCACTCTCCTGCTGGTAATAGCTCATCTAAACTGACCACTCTCCAAGTTTAAATCCAAGTTAAACCAGAACATCTGGGGGGGGGGGTAGGAAAAAACAAGAGGAAACAGGCTACCTTGCATAATGACTTAGCCACTCCCAGTCTCTATTTAAGCCTAAATTAATAGTATCCAATTTGCAAATGAATTCCAATTCAGCAGTTTCTCGCTGGAGTCTGGATTCAAAGTTTTTCTGTTTTAAGATAGCGACCTTCATGTCCGTGATTGCGTGACCAGAGAGACTGAAGTGCTCTCCGACCGGTCCACGAATGCCACAATTCTCGACATCTGATCTGCGTCCATTCACTCTTCTACGCAGAGACCGCCCAGCCCGACCAATGTACACGGCAGAGGGGCACCGCCGGCACACGATGGCATACACCACATTGGCCTGGAAAACCTGGATTTGTGCAGGAAATAGCCCGACTTGATTATGTAAAGAGTTGTCACTTTGGATGGGCTAGCACCAGCAGGAGAGTGAATTTGTGTGGGGGGGTGGAGGGTGAGAAAACCTGGATTTGTGCTGGAAATGGCCCACCTGATGATCACTTTAGATAAGCTATTACCAGCAGGACAGTGGGGTGGGAGGAGGTATTGTTTCATATTCTCTGTGTATATATAAAGTCTGCTGCAGTTTCCACGGTATGCATCTGATGAAGTGAGCTGTAGCTCATGAAAGCTCATGCTCAAATAAATTGGTTAGTCTCTAAGGTGCCACAAGTACTCCTTTTCTTTTTGCGAATACAGACTAACACGGCTGTTACTCTGAAACCAATTTATTTGACCATAAGAAGATTGTCCTGTACTGTCATGCAAATTTACAGACCATATGCAATCAAAAAGGGTAAGTTGACGTCACAAGATGTAAAGTCTGTGCGGGAAGCTGCAACTGGATTCAGTGTGCTACCATTAAAAAGGCATCTTCTTTAAAAATCAGTACATAGCTAGATTAAACACCTTAAAGGAAATCAAACTGCGAGATTTCAAAGTGTGTGAACAATGGAAGTTGATCAGCAAAGCTGTTTTGCATCTACCAAAATATACAGCTTGTGCAAACATTCTTCCATGCCCCACCCACATGCAGAAGCCTGTAACTCAGCTAATACTAATTCCATCTAACTATATGGAAGAAATTATAATGCCAAACTAGTTCAGAAGTATGTAAAAAAATCAGGCAACTAGTGAATTATGCAGCTCAATAAGAGAAGCATGCAGTTGGACCAGAGAGGTGTGCATCCACATTAACAAAACAGATAATAAGCTATGTACCTTGTTTAGTAAATGATGCAATTCCATATAAAGAGTATTCAATTATTTTTTACAGAAAGATTTTTTACCATACTTTAGTTATCTCGGTATAAAGTCCTATTAGAGAGTGTAGAGACAAAGCATCTGTGCTTTTTACAACAAGGTAGTTAGGTGAGTCAGTGCTGTACCCTCCCACCCATGGTAAACCAGGCAAGGTCAATCCTGTGGTCAAATTACAGTGCCTTATCTCTATTGGGATTTTACAGCAGGATAGCTAACATGTGTGAGTTATCCTAAATTTAAAAAGCAGAATTTTTTTAAGTAGTGAAGACAGAGCTTTACATGCAACTTTTCTTATAACAAGGTGGTTGGGACAGAAAACAAAGATTCCATACCTCCTAGTTATCTCAGAGCCATTAACACTTGTTCCAAAAGGATCTAATCCAGCTTCTACTGAAGTCAATGGCAAAAGTCTTGTTGACTTCAGTGAGACCAGGATTACCTATTATTTCATCAAAATGGTTAGTGACCATTTCTTGTTCAAGTGACTGTGCATTGCACAAGGATATGTACATATTCAAGCTCCCTCAAGGAACCATAAAGCTGATGATTTTCTGTCCCGACCTATTTAATATGTCCCATCTTATACCTGTGTCCCTTTAGGGGAGGCACCACACATGGCCATTTACATTGTTTAAACCCTGTTTGTATTCTGGATTACATGCACACAATTAGGGAAGTAATAATAGATAGCAAGGCAAGTGATTACACCAGGCTACCCACATGTCTCAAGTGCTTTATAAATCACTTTATAAATCAAAGGGTAGGTTAATTCTACTGATTAGGTTCTGTTATTTCTATTGTAAACTTCATTTCATGTTATTGCTTTTATGTTTGGGGCAAATTTTTTTGTGTGCAATCCAGAGTCTGAATTAGCCAAATTATTTTTTCTGGCCCATTTTATACACAATATATTATCATAAACAGATAAGCTATTACCAGCAGGAGAGTGGGGTGGGAAGAGGTATTTTTTCATGCTTTGTGTGTATATAAAAAGATCTTCTACACTTTCCACAGTATGCATCCGATGAAGTGAGCTGTAGCTCACGAAAGCTTATGCTCAAATAAATTGGTTAGTCTCTAAGGTGCCACAAGTACTCCTTTTCTTTTTGTGAATACAGACTAACACGGCTGTTACTCTGAACCTATCATAAACTAGTAATCCTTCTCTTCAAGTCATCTCCAAAGTATAGATAAGGGGAAACTGTATGCAATATCTGAATCCTCAGCCTTAAGGCTTGTGTACCTGGGAGATTTTTCTAGTTATACTATTATTCTAGTTATAATGAAACCACTGTAATTT
The DNA here is from genome assembly GCF_965140235.1 of Caretta caretta. Taxonomy (NCBI): domain Eukaryota; kingdom Metazoa; phylum Chordata; order Testudines; family Cheloniidae; genus Caretta; species Caretta caretta. The sequence continues at coordinate 17,809,573 of NC_134220.1, read as the reverse complement.
CTGCATGTGGACACACTTATTCCAAAATACAAGTGGCTTTTTGCAGTTCACCTTAACCCTTTCCAAAATGACAAACTAAACTGGAAAGAGGCACTCTTATTTTAGAATAACTCCTCTTGTGGAATTATACAGGTGTAACTACAGCAGTTTAAATTCATACCCTACCTTATGCAAACAAACCCTTACTGTTTCCTGCACACTGCTCAGCCTGCTAAGGCACAAATATGGGTTAGAAATACAAAAATGAGTACAAGATACATTACGATAAGGGATTACATTTCCTCCATATACATTGTGCTCTCTACAATCTCAAATTTCATCACTTGGCATTTCTGAGGTCAATAATTCAGACATGAAAGCAAGATATTACAAGCTAGATGTGGGCCAAATTTGGATATAAAACAATGAACTGCTGAGAAAGATAGTATTCACAGTAGAGAATATGCAGTTTGAAAAGCAAGCCACATAATATGTAAAATCTTTGGGACAAGGGCTTTTGCTTTTTATTTTTCTGTACAGCACCACACATGTTTTGGGCACTAGTAACACAAGCAAGCAGAGACATCGAAATATGTTTAAAATTAACCAGAAAAAGAGGTCCAGTAGTGTAGTACAGTGGTTGAAACAAGTCTTTGGGCTCAATGCTGAGCCCTGCTATGACCCCTTTGTACTGCACTGGCAATCCCTGCTTGGCAGATTGGCTCCTACCCTAGTTTCCAAGTGATCTAGCCCCCTGCTGCTCTCAGCTTCAGAAAGCCACATCTGACTCTCCCGTGGGGTACCCCCACCTCAGCAGCATGAGCTCTTGGAGTCAGAACACAAGCGTTCTAGGTCTGGCTCTGTCACACTCGTGTGACCAGGGATAATGTACAGCCTCTCTACCTCAGGTCCCCCATCTGTACAATGGGGATAACAACACCTGATGCCATTCCAAAGGATTAGGGTGAGTAGTGCAGCTCTTGGGAAAATATGCAGCAATATTTTATATATAGTCTGATCATTAGCTTGAGAGCTTGTAGGCGGCATGACTTTTGTCTCCCAGGCCCTCTCAAGACACAGCCAAGAGCCAGGAGCTCTCGGTCAGTTTCACAACTAATTAATTGGCTCCAGCAGTTCACTGTCATCTTACCAGTCCCTCCCACTGAGCACTAATCGGGCTTTCCAACGACTGCACTGGCTGCAAGGCGTGAAAAGCCTGTTAGATCTGAGACTTGGTCAAGCACTTGCAACTTAATTAAAAAAAAAAAAAAAGTCAACGTGTCCCGGCGGAACTTTTCGCACATTTCCGCGCAGTTTAGTACAGAGGCGAGGCAGGGAGATGCGGGGGAGGGTAGGGGGAAGAGGCTGGTGTTATTAGATGAGAAAGGGAATAGGTTAAATATCGCCCGGGGGTGACAAAGCCTTGACAAAGCGGCAGCAGCTCTCTCTCCTTCTCCCACATGGGCACCATTTGCACATCAAAGCATTTCCCTCCCCGCCAGAGCCGTCACCGAGCCCTTCGCAAACAACCCCAGCCAGACGTGCCCGGGCACCTTCCCCTTCCAGCGAAACCAGCCCCTGCTCCAACCCCAGTCCCGCTCCCTCCCCAGCCACGGCAGAGCCGCGGGTCTACCCCCCAACGCCTGGGGGAGTGGGGAGCAGGGCAGAGAGGGGAGGACCAGCCCCGTTTACCTTGCCGTTGGCAGCCCGTAAGCAGAACGCCACTGCTGTCAGGAAGAGCCACCCCGAGCTGGACGGGGCGAAAGTTTTGTCCATGGTGGCTGGATCCTGATGCTCTGTTCGCTGTTGCTGCGTGCTGTGCGCTGGCTGCAGGGAGCGGAGGCTGGAGCAGCTGTTCCTAATACCTACCCCCCCCTCATCCCCAGCCTGGACCTCCCCCCTTTTCCTCTCTGCCTCTGTCCCACTCCTAAACGCCCTCCCTCCTCCTGCGCTGTATTTCTCCCCCTCCTCCAGGGAGTCACCTGTATGGGGCAAGAGAGAGAGGTCTTGCATTTTCCTCCCCACACATTGCCCTGTGCCCCCCAAAGGTGCAGGATGGAAACGAAGCAGGATTTCAGCCTGGGAGAAACCGAGCGTGATTTTCTTCAGCTCTGGGAGAGACTCACAGGGGGCTACTAGGGTTGAAAGCAGGGAGGAGGGTGTCGTGTGTGAGAGAGAGAAAGAAAGGGAAAGAGCTGCACAGATGTTCCCCTGTCCCCCCACTTCTTGGTACACATGCGGTTCTTTGCGGGTAATTTAACTGATTGACAGTTCGGGGATGGGGGAGCTAGGGTAATCAGATAGCAAGTGTGAAAATTGCAGACAGGGGTAGGGGGTAATAGGCGCCTATATAAGACAAAGCCCCTACAATCAGGACTGTCCCTATAAAATCAGGATATCTGGTCACCCTAGGGAGAGCTCTAACAAATTCTGGCTTTCTCAACAGAACACACTTAAGAGTAGGTACAGCCACCCCAGCCAAACCAAATCCTGGTGCAGTGAGTCCCCGTTAGGGGTGGGGGTGCCTATGGATCCTGGGGCTTGGCAGGGAAAGGTATTTTTCTGGTAGATCATTGTTGCTGTTGGGCAGAGACTCCCCTGGCCCAACAAGTGCTGCCCAATTTCTTTATATGGGAATAATCTACTAACAAGGTGGTTGTGTAGATCTGAGATTGCTGATGCTCTGCTCTTTCCCCACTCTCTGAAGTGGAATAGGATAGCAAGCTCTTTGAGGAATAGGAGAATCAAGCAAGCACTGACTTTTCCATCACACACCACCACACCCCTATGTTTTCTGAAAAAAAAAAAAGAGAATGTAAAATAGTCTTCCACCAAACACATAGCAGCAGTAGTAACATTGCAGTAGGATCTAGGGATCCTGATGATAGACCAGAATCCCATTTTGCTAGGTGCTACACAAAATAAAAAGTCAGTCCCTGCCTCTAGGAACTTACAATCTAGTATAAAACAAGAGGCAACAGGCGGATACAACAGAACAGATATGTGGAGCACAAGGAAACAATAAGACAAAACTGCATGAAAAGCAGTGTTACCACACACCAGCTGCATAACCATTGTCAAATTTGTTGTAGGAATCACAGCAGAGGAGAGTTTTAAAACACATAGTGGTTTTATGTATGTTTTCCACTATATATTCTCCCTGCTCCCATAATGCAGCCAGGGTACAGAAGAGCCACTAATCTAGCTAGCACAAGTAGCAGTAGCAGTGTAGACGTGGTGGCGTAGACATGGACTTCAGCACTGGCTAGCAACCAGAGTACATACCTAAGGTTCCTGGCAGGCTTGTACTCTGGTTGCTTGGCCATGCTGAAGCCCATGCCCTCTACATTGCTGTGATATCTAGATTAAAGTTAGCATATGTAAACCTAACCATGCTATAATCACACCTTCATTTACAGTGTAGACATCCCCATAGAGCCAAAGATTCTCCACCCCCATAGGGGAGAGTTCTAAAGGATTCTGACAGCTAGAGTTAATGGTAATTATCTCTAGAAAGAGTTAAAACAAATTTCCTTAGAAATTAAACTCTTTGGTGAAGGAGTAAGGTTCCTTAAGAGAATTTGTGGGTTGTTGTTGGTGGTGGTGGGGGGGGGGGTTTGTTTTTGTTTTTGTTTTTTGGTATTGTTGAATTACCTTCTTATAAGAAACATCATGTGGAGGCTTCAGAGACCCAGGCACTAAATAGCTGGTTTCAGGGGAAAAGTTTCCACCCCTAGGAACATTATTCCATAATTGTCCAGTAGGAGGTTTCTTGAACTTTCACCTGAAAGCTCGAGTATTGGTCAATATTGGAGACAGGACATTGGATTAAATGGATCATTGGTCTCATCTGGTATGGCAATTCCTATGTTGCTGGAAGAACAAGAATAAATATGTTCCTCAGACTACAGTGGACTCAATGGAGCAATGAATAGACAATAAAGTTAATAGGGCTCTGCATGAGTGCAAGGGTCTATGCACATGGTAGGACTGGAGCCAAAGAAAATTAATTTTTCTTTACCATGACAGTAAAATGTATTAATATAAAATGTACCCCCATGACATTATATTTCTTTCTCTGCATAGACACCCAAATCCTTGACTGTGTAAATAAAAAAGGTAATTTCTTAAAAATATTTTTTATAGTGAGAACATCCTTTTAGCGGGACTTGAATTAGGCACAGGACTGGTGTTAGTAGATATGGGTTCTAATGTTAGCTCTGACTCTGACTTGCTGTGTTACCTGGGACAAGTTACTTAACATCTCTGTGCTTCCGATGTGCCATCTGTAAAAAATAAATAATAGTACTTAGCACTGACATGTTCCTGAGAGCTGTACAGACACCACCTAATTAACCTTCATAGAATCATAGAATATCAGAGTTGGAAGGGACCTCAGGAGGTCATCTAGTCCAACCCCCTGCTCAAAGCAGGACCAATCCCCAACTAAATCATCCCAGACAGGGCTTTGTCAAGCCTGACCTTAAAAACCTCAAAGGAGGGAGATTCCACCACCACCCTAGGTAATGCATTCCAGGGCTTCACCACCCTCCTAGTGAAAAAGTTTTTCCTAATATCCAACCTAAACCTCCCCCACTGCAACTTGAGACCATTACTCCTCGTTCTGTTATCTGCTACCACTGAGAACAGTCTAAATACATCCTCTTTGGAACCCCCTTTCAGGTAGTTGAAAGCAGCTATCAAATCCCCCCTCATTCTTCTCTTCCAACGAAACAATCCCAGTTCCCTCAGCCTCTCCTCATAAGTCATGTGTTCCAGTCCCCTAATCATTTTTGTTGCCCTCCGCTGGACGCTTTCCAATTTTTCCACATCCTTCTTGTAGTGTGGGGCCCAAAACTGGACACAGCACTCCACTACTCCACTACTCCTCTCTGAGACGTAGATATATTATTCCCCACCCTGTTTTGCAGATGAGGGGAATTTGGGAAGAATAATAATATGAGCTGCCCAAGGCCATGGAGAATGTCAGTGGCAGAGCCATAATTATGAATCAGAACTCTGACTGTTTAATCTGTGCTCATTCTTCTACTAGATTGTGTTGCCTCCCTGAGGAGGAGTGGGGATTTGCATTTGTTGGTACCCAGATATCCTGGTGACGGGCACATTAAAAACATCTTGATAGATAAATTGGTTTGCCTGCCTGCCTTAAGATTGGCAATTGCAAGACTTCTATGTACAGAGAATTATTATTTCACTATTATATTTTTAGAAAGATTCTGTGAAACTGACATTTTGGTTCCTGAGCTAAGATGTTGTCAGTCATTTGTTCCAGATCCATGTTGGTTTATGTTTGAATTTTAGATCTTCCTCCTTCTGTGTAATGTTCCCATGAGTTACCTGTCAGTTACAATGTATGGTATTACTATATAGGATCTATTCTTGATAAATACACTTCCTGTCAATTGGCAGTCTTGCAGCATATTTTTACAACAGAGCTCTCCTGCTCAAAGCATAGTCTGTTGTTTATAATATAGGATTGAGATGCATTGCTTTTCTAACACTCACAGTTAAGTCTCAGATATCAACATAAATAATGTTAAGCTTTCAAAAATCCCTCAAACAAGGAATATATTATTTTCCACATGAGGCTTAGTGTGACAGAAGTAAATAAAGAGATTCTATCTGGTGCTTGCTTATGCTTAGGTGCAGTTGCTGAGTATGTAAGTCAAGGGCTAGCAAAAAGGGGTATAAAGGGAGAACATGCCCAAGTCTAGCTCTTTTTTAAGGATCTTACTTCCTTGTTAGTTGGATTCCTTTCCCAGGGTTATCTGAGTGCAGGCACCCATAATCCTTTCAAGGCAAATAGGCTGCCATGTGGACTGTGCTGTAGTTTCAGACAGTAGACCTCAAACATATACCACACACACAAACATGTGTTGCTTTCTCATTTCTTGCTTAAGCTGTATTCAGACCCAGCTACCCCATCCATTCCCTTCAGTATTTTTTTGCTCTTCCCACCATCCCTCTGCAGCACTTTGTATTGTAACTTCCTAATTACTAAATACTCAGAATTACAAATCTGAAGTTACACAAATCTGTTTTTAAGTAGTTTCACCTATGACTGGTGAATCTCTGAAGATTTTCTTTTTATGTTCAAGTTTATAAACTCCCCCTCCACAACTGAGTCAATTTTTTTTTCTAGCCAAAGAGAATCCTTGGCATGCCCAATGTTCACACTTCAACACCTTCCTTAGCACTCTTACTGCAAGTTATCCCATGTGAGTAAAGTCAGTCGGCCTCCAGATGTGCAGTGGGACCCCAGAGTGCCTTCCATGCAGAATAGTTTATAAGATTAAGTCCTACCATTCTTCTCCTATCTACTGTAGCCCACTGAACCTAGTAACAAAAGAACTCTTGCTGTCTGCACTGGCTCCCCATTAACTACTGAGTCTTAATGGAGGCTTCCATGTTCATTGTGAAACCCATTCACAGGATTGGCCTGAATTACTTAAGGAACCACCTTTCCTAGGAGGATCATGAGCTCCCATGGCAGCGATGTTTGCCTGGAACAATGGCACTGTCAGCCGCATGACACACACATGTGGCCAAACATTCTCAACAAGTGGCCCACAACTGTGAAATTCACTTTTAAAAGAGATTCGAATGATCCTGAAAAGTAGACTAGTACTCACAGAACTAAATGTAAAAACTCTTTATTGTGAGAAGGCTAGGCCAAATAATGGTTTTAAAAAATGATTCCTATGGCCTGGGGAATGGAGAAAGAACTTTGCGAGTATACGTCTTTAGATATGTGAGCACTCATAAGAACAGCCATAATGACTGATGATTGATCATTGATGATGATTGATTGATGATGAAGTTAATGAATTGGTTTTTATTTTCCACATTTAGTACAAAATAAATGTTTCCCCCTTACTGAGATGTGATGGGGAACTGGATGCCCGAGGCTGAATACAATGTGCCAGGCTGGTTAGTTACTTAACCATTTGTGCTTCGTGTGTGGTCAGGGCAGGGGTTTTTTTTAAATAAATAATGAGGGGAAAGGTTCTTGGAGACTGAATAGAACCAAATAAGAGGAATGTGTAAGGGGAAAATAAATCTAATAAGCTCAGGGGACTGAAGCATGCACATAGTGTTGTTGGTGGTTAGAGAACAAGATCTCTGTTAAGGAAATAATTAGGAAAACAAATCCACTTCTGTAACTGGACAATACACACAATGTCTATTGGCCTGTACACAGAGAGAGCCACCTACTGGCTCTGAGATGTATGTAGTTTTTCCATTGCATTTGATTTAGCTTTTTTGGCGAGGAGATGGGCAGAAAATGAAATATTTATGATTTTCTGCCATGTGAGAATCATGACTCCTGCCAAATACAAACTGTTTATCATCCAGGGCCTATCACTTGCAAGATCTCACATTCCCTTCTTTACTACTGCAATTTTGAGTATACATACAAAACAAAGTTTTGGTGCAAATATCTTCAAACAGATTGTATCTTAAAATGCTTTACATGGTTTAAAAAATATATTTACAGATCTAGACTGCAATCCTGCAAAGACTAACATGTGTGAATAGTTCTACTGAACTGAATGGGACTGCTCACCTCCCTAGTTCTTTGCAGGGTCAGTCCCTTAAATAATGGGGGAGGAGGGAGCAAACAGTAGTAAGTAAAGAAGAAAGGTTTTCAACTGAGATTACTGCAGTGAGTTACAACCCACTCCACCCCTCAACATTTAAGTCAATAAACGTCACATAAAAGTTATCAGTTTACTCTGCACAAAGAAGAGGTATTTATTCACTAGATTTTGCTGATACAGACTAACACGGCTACCACTCTGAAACTTATTCACTTTGGATGCACTTTACTAGTTCTATTCAGTTAAACATGAGGGTTTTTTTAAGGCTAGAAGGTTTCTTTCCAAAATAAATTAATATAAGGTGCCACAAGTACTCCTCGTGGTTTAAGCTTTACAAAGTAAACCATATTAGCACTTGGAATAGGTTCTGGGAAGAGACTGCCCTCCACTGGCATTCTGGTGATAGTTCTATGGTTCAGAAGACTATTGTAAAGCTATAGTGCATTTCCTACAAAGGGCCATACATCATCCCTGTATGTTATGGATTCAGAGTTTCCTCCATATGTTGTTCCAAATTTTGGTACTGTAATTTATTTTGCTGCAGCGGGTAAGACCACTGAATGGCAGCTAGAGAAACAATTTCCTAGGAAACAATTTCCTACCCTTATATCTTACAATAGGAATACTTCAAAGTTCTGTGAATAGGTCAATACTTTTTACTAAGGATAGATATTATTTGGAGTGTCCTGTTCCGCTAGCTTTATATGTACATTCCTCATTTTTGTAATCTGTAGCCTCTCTAAATGGGTTACTGTCCCACATCCCTATTAAGTTCAAAGGATTAACCTAGTAATAATTTCATATATTACTATTGTAAATTTACAGGAATTTGACCTGTGCACCATGTTTTGTCCAATAACTGGGTTTAAATTTTATTTGCCCCATATTAATGATTGAGACACATCATTAATGAAATAAGTAGTTAGACTGTACTAACATTTTAACTTGCTAAGGTATTTCAAGAATTTTCTTCCTCTCCTGTTCCTGGTGAGTTGCATTTGTATATATATTATATTGTTACCTCATGTCTCATAAAGTATTTTTCTATAAAAGGCAGCCCCAAACACTTACATACAAATTTATGCGGGATTGGGAAACTATAGCTTCCCTCCCCACTACAAAGTTGACCAGAAATTCCCTTTAAAGTGATATATTGTGATTCTATAGACCAAGGATCACTACCATATCAGAGGGCAGAAAAACAGAACTAGAGTGCCTGAATTTGTTTTAGAAAATATGAAGAGGAAACCTTCAGACCAATACCTGCTCAAAGAACAAAAATGATCCACAAATATGCTGCAAATCAAATGGTCATGTAAAAGGATAATCTGACTTTTAACAAATGCATCTAATCTGCAACAATCTCTGGCACCACATAGATACATGTACTCTGAAGGTAGGTGTGACGCTTCCCAAGGGTACCCAGGGCTCTGAGGCATCGCGCTACCACTGCCCTTTGCGTGAGGAAGCCTTGTTGTGCCTGTTGGGGGTCAGCTCCCCAACTCCACCACCACGGGCAACATAAGCTCTTCCCTGTTGGTCTCACAGGCCCACTACACACGTTAGCTATAGGCACACTCCAACCCTCAAGCCCATCAAGTGTCTCACTGGAGTGTCCCACTCCTGTTCCACTGGACACTTGCAGTATTCACAGATTTGCTGCTGTCAAAGAAACATTACACCCCTGCTTACCAGTTCCCCCTCAGATCACTGCTCCACTTAACACACAGCACTTAGATATGTTTATAGTGAAATCAAGTATAAGTTTATTGAACAAAGCACAGAGTTTCAAGTAATAGCAAGTAGAAGTATTGGAAACAAATTATTACATATAAAACAAAATTATAACATGCATCCTACAGCCTAGACTTTATTAGCATGATACTTCCATGTCTTGCAGAATATCCAAAATCCTTGCAGTGTGTAACAGCCAGGCTGTCTGAGTGCCTCCTTTCATAAGACAAACACCCTTTTAGCTTGCCTCCTTAGTGAAGGACCTAGTGTGTTCCTTTGCTCCCCACGATATACAACTTCCATTATTTGTCTTCTTCATAAACAGAACACCACCCTGCTGTTTTGTTTCTTCCTGGAGATTTTCTTTCTGGCAGATTTTGCAGTCTCTTGAATGGCACCTGGCGCTGTCTGCAGATAGGTCTCCATTATGAGGCAGACAATGCACAATACACACTTGACCAGACAGAGATATAAGTCTCTGTTACCTCCTCCCTGAAAAGAACATATCCGAGGTATGTCACCTCCTAGTGATCTGCATTAATTCCAAGACCGTAGGAACGTAATTTTTAGTAGAGACACATCACTCCTTAAATATTGTTTTTACATACATTTCACAATAATTATGATGACCATTGGGCTACGGTCTCTCAGTAGAGCCCTCACATGCCACCCTTTGGTGACCTATTATGCATATATCTGACCCAGGGGATCCCTGTAAAACCCTATGAACCCCCTGTGCTCTCTGCAGTTGGCACTAACAGCTTCCTGAGTCACAGTAGGAATCTAGGCCTTTGATTCCCATTGTTCATTCACTTGGACACAGATATATATACAAAGGGTCCCACTGACTTTCCAAAGTCTTATCTAACACATTGAGCATTGAGGGTGCCCAGCATCCTCCAGGCCACTCTTGGCACCTTGCAGTATGGGGCTCAGACTCTGAGTTGTCAGATTAAAGAATATATTTGCAATTCTGAACAGACAGAATGAACCACTGGGATAGTTAACTACCCAATAAGAATGCTCTGAAGATTAATCCATTTGTGATTAAAATACTGTGAATGGTACATATACAAAACAATTGGATCCTGGGGAGTGCTGGAGGAAGATGCAGCTGTGTACCATTGGTATTTTAATGAGGGAGCAGGTGTTTCTCCAATTATTGGGGCTCCTAAGGGGAGCTATTTCAAGTACCCAAAAACCACTGCACTACTTATATGGTAGCATCATACCAATTACCTGGTAACTGCCTAAATATTATAAAAGTGAGCTATTGCACGCAATCTATGTTCTTTAGTTGTGCAACTCCTGCAGAATCTCAGTTTTCCACCTGTCATCCTCATAGGCTCTGCAGCATCACTGTCTGTCTGAGGACAGCTGAATACAATCCTTAGAGTAGCCTGTCAATATCACATTGAACTTTGCCCATTCAGGTTTATTTGAAAATTATTTGAAATGCTCCCTCTTTCAGGAACTAAATAGCTCGTCTCTAGAAGATGCCAGCCCCTGTCAGCACTGGGAGCTCAGGCCTTGAATTTGATGTCACAGAGAGCCACTCTGCAGTAGCACGGAGAGATGAACAAAGTGGCCCAACAGGTCTTTTCCACTTCTGATTTTGAGGAATCGCTGCACTTTGACTCCTGTTTTGTACTAGCCCTGAACTTCCCCTAGCTTTTTAAACAGCTAACTTGTCAAAGTGTGTTGGTACAACCTATATTGCTAATCTTTTTCCATACGAAAAATTCTCTTCCTGTTTTAATAGACTGTTAAGTTCATTGCAGCAACATGCTACTGTGTTCTGTTTAATTGTGACAAGATGTGATGTCTCCAAGCAAATGGCTATTTTTGTGGCCAGGGTTCTCAGTGCCACATGACAGACCAAAACGTAAAATCTGAACTAGTCAGAGCATTACTCAAGCAATTAACTGTCTCACAGAAGATGGCTCAAAGCCAATAGGCAGACACTGGCAAATACCGAAACTGGAATGCTACCTTAGTGATTACCTCAAGGTCTTAATTTTTGTTACTTTGAGTTCTCTGGAGGAAGGCAACAATTCTTTTTACATTCTTACAAAAACAGATAAATCAAAGAACTAGATGTTTGAGTTTTCCTCACCATAGGTTCCTTGACATCTTTTGTGGACAGACATCCATCAGAGATCACTCCCAAAGAACTTGAAACAAATTTCCACACATTCAGGTTCTCAAAGACTCTTCTCAAATTCATCGAGAATTTATTTGTTAATCCAGGGTCAAGTTTGCTGAGCATTTCCTTATTCAAGCATGTAAGCACTACTTTAATGGTTTACAAATTGTTTGTTAAATGTTTGCACACAGACAGGCTGCAGTTCCTACTTGGTGGACACACCTAACAAAAGGAATTAGATTACAGGGTTTATAAGCATCTGGGCCAGAGCATTGAGAATTGTAGTTCTGCATATTTTATATAAAATTGGCCCATCATGTGTTTGCTAGAAATCTACAGAATAAAGTCATCTACTGGTAAGAAAGCAGAAGACCAATTAATCTGAAATGGAACAATTTCTAAATACAGTATATTAGGTCTTTTCCATTTTACCATACATCTACTCTAGAAAAAGTTACAAGAATTGGAAGAAGCTGCTATTCCTTGGACTAAGTTTATTTAGGTACTTTTATGGTCCCCCATCAATACAGTATTGCATTTGTGACCTTGTTCACAATAGAGGATATCCCTGAATCCCTTTCCTGAACTAGTCTGAAGACAACTACTCTTCCCTCCTTCACATCCTTCCTCAGGACCCAGTTTACTGTGTTGCTTAGAAGAGACCATCCAGCCACTGTAGCTAGGTGTGTGTCAGTCAACAATACCTCATTTAGGATTTTTTTTTAATGATTTGGAACCCAGAAGTGTGCAATTTCTTAACTATCCAGCCATATGATCGTCTTTTTCTACTCTCATTCTCCCTTCCCTTCTTTCCTTTGTTAAACTCACTTTTTGTATCTTGTTCAAATCAGACAGTAAGTTCTTCAGGACGGGGATTGTCCATTATTACGCATGTACATAGCTCCCAGCCTAATGTGGACCCATGTGGAAAATGTAGGCACTGCTGCAATACAAAAATAGGAAGGATGAATGCAATTTTATATGTAATTTGAAGTCAACAGATCTCTTTTTACTAGAAGTAATGGGATGAAATTAAGAAAAAAAATGTAGACCAACTACCCAGGAAGGCTTTGTGACAGAGATTGACATTAGGCTGAGGACCAACTTCTTAGAAATGTAATGGAAGCCCCAGTGCCTGACATCAGAGGGGTAGCCGTGTTAGTCTGGATCTGTAAAAGTGGCAAAGAGTCCTGTGTCACTTTATAGACTAACGGACAAGACTCTGAAAAGTGTACTATGGAGAACAATCCTGCATTAACAGGAAGACGTGCTTGATAAGAGGGTAGATTTTTTCACCATCAGTCTTCCATGATAAATCAGTGTCATCAGTTGATAACCCTGATAACAGGGTTCAAAAAAGAACCAGATAAATTCATGGAGGATAGGTCCATCAATGGCTATTAGCCAGGATGGGCATGGATGGTGTCCCTAGCTTGTTTGTCAGAAGCTGGGTATGGGTGACAGGGGATGGATCACTTGATGATTACCTGTTCTATTCCTTTCCTCTGAAGCACCTGGCATTGGCCACAGTCAGAAGACAGGATACTGACATAGATGGACCCTTGGTCTGACCCAGGATGGCCGTTCTTATTCTCTTATGTAAGCCAGCATTCAAAAGAAATCCTACATAAACAAAGAAAATGACTGCAATGAGGGCTAGAGCCCAAATCTACCTTGTCTAGGGGCGACTGATTGGCAGGCAGAGTGAAAGCTGATGTGTGCCCTAGGAGGTTGCCCAAATTCATGTAAATTAGTTGCCACCCTTAGGCATTTGCAGAGGAGGCTGTGCTATTACACACACACTTACAAAGGCAGGGATAAGGAGGACTTGTGGCACCTTAGAGACTAACAAATTTATTTGAGCATAAGCTTTCGTGAGCTACAGCTCCAGCTCACTTCATGGGATGCAGGGATCTGACTGCTCGGCTTGTATGAATTCTAATCCAGAGGATTTCCACTACTGTGACCACTGAAGTGGTGGGGAGAGACTAAGGGATGGAGGGAGCAAGTACATCCCCCTCGTTTTACATGTCCTGTGCAAGGGGGTTTCCACTCACATGACTCGGGGGAAGCCCTGGTTCCTGGCATGAGAGAATACACTCGTGTCACCATTAACCACAGAGAGCCTACGGCCCCATGATAACGCTGCACGGGAGGAGCAGGCGGGAAAAGGCGGAGCTGTCACGGCGCGAGGCCCTCCACCGGGATATGTCGTGACACAGGCAGGGAGGGCGGGGTAACACTAAACCAGCCCGCTGCCGGCGGCACCAAGGCAAACAACAAGGTGGGGACCGCCCTCCCACTTCCGATCCCGGAAGGTCGCCGGCAAAGCCCGTCCCCGCAGCTGGGAAACAGCGGCCCCCTCAGCCGTTCCGCCCGGCCCCGCTGACCCCCGCTGCCCGAGCCGCGGACGCCCCCAGTCGGGGGAAGCAGGGTCGGGGTGTGCGAGGGAGACAGACCCGGCGGGGATCGGCGCCACTCCGGGCCCCCGCGGCCTGCCCTCCCGGCGGGGGAGGAGAAACGCGCTGCACCGCTCCCCCTCCCCCGGCTGAGGCGGCGGCGGCGCCACGTCTCGGGCTGGCAGCTGGAGGACGGAGCCCGTCGGGAGCTGTCAGGTCTGTGGGGAGGGGACGGGGCCTGCTGGGGGTCCCGTGGGCGGAGCGCTGGGCCCCGAGTCCCCACAGGGAAGGGCTGGGGGGCAAGAGCTGGCGGAAGGGCCGGGGGTCCTGGGTGGGCCGGCGCCGGGGAGTCTGGCTTGGGCTGGGGCTCTGGGCTGGAGGGGCCGGGTCTGGGCTGTGGCCTGGACGGGGCGGGGGGTGGTGGTCTGAGCTCTGGCTTGGGCTGGGCTGGGCTGGGCAGGCCGGGATCTCGCTCAGCGTCCGTGGGGGCTTCAGGCCAGCGCTTTGTGTGTCCCAGGTAGGCGAATTAAACCCCGTGCCGTTGGTGCGGGGCGTGTCAGTCCTCGTGGACACCTTCCTGCCTGCCCTGTGTGGAGGTTAAACCTTCTTCCCCGCACCAGCGCCAAGGCCAAGCGGTGGGTGGCTCGGTGGTGCTGAGCGTCTCTAGTTTCTTTGGGGTTGTGGTGGATGCAAGGTGCGATGTCAGTGCGGAATATTATTGTGCCATCTCTTTTTTCCTAACCTCCAGCCTCCTGTCTCGGAGTCAGATAGAAGACTTCTGTCATCCTAGGTGTCCCTAGCTTATGCTTCTTGTCGCTTGTTTTTCTCTGCCTCCGATAACCATAGGCATAAGTTTTAAGTTTCTCAGGGTGTCCGGCTGTGTTGTGCTTTTACTAAAATGGGTTCTTTTGGGGTTTTGGGTTTAGTGAACGCCTGCGCTCTTAGTGCCGGCTATACACTCCCCTCCAACACTGCTCCTTTCTGTGTAAGGGGTCTGATGGGAGCCTGTGATGGGTATGTTATAAAGAGATAATTTATAATGGACTTTAATAGCAATTAGAAGTCAAAATGTGATGACTTTATATGATTAGGAACAAGGAAGAGCCTTAGGAAGGGGGAGTACTGTATAGACACAGCCCTTTGTACAAACTTTGTTGTTATATTTTGCTACGTTTTAAAAGTCTCTCTGTGCAACGTGAATGTTTATGTAGAGGGCAGACACGGGTATTTGTTATTGCTAGGAATGTGTGACAAATCATCTAAAGTAGTCAGACTGGATTGTGTAAGGTGTAACTATGGTGATCGTAAACTCTCTTTACCCTATTGCTACAGTCAGGATCCCCTTATGATTTGTTCTATGTACAGTATCTGTTGTGATGTCAGCACTGGTAGCAGCTATTACTCAAGTTTAAGTTAGAGTTATATGTAACTTTAAAAAGTCAGCGGTTATTTGTAATGTATGCATATTTCTCTTTTGTGGAGGGAAATTCCATCCTAAAATGCCTACCCCAGTCCAGACACCTGTTGTGAAAATAGGCGTGGATTAGCTGCTGGCTCTCTAGGGTCATTGCCTCTTTGTTATCCATGTGATATAGACAAGGCTCTTTGGTATTGGGATAACACTAAGTCCAGTCCTGTGCATGTTAAATTTCTATTGATTTCAGTGAGAGTTTTACCTTCTTGACTGCAGGATCTGGTCTTAAATGTGGTTATATTTTTCCCTTTACACCATTGCTCTTATCACCAAGAGATCAAGTGGTGTGGCACCTCAGATGTACTCTCTGGAGATGGAGAGGGAATAGAAGGTTAAATTGCTCAAATTATTTGATTGTGTGTGGAAGTGTAATTTACACTTTTAACAGTTTTTACACTGTTAGCTAAAATTTTGCTCTTTAGTCAAATGCTTTTTAGTGTCTTGTTTTTTGTAATCTTCTACACTTTATATTTAATTAGCCTATTGGTAATTTAAATGAATGCAATATTATCTTTATAATTTAACAAATTATCAGTTTATGTCTTGACCCATATTTAAACATTTGGCTGTTTGACATATCATTGGCAGAATGCAGTGTTTTTTGTTAGGAAATCCTCTGTAGCCTTGCCCTAAGAGAAGGCCAGCCTTGACTGGCAGCTAGCTTTCATTTTGACTGTCAACACAAGCTGTAATTAGTAGGTCATGTTCCTGCAAAGTTATATGTGTTGTTTGCTGTGGAGGAACCTGAGCTACAACTGAATAAACAATAGTGTCATGATTTAAATAAAAAGTTAAATTCAAGCCACTATTTGCATTCATACAGGTAAAATAACAGACTTCAACTGGAATAACTCCCCAAAATGAAAAATACAGCACAGGAGTCCAGATTATTAATGAGTAGGGTGACCATATGTCCCATTTTGGCTGGGATGGTTCCCTTTTTAAGCCTTGTCCTGGACATCCTGACTTTTTTGGCAAAACTGGGCAGGTTTGCTCTTGCCAACTGATCATCATGCCCAGTTTTGCCAAAAAATGGTGCACGACCACCAAAGGGTGTGTGCCGAGGAAAGTTCATGGGGCTTGAGCAAGCAGTCAGCCCTGGGTGGGGGGGCCTGGGCCAGCCCTGCATTGGATGGGGGCGGGGTGCAGGTTTGAGAGAGCCCCAATGCGATGACCCGTTTTCCTTTAGGGAAATATGGTCAGGAATGAGTGACCACTGTTGGAGTAGGACAATTACATACTTCTAGTTTATTGGAGCTGATACCAGGTTTAAAATATATATTTACATTAAAAAGGACTTTAGGATAATGATCTTAAATCAATTGTCTGGGTGCAGAACCAATTTCTGTAGGCTTGCACAGGTCTTTGTACTGTAAAAGTTGAGAAATATGTTAGTAAATAATGTATTCATTGTCCAGGACAGTGGATTATTGTCTGCACTATCATTTCATACCTGATCTGTACATTGAAGTAAATGGATTGAGTGGGTGAAGAGCAATTTGTAAGTGCTACTTACTGTCTATCTGGTATCTTCAAAGTTGTGAATATGTTTTTTAAATAAATGTATTTGTTTCCAGTGAATGTAGCATCTTGGTAACTGCTTTTTTTACTCCAGGATATTTTATGACCTCCTGGAATTTCTGAGCTGCCTACTGTAAACCAACGAAAGAAAAGCCCACTATTGTGCTCCTGTATGACATCTCGAATAGCACTGCTGCTGATGGAGACAATCCGGACTTGGTAGTTCACTTGGAGGCAAATTATTCAGAAGAATTAATTTCCCTGGATCTGGGTCATTCTTACCATGGACTCGTCATCTGTTCAGCAAGATGCCCTGTTGGAGAACAGAGCTAGCAATGGGGCTTCTCACAGTTCAGAAGAACGGCTGAATTATAAGGCCAAATCAGATATGCCAACCGAAGGAGCTGAAATTAACAGTAAGTTGTTTCATAAGAATTGAATCTCTTTCTGATTATAAGGTCTCTCTTTCACTCATGATTTTGTCATACAAGACATTGACCATTATTTTGTTGGAATCAGTAGTGTATTTTGCTGTATAGTACTACAGAATGTCTTGTGAATACTACAACCCATCTGTCTTAGAAATTCAGAAGAATTCCAACTTTTTAATTTAAAAACTGCTTCTAAATTTTGTTTTTAAAGCCATTAATTAAAACCAATTAATTATGATAGGGACTGCTCAATCTGTGTTATATTTCTCTTCTGCTGACATTAAAAGTGGTAGGATCCTTAAGGGCTTGTCTACACCTGGAGTTATTATGGAATAGCTATTCTGGCATAACTCCATGTGTGAATACTCTCTTATTCTAGAAAAAGAGTGCTTTTTTCCAGTTTTAGCATAATCCACAAACTGTTCCATTTTATGAAATAATGAAGTAGAAAATTTTGCACTTGTTCACAAGAAGTTTAATAATGTGCTTACCTAAATAGGCCTCCTTAGCATAAAGATTTATTGTTGAACATAAGAACGGCCATACTGGGTCAGACCAATGGTCCATATAGCCTAGTATCCCGTCTTCTGACAATGGCCAGTGCCTGGGCCTTCAGAGGGAATGAACAGAACAGGCAATCATCGAGTGATCCATCTCCTGTTGTCCACTGCCAGCTTCTGGCAATCAATGGCCAGGAACACCCAGAGCATGGGGTTGCATTCCTGATCATCTTTGCTAACAGCCATTAGTGAACCTAATATGCATATGTGGAACTGATTTAGTGTTGGTTGGAAATGGTTGAGTAATTAATGTATGTTACAGTTTCCACCTATACAGTTCTGGTTGTTTTTGTTTTGTTTTTTTGGTCATACAGCTACAACAAGGGGAGCCCAGAGCCTTTATTTGCATTTGTCAGACAGCCTTGTATCTGATTGCCAGGGTATAATCATAAGATGAATCATTCATCTTGCATGAAGTTAAAATTTAACTGTTTCCTGTCCTTATCTCTGTCAAGCATCTTCCTAACAATCATAGCTTGTAAGTAGCATGCTTTTTCTCTTGTTTTTAATCTATTTAATTATACTTTCCAGTGCTTTCAGCAAATTGCAGACATATATCAAAATTACTGTCACTAAAGAACATTGGCAATAGCATATAGTGTCCTGTGTATTCTGTGGCTATAGAATTTGTCATAAAATCATTCCCATGCTGAGAATTATGCTCCAGAATCTTTTTTTTTAATGTATTTTTAACACTTTTTTTTTTTATGGTTGAGGATAACCTTTAAATCATGAAACAGATGTAAATTGACGCAGCGTTGTCTGCAGATTGAGAAAGACAGGCTGAAACAGTCGCTCAAAGATTTGAACTGCCCAGTCATTTCTGAGGCGTTGTGGCTGAAGCCTATAAGTGACATAGCTATTTCACTACTCACCATCACAGTAGAAATAGCCAGCTAACATGCCAAATTGCCTCCCATGTCCCAACCTAGCTTTCAAAATGGCTCTTTCCTCTTCACAACTTCTGATGCAGTTATGCATTCCCAATACAAAAATCTGAGACATATCAAAAACTGAAACAGCACCAGTATAATTTTTTTAATATAAAAACCAATAACATGGGCTGTTGTAGTGTTTTTGTGGTGTTTATTTTAATATTTAGTTCAATGCAAACCTCCATTGATTATATTTAAATGAAAATGTCTGAAGAATTTCAAGTATGATGTTGTGAAGGCCAAGACTATAAAAGGGTTCAAAAAAGAACTAGATAAATTTCTGGAGGATAGGTCCATCAATGGCTGTTAGCCATGATAGGCAGGGATGGTGTCCCTAGCCTGTTTGCCAGAAGCTGGGAATGGGTGACAGTGGATGGATCACTTGATGATTACCTGTTCTGTTCATTCCCTCTGGGGCACCTGGCATTGGTCACTATCAGAAGACAGGATACTGAGCTAGATGGACCTTTGGTCTGACCCAGTATGGCTGTTCTTATGTAAGTATGTTGCATCAGAATGTTGGCAGGTCAGCACTAGATGTTTTTGTTCAGGTGTGGTGGGGTTTTTTTTTGGGGGGGGGGGGTGTTATAACGTTTCTATACTGGGGGAAAATAATATGTAGATAATTATATCAGCAAAAAATGCTTTTGCAAGTACAGTTTGATTTGTTTGAGGAACTGCTATCAGCTATTTTGGCAAAAAGCACTCTTGTAGGTATGTATCTTGCTAGTATAACTATACTGGGAAACCTTTTCTAGGACAGACTAGGCCCTAAAGATTCCAGGGATGTTGTCATGGAATTTGGTTCCATCTTACCACAAACTGCATGGCCCATGACCTTAGTTAACACGAAACGCAGTGAAGCCCTTTACAACAAGACATTTTCTTGGTAAGCAGTGGTTCGTTATAATTGGAAATACAAGTATCACCCTGCAGTAAATCTCAAACAAATGGGCAATACTCTATAAACGGAGTATAAACGGAGTATAAACGGAGTTTCACTATATCCTAATTTACTCCAAGTGGATTATAGTGTGTGCTTCATTTTTTTTAGGTAATCTTTGCATCTTGAATCAGTATATTCATTTGTTTACTGTCTTTTCATTTTAAAACTCTTCTAAAGTGTAATTTGACCATACTAAATGAGAAGACCAGTTTTTATGTAACAAAACAAAAGCACTGCCCTACTTGAATCCCCCCTGTCCCCCCAATGTATCTTATTTAACTTCAGAGAGGTGCTTTAAAGGTTACCACATCTGAGTATTATTATTGTTCCTGATTTTTGTATAACTTCCCTTCTTCCTTATCTGGTGCTTGAAATGATCCTATTTTATGCCAAAAGTATTTCATAGCTAAGCAGTAACTTTCATATCCAAGTGGAAAAAGAACCACTTTCTTTAATCATTGTGATCTATTTGCTTATATTTAGTTTCTGTACGTTATCAATAACAGCCCTCCTTTCTGAAAAGATGAGTGTGTGTCAGAAGTAAGCAGCAGAAACAATTCTATTTTAGCACAAGTTTTTTTCAGCTCTGTTTGTTCACATAAACGTTTTTGAATAAACTGTACCAGCCGGGTGGCTATTTCAACTTCCTTTTGGATAGATTTTTTTTTTCTCGAGCGATCTAGAAACATGTGTCTTAAAATTAATCATGAAGTTCTGCCACAACCATGTCTTAAATGTACATCTTTGCTCCATCAAGCAGAGAAGCAAGATGGAGGTCTTTAAAATATAAATTTGTATATTTTATATATAAGTGTTATGCTTGAATTGAGGATGTATTTTTTTCCTCATGTAAAATGCATATAGACACCGCCAAACAGGGATGAGGTCCAGATTTAGGTTAGTTCTTTTTGCGTTATATATGAAATCTAATAAAAATTAATTGGGGGACTTCTGTTTTGTATTTTCTTGCTTCATTATTTTGGTTCATGTTGTCTATTGTGCTGTATACATATGATGCATCTGAGAACTGGGATGATACTTGCCTAACAAGGTTGTTGGGAAGGGGCTTAGTTAATGCTTTTGATGCCCTTTGAGATCCTCTGATGTAGGGCATAATAGGAGTGCAAAGTATATCTGCTTGTTCTGAATGGAGAAATAAACTTCCTCCATCTAATTTCTCTTTGAAGTAGAAATCATAGCAATTCGTAGACATTCTTACAATCCAAAAACCAATCCTATTAATTTGTTGGATTTGGTTTTGGAAGTGTGTGCAGGGTTGAATGGGAGGACTTATAGCTGCCAGTGTGAATTAATGCAATGTAACTTTCTTTTCAGCAACTAGTATTAATGCCAACAAAGTGCCAAATGAAGGAGAAAGTCTGGAGATAAACAGCAAACGGGACACTTACCAGAATGGACCAGAGGCACTCTATCCTGACCTCCCTTTGTCTTTTGAATCAACCAGCAGTCCACATGGTCAAGACTCTCCAGGTGTGGCTGGTTTCCATGACAACCTAAGGAAGTCTCAGGGAACTAGTGCTGAGGGAATAGTTCTTAGAAAAGAAGCTTTGCAGTCACTCAAACTAAGTCTTCCCATGCAAGAAACTGAATTGTGTAAGCATCTGTTTACTGTAGAGCCCCTGCTTCTCTTGCTGCCTAAAGCTTTTTTTCTCTGAGCGTGTCTGCAGAATCACTTAAGCTTGGACTAAAATTCATTTTTGCAATAAACCACTCTCTGCTCCCAGTAAAGCATGTGCCTTAACATTTAACAAGTTTGGTTGTTCTATTGACCTACACATTATAGTGGATAGGAAGCTAAATTGCCCTAGTCTGTCCCACTTCGGGAGTAATGGAATGACACTGAGAAAATGACAATTTTAGGTTAAATAATAGCAGAAGTTTCTTACACTGGGATGTCTTAGGCCTTGTCTACACTACAAGGGAAATTCGATCTAAGCTACACAATTTGAGTTATGTGAATAGTGTAACTCAAATCGACGTAGCTTAGCTCTACTTACCGCAGGATCCACGCTACATGATATGGACAGGAGATGCTCTCCTGTCGACTTCCCCTACTGTTCTTGATCTGGTGGAGTACAGGAGTCGATGGGAGAGTGATCTACAGTCGATTTAGTGGGTTTTCACTAGAGCTGCTAAATCGACCACCGATGCATCGACCGCCACTCAATGATCCCCCCGGTAAGTGTAGACAAGCCCTTAGACTAGAATAGTCTCTCAAGGGAAGTAAGAGGAGCTGCATCACATATTTAATACTAAACTGGACAAAATTCAAGAAGATGTACTGTAGGGAACAATCTTACGCTAGCCTCTGAGGGATGGGACTAGAAACTGAATAGATTTTTGCCTATTTCCTTCATTCTGTCAGAATTCGAGTTCTAAAGCAGGTGGGATTTAGATGGTAAAAGTATTCTTGCTCTTACTGTGGAAGGTTTTGTCTCAGATCACTTGAAAGAATTGTGGCATTTGTAAATATAAAATGATTTAATTGAGCACTGTAATCTCAATGCTTACACAAGGACACTTTGGAAGATGGGGGAGTATTCCTGAGCTGCATGCTAAAGGGCTGTCCTTGAGAATGATGCATGCTCTGCTTAAGCATGAATGTTGTGTACATGTTGCTGATGGGAGAAGGGGTTGATGTAGGGATATTTTCCACCCTTTTTGTGTTGTTTGCCTTTTGAAGTTTTCTGAGTGACTTTAGAGGTAACTTTTGTACATAGGTTCATCTGCGTCTTCGCTCCCATTGGAGAAAGAGGAACAAATCAGACTTCAGGCAAGAAGGCGTCTGGAAGAGCAGCTCAAACAGTACAGAGTAAAAAGGCACCAAGAAAGAGTAAGCACCTTGTAGCAGATCCTCTGTTTCTAGGTGATCTCTGTGTAGGTGGAAAGCTAGGAAAATGAACCCATACCTGTTAGCCGACGGCCAAGGATGTTTGGTGAGGTGCCAGCTATGCCCGTTTATACCATCCGTGACTTTAACCGCTAGGACGCACTGTCCCTTTGCGGCAGGCAGCCCGGGCTAGGCTGACGGATGCCCCAAGGTCCTAACCACCCGTGACTTTAACTGCTACAGCTCAGAGCTCCTTCGCAGCGGGCAGTCAATACTGACTGACAGGTGCCCCAATGTCAGCACTAAGAGCCTCTCCACACCCGTGACTTTAACTGCTAGAGCTCAGAGCTCCTTCGCAGCGGGCAGCCAGGATTGACTGACAGGTGCCCCAAGAGTTTGCCCCGTGGAGGCGGCACAACTCAACGCTAGGCTCTTAGTACTCTCACCTAATGGCCAGGCTTTAGAGCCAAAACGGCTGAGGTTCTTTAATTGTGTTGGCTGCTTTACAGTAAACCAGAGAAAACAAGTCAGGCTTATGCATAAATGGTTACCAAAATTTATTAAGCTAGATTCTAATCATGTGGTTACAAAATTGCTAGTGCCTACTTATTTAAATGTAGAGATGTTACACACACAAACAAGTTACAAAACTGAAGCCACAATCCCAAAGAAAGAAAACAAAGTATAGAGCTCTATTTCAAAATATGTGTACACTAAAGATAGGAGATCAGGTGTGGGTGCTTCTTACCCTCCTTGCATCTCTCGATTCCAGCGGTGCCAAGCCAGGATCGGTCACTCAATTCCACGGAAAGACGAATAAGGGACAAGGCTTAGGGACCCTCTTAGCTGCAGAAGCCTTGGGAGGCTGTCACTTATCTGACCAGCAGATAGTGAAAAGCACTCAAAAATCATGGTGCTGTAGGTCCCCTACTTATACCTCTGTACTCCTTTATTCTCTTTCTCCTTTCTTATGCCAAATTGAGGCTGGTCTGTCTGGGTGACGCCAGCTTTCGCAAGAGTAGTTTACACTTGCAAGGGAGAGAAACAGTAAGTTTAGACTACTGGACATTTCTTTTATCAGGGTAAATATTTCCCCACCTAGGATGTTGGTGTGTGTGCATCACGCTATTTAGTAGGGGCTAAGAGCCATGTCTGTCACAGGGCCTCTGCCTGCTGTGAGCTTAATCGTTGTATCTGCTCCCAGAGGCACATTGTAGCAGCACACCTGTGCTTTTCACAGCTTCAAAGGCTGTGCTGGAATATATGTTAAGTGCCCTGTTCCGGCTTCCTCCTGTGTTTCCAGCAATGCTGGTCGGGGGGGGGGGGGGGGGCTGTCTGTCTGGCTACAATACCTGCCCTAAACTGTCTGTTTCTTGGCTGTACGCATTCAATAACGTCTAGCCAGGAAAATGTATTTTTCTAATTCTCTTCTGTATGTGCCAAATTTTGCCTTCAGTTGCATCATGGTAATCCATGAAGGCTGCAGGGTACCACTAGAGTAATTGAAGGAAGAATTTGGTCCTATATATTTTTCCTGAGGTTGGAATGATTATTTGTTTTATATATTATGGTATCCTATTTACCGTAGTCCACAACTTTGAGTGTCTTCCCTCACTTGCTAGGAATTTCACAAAGAAATTGCTGCTTCTAGGTTTTTTGATGATAAATTGGAAAATCTAGTGTGAAGAACAATAATATATGGTTGGACTAGTAGAAATGTTAAAAACAACAACAAATTTTACAATCCCTTGTTAAGAAAAGCATAGATCTGAGTAAACTGCCACTGCTCTCTTCAAAAGTGTACAATGCGAGATTTCCATTTAGGCACCATCTGCAAAAACTGTACACGTTTCATCATACCACTATATATACATACTTTATTATTTGTTTATAGTGCAGTAGAGCCCATAGCCCCCACTGGGGACTAGGGCTCCGTTCTGCTAGATACTGTTAGTAAATTTTACTCTGTACTAACAGACAGGAAGACATGGCTCCTACTCAAAGAGCTTACAATCTCAAATACAAAAATAGATGAAGCCTGGGGGAAAGGTACACAATATCCAAGCAAAGGCCATGATTCCATGATGACAGGTGCAGTCTAAACCTGAACATAATTTACCATGTAAGTAGTCCCATTAAACTCAAATGAGACTCCTAACATGCATAAAGTTACAAATAGTTGTGTTTGAAGGACTAGGGGCAGCAAGATCAAGAGAATGATTGGCATGTTTTATTTCCTTGATTTACAAAAAAGAGTGTAGGGGTATAGTGTGGGGGGAATGGGAGGAGCAGGTGGGAGAAGGGGGTAATCCAGGAGACAGAGAAGTGGAGAAGGAAGAAGATGGATGGAGAGAGTACACAGGGAAGATTAAACCCTTTGGAGATAAGTCCTGAGTAAAGGATTCTACAGTTCATATTTGGGTAATACTAAATTGACCTTGTGCTCATAACACTTTTGGTTATTTCTAAACTGAGTCTCTTTGCTCTTATGCATTTATCTCATAATGTGACATTTTAATCTAGTATTTTTGAGCATTTAATTGTATATTTATGTAATCAATATAATTGCATTTGATTTATCTAGTGTCAACATAGAATTGCATGCTATAAGTAGAATGTGCAAATCTGATATATTATTGTGTATATATATTATTTTAAAGAGAGAGTATTTTAAAGTTTAAAGCTTTGCAGTTTCACTTTTTGAGGAGATACTAAATATAATTAATCCCCATTAACTGACTTTCCATAATATTGTTTTTAAATGCCCGCCCACATCTAAATCATAGATGTTCTGAAAAGTATCTGAAAAATCCATATTCTTTTCTTTGTCTTCTCATAATACAAAAAAAAAAACCTTAAAAAATTTTGGAAAGTTTTAAATATAATTATTTAGAGGCTGAAGCCTTTATAAAGTTGTTAAAGAACACTTTTGCAATATCTTCTGATTAGTTTTCACAGTTTACCTAGATTACCTTCACTGTGTCTGGATTGAGACTCAATCAGTTAGCTCTCCTCCATATCCAAATCTCAGCCAGGACTGGGTTAACTAGCTATTAAGAGAAGCTTGTTCGTGAAGTGCTACATAAGCCCAAGTGCTGTTATAAAAGAAAAATGAACCTTTTACAGCTTTCTAAATACAATGATAAGAAAAAATTGATGTGAGTTTAAGTGTAGTCTTCTAGAATTTATTGTTCGCTTCTGATTTCTTTTAGTCCAGCTACTCTACAACCAAAAACCGGCCCTCTAGTACACTAGATCCGGAGCTGATGTTAAATCCAGAAATCTTGCCAAGGGCCAGCACTGTAGCTATGACAAAAGAGTACTCCTTCTTGCGGACCAGTGTCCCAAGGGGGCCAAAACTGGGCAGCCTGGGACTTCCAGCCCCTTCAAAAGAGAGAAGAAGCTCCAAATCTTCCAAGTCAAGTAAGATCCGGTCCTTGGCTGATTACAGACCTGAAAATTCAGATCCTGGAAATGCTACTAGGAATTTTGTGACTGCCGATGCATCTGGTGGGTCTCTAAAGGAGAATAGAAGTGGTCTGACTTCTGTAGTATCTGAGATCTGTCTCCGCTCTGAAACAGATGACCGACTGGAAAATTCCTCCATAGCAGGAGACAGTGTTTCAGAGATTGACGGAAGCGATTTAGGAATAAGGCTGGATGGAAATGAGAGTGACAGCTCTACCTACAGCAGTGTGTCAGGAAGGGGGACGTATAGCATTTTATTGAATGCAGAAGGCAAACAAGGCATTTCATGTACTGTAAATGGCCAGGAGATCCCTCCAGATGGAGTGGGGCAATTTCCTTCCATCAGGGAAGTATTGCAGGCTGCAGCAGCAGAGCATCATGCCCAGGAGCAGGAAGTGAATGGGGAAGTGCGGAGTCGGAGAGACAGTATTTCTAGCAGGTAAGACATTACGTTGCACAATACACACATTGCACTTCTTTGGCATATGTAACCTGATGCTTTAATTCCCAACTACAACATTTGGGGTATAACTAAAGTTCTGTTCAGTATGATCAGATGTGTGATAACTAATGAGTCCTAATAGAAACCACTGCGCTGAATACATTTTTATTATAGATATTTTTAGTTTATAGGAACTGTCCCTGATCAAGTGATTAAAACAAGGGCACTGTAGACATGTGTATGCTTTGTCATCACGATTCTTAAAATATAGTAGAATTTGATTGTGGTGTCCACTGCTTGTATTATCCACTCAGCCCTATACATCAAAAATGGCTTTCCAAAACTCATATCCAGTTTGTGCTGGTGTGTTTACCTATCCTGTGCACTAATCACTGGCCGTTTGGTTTTCAGTATCTGATTGATTGAAGGGATTTCTTTGTTTTCATAGAGAGGTAATAATTTTGCACCTTTCTGAGGACCACTTGGTTGAGACTAATAGTGTTACAGTTTGTGGGAGTGCCAATTAGAGCCAAATATAACCAGATTGGGAAATTTGGTTTTTCACAATAGTGATCATTCAGATAGAGTTGTCAGAACGGGTGTAGGTGCATGGCGAGGAGAGGGATTATTCAGGCATTACACGCTGAACAGTGAATGAGCAGAATTTTTAAGGTATGCATTTTTAATGGCCTAGGGAACAAATTTACCTAAACTGTAATATTTCAAATATTTGTAACTTCCTGTCATGATTCCAGTCAGGTTTTTAAAAGTTCCTTACTTTCTTTTAAACTTGTAGAAAGGGACCCTTTTGGTACACCCATACGTAACTTAAAAATACAGTAATACTGTATAAGTTTACCCACCACCAGTGACTATGGCTATGTCTACACTAGCACTTTTGTGGGTTAAACTTTTGTCAGTCAGGGGTGTGAAAAAACACCCCTGACTGACAAAAGTTACACTGACAGAAATGCCGGTGTGGACAGCTCCATCAGCAGCATAGAGTGGGTACACGGGGAACCTTGCAGCAGTTCAGCTGTGCTGCTGTAAGTTCTCTAGTGTAGACATAGCCTTTAGGCAACTTAAACTCAAATTGTCTTCCCCCTAACAATTCCTTCCTCTACTCTTTTCGGGTGCCTAGAGCTTTGCTCTATACCCTGAAGGTAGTTAGATTTGGGCTTATTTTGGCCAGGAGGTGGGGGTTGGTGGGGGCAAATTTTAAAACCATAGTGCCTTCATAGAGAATGCCCTGTTAGCAGCCCCCCTCTTTCCATCTAAAGCTCTCTTTGGTCTCAGACTAGTTATGTATTACGTGCCACAGAATTTCACTGGGCTGCACTGATTTTTTTAAAAAATGAAATGATATATGATACTGTCTTAAGAAACACTAATGTGTTCTCTTTGGTCTGTTTATAGACTAGTGATCTGTGCAGAGAAGTGTGTGGTTCTTCTATTTATTTGCTTTCGGTCCTCTGTACTTGCAAGATGCCAGGATACTTGCCCTAGATACTCATATCCTCTTCAGACCTTTAGAAGGGGTTTAACTGTTAGATCCTCAGAAGTTTGTGTCTCTGACATCCTAACTATGGCTTAATATCTGTCCCTTACAGGAGATCAAGGTTAGACTAGCAAGCAGAAAACTAGTCAAACTCACAATACTATTGTTGTCTAAAGATGCAGTTACCAAAACAACTTGTACAAATTTAGAAAATACAATTATTTGTCTTATCTTTGGAAGAATTACAAACCTCAAAATTCTTAGAGCAAAATCAGTTGTCATTAGATAATCATAATCTATGCCTAATCCTGACAGGAGAGAAAGCAGAAGTTCTGCCCATTTTCTCTGAACTTCATGGATTTGCTGAGTAAACTATACTGGGGAAGGGGAATAGGGTATACTCCATGCTGAATAGCTTTTTTTTTTTTTTTTGCTTTAGCTATCCGTTTATTTTCATGTTAAAATAGTTTTATGTGGTTAGTGCATGTGAAAGGTGCTTGATCACAAGTCACTTTTCCCTTGAGATGTCTGTAAATCTCTTGGTAAAGGGATGTTTAGTTTCTGAGGATAATAAAGTCAGCCCATTAACTTTCTTTCCTGGAGAACAAACATCCGTTCCATGATATGCCCAGTTTTGGGGAATTCAGATAGCTCCCAATCCAGCGTTTTTTCTGTCAGATGGCAAGTGAAATTTGTTTCGTTTTTTGTGGTGAGTCTTTCACAAAGCTAAAAAGACTGCCCAAAACTGTAGCTCATTTAGTACTGAGTTATTTAGTGGAGTTTGAACATCTTGTAATTTCAGCTTCACCTCTTTATAAATGGGTGATTTATAAAAAATCCTAACTCTTTAAATGCCTGTGGTTTCTGTCTCCAGCGTGTCTGTGGAAAGCTCTGTCACAGGAACTCATGATGAAATGTTGCAGGTCCTAAAAGAGAAGATGAGACTTGAAGGACAGCTCGAAGCACTGTCATTAGAAGCGAATCAGGTAGAAAATTAATCTGAATTTCTGTATTTAATCAACTACAGTCATACACTAATTCAAATTTTAGAGTAGATCCCACATTGTGTTTGCAGAGAGGTGGTTTTCATAAATGTTACATAAGATAGCTAAAAAGGCTGTTTGTTTAAAATAAAGCTTTTAAAATCTGAAATAATAATAATAATAATAAAAAACCTATACTGAAGTGGTCCACAAAAGAGAGAATAGAGAAAAAGGAGTGTAAAGAAGTAGAAGTAAACGTTGAGCCAGTGGTGGGCTCAACATATATTAAATATTTACCCTTAAAGTGGGTGGCAGTTTCAGACTTCTTTCTCATTCCATTTCTGTTTAAAAAAAAAAAAAAAAAAAGTTAAGGACAAGTGAGTGTCAAACAGTAGGGGACATGAGAGCAGAGGAATGATCACTTGCAAGCATAAGATGGGTATTTAAAACAAGACTGAGACTGTCAGTGTCTAGCAAGCTATCTTAAGTACCAAATACCTGTGTCCGTCTTTTTTTTAAGGATGCTGTCTATATTGTATGCACTTTGTCTACATTTTTCCTGCATATTTGAGACATTTATTAAATACAGCGTGATTTTTTTTTTCTTATTTTACATAGAAATGTTATCCAGCAGAGCAAAATAATATATTTGGAGCGGCTGACTCTTTTAGACAGAATATTGATATCTCTACCTCTCTTGCTAATGCACTATACTTATTTATTAGTTTCTCCTAAAATTATTTTTTATTGTTTGGACTTGTTCAGGCACTTAAAGAGAAGACTGAGCTGCAAGCCCAAATTGCAGCTTTGAACATGAGGCTTCAGGATCAGATGGAGCACAGTCAGAGCAGCCAACAGAAGCAGGATTCGTTGAGCTCAGAAGTGGCTACCTTAAAGCAATCTTGCTGGGATCTGGAACGAGCTATGGCTGACCTGCAGAACACCTTGGAAGCCAAGAATGCTAGCTTGGCTTCCTCAAGCAATGACCTGCAACTGGCAGAGGAACAGTACCAAAGACTCATGGGAAAAGTTGAAGATATGCAAAAAAATGTTCTCAGCAGGGATAACACAGGTGAGCTAATGTAAACTTGAATCTTGAAAATGTATCTTTTTTTTCTGTTCCACAAGCAATTTAATTAAATCTTACTTCTTGTGTGCACTATCAATTACTGATGTAACTACCTTGCAAACAAGAAAGTGATTAATTTGTTGTGTATCATGATGCTGCCTACAGGGTCTTACTAGATAGCATTTCCATCTTAAGACAAGGAAGAAACTGGTTTCCAGTTAGGCACGTTCGGCATTAAAAACGAGGGAATAGGGAGAAGTTATTAACTTGTATCTCATTGATATCAGATCCTTAGAGATTTGCATGATTATTTATTTTATTATTACTATTTCTTGTTTTGCGTTACAGGAGTTCCCAGAATGTGCTAGGCACTGACCAGATGCAAAGGAAGGCACAGTCAGAGTCTGCAGTCTAAAAACTGTTTGACAATTCATTAACAAGTTTTTTTTCAAAAAGAGAAATATATTTTGGTTAGCTTCAAGTATCCTTTCCATTTCCCAGACATGTGCATACTCCCAAATGTTTTACTTATTTCCGCCCTTCTTTATGCAAAGAAGTGACCTCAAAAGCTGTTTTCTCCTAATGACCCTAATTCTGTGGGTCCTGAAATTTCTTCTGGTTTGTGGGAATGGATGTTCTTTGTTATTTAGGCACACTTCCAATAAAAAGATGACTGTGGACATATGTTTAAGGTTCATTGCAACACTTAAAACCATCAAAAATTGGACATTGGAATAGCATAGTTTAATTTTTTTTTGCCTTTTTTAGTACACGGGCTGCGACAGCAAATGGCTTCCTTACAGAACCAGCTTCAGCAGGTGCAGTTAGAACGGACCACGTTGACCAATAAGCTAAAAGCGTCTCAAGCAGAGGTCGCATCGCTGCAAAATGTGCGGCAGTGGTACCAGCAGCAATTGGCAGTGGCTCAGGAGGCACGTGTTAGACTACAGAGTGAGATGGCCAATATACAGGTAAGTGTGTGAACTTTCCACACCCGCACTGCTTTCTTTCTTACATTAGCTTTAGCCAGTGGATGAATTCTTTTCAGACTTTTAAGGAGGGCCCAGTCTCATTTCTGTATTTATGTAAGGTGCATGATTAGCTCTGTCCCTTTTACCTGTCATCCTTAGGTGTTACTTCCTGTCTAACACTGAGGCATAAACTTAACCAATGCACTTTCTGAAAAGCTTATTAAGCTTTCTCATGGATGTAGATCTGTAAAGCCATTAGGTGACAGCTAAGGCCCAGGTAGACTGAGTCCTCTTCTCTGGAGCATTTTCATTGTCCACCCACGTTTTGAGTATTTGTATTGACTTTTCCTTCCTGCAGGCTGGGCAAATGACCCAAGCAGGTATGTTGGAGCACCTCAAACTAGAGAACGTGTCATTGTCCCATCAGCTAACAGAGACCCAGCACAGATCCATCAAAGAAAAGGAACGTATTGCAACACAGCTGCAAAATATTGAGGTAAGGTTGTAGGTGGCCTGTCTGAATTGTGTTCTGTTGTTCAAGTTTTATATTCCAGTTTAGTGATCACCATATCTTCAGATTCAGGAAGAAGGTATTTGCACTGGTAGAAATGACTTCACTATGAGTACATTCAATTGGTGTATATCTTTCATGATCAAAGAGCTTTTTCAAATTTACATCCCCAGAAGGCAAGTGTTGCTTCTCCAAATTTTAAAACCACATGAAGAATCTTGCTAGTTAAAAAGGAAACTGTCAGCCTCTGTAGGTCACAAACTTACCTACCATAAAGAGACCCTGTTGACAGGCCTAAATGTAGCCCCCTTTGATTAAAGTAAAATGGAGCATTACAGACTGGGACCTGGAGTCTGAGGCCCTAATTTTACAGTTGAGATTAGCCCAGCCATGAGATACATTGGAAAACTTAATGAGCCACACTTTGGCCACCCTGTTGTAAACAATATACATGCGAGGGATGTGGCTCTGGATTATTTGCAGCAGATAAATTCTACTGAGACTTGAATCCTCATTCTTGCACTCTGATATTACTAAATATTGGGAAACCCAGTTAATATTGTGGCTGATCTAAAACACCTTACTCATTTTAGTGTTGGTTAATAGGTCAAGAATTTCATCCAAAAACAAAGGCTGGTGGCAAAGATTTGTATTTGTTATTGCAGATTAATAATTATTGTTATTTTAAATAGAGGGGTGGGGAACTTAACCGAAATTGGTCATATCGTTAAAGGGCTCTCTGTGAAAATCTCTCATGCCCCAGGCTTATCCTTCCTGTCCTCTAGCAGAAAATATTAATAAAATTTTCAAAAATTCCTAGGTAATTTACACTCCTAAATCCTGTTTTCAGAAGTGACTTCGGAACCTAACTCCGAATCTCACTGAGATTCAATGGGACTTAAATCACTGAAGTTCTTTTGAAAATTTTATGCTGGGACTGCAGAAATGTTCGGTCTTCCCTTCTGTAGTAGCTTATCAATTTTTAAAAAATGAAAAGCACTTAGCTAGAATTCAGTCTCTTATGAATGTGCAAGATGCACACTAGTCATTTCAATGGGTGTGTCCTAGAAGCCCAGTAATCTTCAAATACTGAGTGGATAACTTCACTGAGGGCTAGGAGTGTAATACAAAGAACTGAATAATGTTTTCCTATTTTGTTCTCCAATATTTTTTCTGACTTTTTTTTTAATCCATTTCATCTGATATTTTTACCATTTTCCTAATTCCTTTGTAAATACTTCCTGTTTTTTCTGTGCAGGCTGACATGTTAGATCAAGAAGCTGCATTTGTACAGATCCAGGAGGCTAAAACCTTGGTGGAAGAGGATTTGCAGAGAAGGCTGGAGGAGTTTGAGGATGAGCGAGAAGAACTGCAGAAAATGGCTGATTCTGCAGCAGCACTGGAACAAGAACTGGAACAGGTAGACTTGATTACTGGATAGTGTCCCAAGGACTTCCTGGAGAACATTTAAGCTGAAAGACTAATACATGGATTTTCAGTTAACAATGTTTAAAGTGCTGAAAGATTACTCTAAAAATGGCATGGAAAGATAAGCATGTTGTGTGTGTCATTGAATTGCAGCTCAAACTTGCTCAGTTACTTGTAAAAAGAGTCCACTTCTACCCACCAGTCCTTCAAATTCTACCTGGGATCAGAAAGTTAAACCATTATATTTCTTTCTTGTGCATCCTTAACAATAATAAAGATTTGGCAGTTTGGAGCAGAGTTAACTATTCTTTTGATGTGTGAACTAGAATAGAATTGAGCTTCGTCTCTTGGTGATTGTAGTTCTGCAGTGCCAAAAGAATTAAATAATAGTAAAAGTTAGATGTGCTAGTGAATTCTGCAGATAATGATTCTGCATACACACAGGGAGTGCATCTCTGTTGTTAGAAGTTGTCCTTTTAGATAGTCATTTTCCTGAGTGCAGCATCACTTTACACCAGTGTTTCGTAAAGGATTTCATTTGATGATGATGTGCAGGGGAATGGAATGAGGGTCTGGTGCGTGATAGAGCTCAATGTTATGACCAAAAAGGATGTCTAAGGGTAATGGTATTTTAAGCAGAAGCTAACGTGTTTATATGCACACTGAACACTTAATTTAAAATAGAAATTAAAAAGGTCATAAAGTAAAACATGTAGTCTCCTAGGATTGTCAGCCTGATCAATGTATGCTCTGTAGTTGCACAGAATGGCCTCAATATAATCAACACTGTGAATAGAGAGAATCAGTGAAACATAAGATCGCCTTCAGCTTTCTTTACAGTTATTTTCTATTAGTCCCTCAGAGATACTAGGTTATTTTAATTTTTTTTTAAAAGTACATTCCTAAATAAAAGTGGATTTTGTAGTTTAAAATTCATCTGAGATGGATTAAATCTTTTAAAAACTATTTTTTTCTTTAGGTGAAATTGACTCTGCATCAGCGAGATCTGCATCTTGAATCTTTACAGCAGGAGCATCTAGCGCTCATGAAGCAGCTCACCATAACCCAAGAAACATTGCACACCAAAGAACAGTCCCTAAATGACCTACAGACTCAATATGATGAGCTGGTGGCCAGGTTAGAGGAATTCCAAGGTGATATTATTTCCAAGGATGACACGATCCAATATTTGCAGAATGAAAAGATTGTCCTAGAGGTAGCTCTGCAGGCAGCAAAAGCGAGCAAAGAAGAACTCGATGAAGGAGCAAAATGCTTAGGTGAAAGTACTGAGGCGGCATCAGAAATCTTGGCGCAATTGAGACAAGAAATAGCTATAAAATCAAGCCAGGTAACGAATTTCTAAAATTATTCTTTTGCAAGTAACAGATGTAAGTGTTGACACAGGCTTGTGATAGAGCCAAATATATGACTGGAGCATTGCAGACCAATGGTGTTTAGTATCACGTGCACATAAACTTTAAGATCTAGAGAATGAAAATAAATCTAGCTGTTTTATGACTGTTCCCCAATAGTGAATATTGCTCATTTATTCTGTTTATATCAGTGGAATGTTCCTATTATTATTTTATATCTGTGTCTGTGCTTCTGGATTCATAAAGTTTGTGATGTGCAACTGAGTTATTCTTGCATCTTCAGGATTTAATAAACAATATTTGTTCTTTGCCAAGAAACACAGATTCATGTCTGATATCAATTTTCAAAATGAATAGATTTATATTATAACTTTTTGTATAAAGTACACTTTTTGGAAATAGTATTTTTAGTGCACTGTGTTCATGAGGCAATCTCAGCAAAGAAAATGTTCTTATGCATACAGTAAGGTTAGATTCTCTGTGGGCACTCCTTTTGGAAGAATTAATAGCTGCTTCCTAACTTAAAGCATACCAGATCTCATATTTGTCCATTACTATATGCTGAAAGTGGTTCCCAGACTTGTTTTTTTCATGTACCAGTTTACCAGATAGGTTTGCTGTCTACTAAGGTTCTGTTGTGTGTGTTCTAACCCACAACGGAGCTTCAACTAAACAAAACTCGATTTTCATAAGTAAGTTTGGACCTACAGTTTGTGTAGAGCATCCCAAACTTGAGAGCAAGGTAGAGCATCTACTTTTCTAGTGGAGGCTTGCACTGGGACATGTTCAGCAAAGAACTAGATAAGTTCATGGAGGATAGGTCCATCAATGGCTATTAGCCAGCATGGACAGGGATGGTGTCCCTAGCATCTGTTTGCCAGAAGCTGGGAATGGGCAGCAGGGGATGGATCACTTGATGATTACCTGTTCAGTTCATTCCCTCTGAAGCACCTGGCACTGGGCACTTTCAGAAGACAGGATACTGGGCTAGATGGACCTTTGGTCTGACCCAGTATGGCCGTTCTTATGGGACCCAGCAAAGATTTCACATTGAAGGTAGGGAGGAGGATTCTAGAGTATTGGTCACAGAAGTCCAAAGTACCTCTGCTGGTACATGCAGTATGAAAACATTTTTGTAGCTCTATAAATTATGAAGCACCTGCTATTTATTTTGATTTAACTTGAGCATGTAAACTTGAATCGGTGTCATCTAGATACACTATATAGAGCCTAATGTATCCTAAAACATGCATGCCCAGATAATGGGAGATGCTGCATCCTTGATGGTGGCTTCGGGAAGATTAACATTCTGAATCTGTCTCAACTATTTAGGTATAAAACAATTTATTATTTGCATTACAGTAGTGTCTGATGCTACAGTCAGGATCAGGGCCCTGGTTTGTCTAAGCACTATGCATATACATAACAAAAAGACAGTTCCTGCCCAGAGAATTTATAATCCAAGTAAGGCAACATGTCTGCATTTTTCTCTAATAGATGGAAAATCTGCAACAAGAAAGTGCCAGCCTGAAGAAACAGACCCAAAAAGTAAAGGAGCAGTACCTACAACAAAAGGTGGGTATACATAGCCATTTCAATATTGTATTAAAAACGAGCAAAGATTGTGTGTTGCAGGGAAGGCATGTACTAATAGGTTAATGGCATCTTACTTCCTAATGACAATGGTATTATTTAACTTGCAGGCCATTATAGCAAATAGAAGGAATGTTATGACACAATTTATTATAAATGTGTGTGTGTGTGAGGTATATTTCTGTAGGTTATACATTGATTTTTTTTTAAACTGTAATTGACATAAAAGCAGACACTTAGGCCAAATCATGTTCCCATTAAAGTCTGGGAAGTTTTCCACATGGACTTCATTTGGCCTACAATATGTTAAGATTTCTCTAGTTAATTTGTACTAGGTGACCACTTTTTCAACAATATTCATTTTTATTCAAAAAAATTGGGTAACTTTTCAAGTATCTTAAATTTAATGCAACTGTATGAAATTCTGTTGGCATGGGGAATTTTAATTTAAAAGAAATAATTTTTCCTCCAAATCTTGTTTGGAATGATATAGAATATGATTCTAATTTTAAACTAAAGATGTACCAGGACTTCAGATGTCCCCTATAGTGGCACCGTTGAGTGGTACCATTTGCTTGCCTATTAGTCCAACAACTGTTTTAGAAATTGTGCCCTGGTGGATATCTCTCTGATTCTGATATGTGCACTAGGTAATGGTGGAAGCTTATCGAAGAGATGCAAGTTCAAAGGACCAGCTGATTAGTGAACTGAAATCTACAAAGAAGAGGCTGGACTCAGAAGTGAAAGAATTAAAACGGGAGCTACTGAAAATTCATGGCGAAAAGCAATCCATTGATGTTGAACGTTCAAGACTTCAGAAGGAAGTATCCCAGGTTCACCAGCAGATGGTGGAGTTAGAAAGCCATCTCCAGTCAGTGCAAAAAGAACGGGATGACATGGAGATACAGCTACAGGTGAGGAGGAAATCTAGTGCAGCTATCTCAAGGATAACACACATTTGAGCTGCAGCTAATCCTATTAATTATTGAGGTGTTGCAGGTAACAGTAATCTTTTAAACTAAGGTTATCAAATACGTATTGAAGGCAGTTGTATGTTACTTACTTTTGATGGTTAAACTGAATGATGATGTATTGCTATGTATTGGTACTGTATAAACACATATTGAAGTCAGTGGAGTTATACTGATTTTATACCAGTAATAGAGTGAAGAATTAGCTGCAGGTATGGTATAGGAGTGCTGTGGAGGCAACATTCTTAGCTCCCAAAGTTGTCAAGAAGTGCAAGTGTCTTATTTTGCTCAACAACAATCTTTCACCTTAAGGACTTGTATTAGCATATGCCAAGGGGACTACTGCCCAGTCTGTAGATGTCAGGATGGTGACTCGAATTAAAATAGAATTAAAAAGGGATGGGAACGGAGACTGTTTTGTACATGGAAGGAAACATCCTTCCCCTCTCACCCCCAATCCTTGTATACAGAAAAGGAAATAGTTTTGAAAATTACCACATTACTTTGTTGTTGATTCATTAAACTAAACCTTACCATAAACTGGTTGCCAAATATATACAAAACTAGTCCTGTTTTTACCATTCTGATACACTCTGTGTGTGTATATATAGCAAACTGGAATGAGGATTTCTTTTGTGCTTACCGTATTTTCTCCTTCCTCCCTCATCTTTTTTCCCCCTCAAGTCTTTGCAGATTGATAAAGAACAAATGACATCTCTTGCTGAGACGAATGAGGTACTAAAACTACAGGTAGAACAAATGCAAGAGGAAGCCAAAAAGTAAGTCAGCTTTTTACACAGCCAGAATAACAGTAGCACTCGCTATTCTTATTGTGCTTTTTGTCTTCAGTGTGCTGTACAAAAATTACTGTTTAGTTTTTTCCTCTACCCTTGTAGGACAGTGTATTTCCATTTTACAGCTGGATAAACTACTTAACTTCTGTGCCTCAGTGTAGCCTGGGCACACAAGTTGTTGGTAGGACAGGAACTCGTGAGTTTCAGGTTCACAGACCACTCCTCTGACCATTCCTCTTTATTACCAAGCTTTGTGGAGTATGGCATGAGGCCAAAGGCACCTGAAATTGTACCAATAGCAAACTGTTGCTCACCAAAAGTGGCTTTTTGCAATTGGTATATATCAAAACAGTTACTACACAGATGTTAACATTAATAAATCTTATTTTTTAACAATGCCACCTTTCATAAACACTAAATTGAACACCACAAATATTGTTACTGTGGCTGTAGATGTGATGGGAATGGGATGGAAGAAGACATGTAAATGGATGTTGGGAAGGAGAAGGGGAGCAGTAATATAGGCTCCACCACTGTAAAAAGTACAGTGCAGACCTACATAAAAGTGAGTTTGACATACAAAGAGAGGCTGTCATGTTAGAAGGTAAACTCAGGAGTAGTTTTCCATTTCATTTATAGGCGTCTCCAGCAATGCTGCCCAAGTCATGCACTCTCTTGTTGCTGATGCACAAGAACTGTGACATCACCAAGGACTAACTATCAAATCAGAAAATGGCTTTCTGCAATTAATATACTAATTTTGTAGAGTAAACAACTTGGTATTGTCCCCTTAATATTTGAAAAACATGGTTTATGTGCTAAGCAAAAGCTTTAGTGGTTCTTTTATCAGTATATTTGATTTTGTGTAACTTTGGGAATAAATAGCTTCTTTGGGAATCAGCGTCCTGTAATGGTTGTTTGCTATGACCTCTCAGTAGAGTTTTGTAAATCTAAAAGTTTAATTGTTCAATACAGTTTTCAGGCAGTTCTCTTTGTGCTTTCTCATTCTAGGGCCATCACCGAACAGAAACAAAAAATGAAGCGTCTGGGGTCAGATCTGACCAGTGCACAGAAAGAGATGAAGGCAAAACACAAAGCCTATGAGAATGCAGTTGGCATCCTTAGCCGCCGGCTGCAGGAAGCCCTCACTGCAAAGGAATCTTCTGAAGTGGAGCTGAGCAAACTAAAAGCACAAATTGCTGATGGAGGAAATAACCAGGCTTCCCATGTAGGATGATGTCCTGTAACTTTGTTAGTAGAGAGATAGGATTATCTTGCATTACTACTAAATACTTAAAGACATGGCCTTACCTATAGGTTCATTTATCATATAGAGAAAAATTTTGGTAATGAGATGATCATCTTTGGGCAGGATTGTATTTTACAGGGTTTTACCTTCTACTGAAAACACTGCAAGTTTTTCTGTGTAACTGTATTACTTTATACCAACAACAAAGCTTCGTTCCCGTAGCCAGCTGTGAAATCTCCTTTCAGGACTTAAAAAGTTAATAACTATGGTGCCTTTCAAACTAAAATAAACTAGAAGCTTGCCCTTTAACATGCATTTAAATCTGCAGTAAAGATTCTATATGCTACATATCAGTCACTGGGGAATTCACTTAATGTGTGCCTTGATTTATTATTTTAAAGAAAACCACTTCTGCAGTAAAGTATTACTTAAATATTGTGAAGATACTGCCAGTTTCCAGACCTATAGACCATGTGCCAGTGTCTCAAACTGTGAATTTCCTTATCAAAAATAAGGAAAATGTTTTGGCAATCTCCAAATATATGAGTAAAATAAACAGCCTACCCCCAGTTATAGCTTCACTTCAGAAGGAGTGTCAGCCGTAGCCCTGAATTCCTGTTAATGTTCCTGTTTAAGCACAGGTTTTCAGTATTTTCTTTTTATACTGAAATATAATGAAGCCTTTTTTACTTATTAACTAATAGTTTCTCCTTTACCTGCACCAAACACTCTGTCCTCCTTCAAATCCCTCCTTAAATCCAACTATTTCCACATAGCTTTCAGATGCTAAAGCTCTTTTTTTGAAGTTGTGTGAAGAATTCTGTTCTCTTATTGTATATATTATGTCTGTCAGTGAAAGAAGGCAAGCTTCTCAGGGCAGAGATGTGACTTTTTTATATGATTTC
Source organism: Caretta caretta (assembly GCF_965140235.1). Taxonomy (NCBI): domain Eukaryota; kingdom Metazoa; phylum Chordata; order Testudines; family Cheloniidae; genus Caretta; species Caretta caretta. The sequence continues at coordinate 17,769,720 of NC_134220.1, read as the reverse complement.
ATACGCCGAATATTTTTGGTAAAAAAGTGACGCATCAAAGAGTGAGGGTTGGCTTATAAACAGGTCTACACCAAAATTTGATGATTTTTAAACTCTATGAAGTCATTGAATTGAGTATCTAATACATGGTTGTTTTGTTTACCTGGAGCGTCTGCAGGCATGGAGCCCCTCAATTTCCTGTGGCTGCGGTTCGCCGTTCCCAGCCAGCGGCTTACCCTAAGGGGCCGGGAGCCAAAGTTTGCCGACCCCTGAAATATAGGGTTGGCTTATGAAAGGGTCATGCAGTTTTTACTATTTTTCCTATCCATCTTGGGGGATCGGCTTATAAACGAACGGGCTAATGAACGAGTATATACGGTATATTGCATCTATGATGCAATATAAATATATTCATTAAAAGAGTAATTTCCTTTTTAGCAAAATAATCTGTTAAATGTAGTAAGTTGTTTTTTCTGACCCAAAATATTGTCCAGTAAACATAATAAGCACTTTAAATCTATACCTATTGGAGGAATAGACTTGTTTAAAAAAAGAACAATTGCTTCTGCAAAACAAGTGTTTTACTAACTAGGCTTCTGATGTCTTTGTCTTTAGGAAAGGATTCACGCTTTGGAGACAGAGCTGCAGGCTGTTAGCCACAGTAAGATGATGTTGGAGAAAGAGCTGCATGAAGTAATTTCACTCACCAGCCAGGAGCTTGAGGAGTACCGGGAAAAAGTGATAGAACTTGAGGATGAGGTAATTGCCTGCGCTTTCCTTGCAGACAGGGAGGTTCAGTGTACAACCCAGGGGGCAAAAGAAGATTTGGGACTGAACTGTTCAAATCAAATGAAAGTATGTTATAATCTTACAAAGGGAAGATTGTGTCTGCCACAGCTAATTTTGCTGCAAGCTGCCAACTCCTCATGACTTTATTGGGTCCTTATCATTAATGCTATTATTTAGTCACGGGTATTTTTAGTAAAAGTCATGGACAGGTCACAGACAATAAACAAAAATTCACGGCCCATGACCTCTGTCCTTGACTTATATTATAAATACTCCTAACTAAATCTTGGGTGGGGAGAGGGGTGCTGCTGGGGGAGCACCCCAGAGGCCATTGCTCGGGGACCACCCCGGGGGAGGGGGGGGTCACTGCTGATGGGGGTTGGGGCCAGCGGCAGCAGCTGCTCCGGCCACCCCAGAGACCACTGCTCAGGCAGGCCACAGGGCCAGCCGCACTGGCCGCTGCTCAGGCATTCCTGGGGCCAGCTGCCCGACCAGCAGCCAGTGCAGCTGGCCCCAGGGCCGCTCCAGCCGCAATCGGTGCGGCTGATTGCAGGGCCGCCCCCCAGCGACTGGCTGCAGAGCCACTCCAGCACCGGCTGGTGTGGCTGTCCCTAGGGCCACTGAGCAGCTAGCCCCGGAGCCAGCTGCTTGGGCAGCCCTAGGGTCAGCCACGCTGGCTGCTACGGAGGTCGCGGAGCCACCACCTCCATGACAAACATGGACCCCCTACTTATAATACAGGAAAAAAAGCGTGGTGGTGAAAGAAAAGAAGCTCCTACATAAAAGAGACCAACTAAGCCTGGTCAAGAGATGCTGAGTACCCAGGACTCCCATTAATTCACTGTTGAAACTCTAAGGTGGCACTAGAAATATGCAGTACTGACTTCTCTACCATCAGTAGCACATCCCTTCTTTTCATCTCCTGTGGACAGTACTTGTGCCCTCTACTTCTAGCCAGCATTTTAGTCTTGCAAAGAAAATCAGAATAAGAATCTGGTTGAACTAAATTTTAGAAGCATCCATTGTGAAAGTTGGAGAATTTTTCTAACATCTTATGCACAAAGCAATCATCATGTTTGATGAGTCTACCTCACAACTTCTTATGACAATAATATTGTGATTTTATTTATTTATTTTTTTGGTTGCAGCTTCAGGAATCTAGAGGTTTCAGGAGGAAGATAAAACGTTTAGAAGAAATAAACAAGAAGTTGGCCCTCGAACTGGAACATGAACGAGGGAAGCTCACTGGTCTTGGTCAGTCTAACACTGCTTTGCGGGAGCACAACAACATCCTAGAAACAGCACTAGCAAAGAGAGAGGCAGACCTGGTACAGCTGAATCTCCAGGTATTCAAAGCATTTGACATTTTGATGTGACATTTTTAGAAGAGGCGGCTAATATTCTTCTGATTGCAGAAGGTACAGGGACTTGATTATGTCTGTAGATTTTCATTCAAAACACGTGTTTAAAGAAATGATGTGCTTTCTCCAGGTCCAGGTCTCATGTAGCTTACATTAGAATAATAATATAGGTATGAGAGACGTGTCATAAAAAAAATTTCCACTGGGTTAAATTATGAACTTTCTCAATGAAAACATTAACAAAAATTTCCAAGAGTGAAAGCGACAAATTTAATACAGCTCTTGTTAACATATATCTTGTATCACATAAAGATCTGATATCACTGTTGATGCTCTTACTTATTTTAATATTTATGTCAATATAGCACCTTCCCCCCCCATCTCCAATCTACATTCACCATTACTGAAATATAGCCATTTCAGGGGTGAGATGGCAGTGTGCAGTGAGAGTGAATAGCAGTAATGGGAGGGGAAGTTTTTGCCAAGGATTCTCAGGCAAACTCTTGCTCTTTCATAGGTGCCATGGGATCTTTAAAATGTGCAGAAAAGCAGAAAAGACCCACGAGCCTAATAAATTTCATGTTACTTCCTTTGGAAGGTTTTGTGGCATTTTTTGTTTCTGAAAAGCAGGTCCTGTTTGCACCCTACTGTATTGAATTCTGAAAGTTAAATAACTCTGCATTTGTAATTCACCACCACCTCCAACGGGGGAGTTGGGGCAGAGGTAGAGAGGAAGATACTCTTCCTCCATCTCTGTTGGAACTTAGAGAATTCTCATGTTTTCCTCATTCCCCAGTGCCCTTGAGACTCTATCATGACAACAGTTCTTCCACCCGAGGGAGTCCACTTAAAAGCATCATTAGACTCTCAAGGCCATGCAAGTTGTGCAAGGAGTGGCTCTGATCACCTCACTAGATAAGGCATGTTTCTACAGTGCACCCAGCTCAAGGTGCAGGTAGGGGGAGGAAGTTGACCCAAGGTGTGTGAATGAATGATTAAAATTATACCTAAAACCAGGGATGATATTTTATTCAAAGCCAGCCTTTTATAAACCCTAAACCTTCATTTTTTAAAAAACAGTTGACACTTCATGTCTTACACAAAACTACATGCAAATGAACAATAGCTCTCTGGTCAGACTAGGCACTACTGCCTTTTTTTCCCCTTCTTCCCCCACCCCGTGCCCCAAAATTTCTGCATGTTGTGCACAGACCCTGTGTTGTGCCACTGAACCTCTGGTTTTGTGATACCATAGGTTCAAGCAGTCCTAAAGCATAAAGAGGAGGAGGATCAGCAAATGAAACAACTTATTCAAGCCTTACAGACTGCCTTAGAAAGAGAAAAGTCAAAAGTTAATAACCTGAAAGAGCAGGTAAGGGCTCAGCTTCTGCTTTGTTACTTCATAAGTGATTTAAATACAAAATATTGAATAAGTAGTAAATTCTGTTTTATGTGTGCGTGTCTCACCCATGTATCATCTCTACCTTTTAATAATCCTATAATACTGGTCAGATGAAGAAAAGCTGTCTATTTTGCATCTGTAGGTTGCGGCAGCCAAAGTAGATGCAGCACATAACCGTCGTCATTATAGAGCTGCTGTTCTTGAGCTGAGTGAAATTAAGAAAGAGCTCCAAGCCAAAGAACTGCTTGTCCAAGCCCTTCAGGCTGAAGCGGACAAACTACAGTAAGTATACAATAACATATACTAAACACTAAGTTTCTTAGAACAAGGTGAATAAAATGGTTGCAATATATTAAGAAATCTAAGAACAACTTATGTATTTGAATTTTTGGTTTTGGTCCTCTGGTCTGTGTGGAATTAGTCCTGTCTGAGTCTTATCACTTGCCACAAGTGTGCACTGCTTGCAAAAACACTTCTATTTTCTGTCTCATGATTCTTGTACTGTATCTGGGATACACTTTCTTCAGACCATCTCACCTGCACTTCTTACAGTTTTGATACAGATGAACCCTGCCTCATATACTAGATGAGGTTAACACTCTTCTCAATATCTTGACTCTGTTGCACTTCCCTTTTCCATATCCCTGAGACCTTAATTGCAGGATGACCTTGATAAGCAAATGAAGCTTCAGCTGACTATCTACTTTTATGGTATATACCAATTTGTTTTGTTATGTGGAAATTTGAACTGGCTGCTTGCTGCTGAACATACTGGTTATTCCATCATGTTCCAGTGTCTTCAGAATGCAGGATGTGAAAATTTGAAGTACAAGACCTCAATGAAGCTGCTTACAGGATTTTGAGCTTTTTGGAATGATGCTTTTTTTTTTTTTAAATGTCAAATAATTTAAGGCTTTGTCTAAACACACGTTGTACTTCTTTAACTATACCAGTCTAGTTCCATCCACTGTGGATGGAATAGTTTATTCCAGTATGAGAAGGGTAATAAGCTATGCCAGTATAAGCACTTTTATACAGGTATAACTGTGACCACATTAAGAATTGTACCCGTATAACTATTTTGGTAAGAAATCACACCCCAGCTGAAATAGATATACCAGTACAAAAACTGTGGGTAGACCAGGCCTTATTCCTCCCTCCACCATAGAATTAACTTGTCATCTCACAGCCTCAGTCCTGCAGATAACACTGACATCAATGCCAGAATGGATCAATATGGGAACTGCTTCTTTTAAAATATCCTACTAACAGCTTTCCCTTCGTATGAAATATTATCAGCCATCAAGACATATGTCAAGAAGTATGTAGCTATATATCAATATATCTATCTTACTGAAATTCTGTCTTTTGGCTAAAATCCAGGGGTGAGCATATAGACAAAGCTTGTCAAAGAAATAGTTCACCAGACTTTGCTGCTAATTTTATAAATCCTAGACTATTTTGTGCCTCAAGCTGATGATCTATATCACGTACTGTTAAATATTTCATTTTATTAGCCATATCTGTTATATTATAAAGAGATAAAAATACAGATAATGGCAATTTGAGGTTTTCTGCCACTTCCGTTCTAGGGTTGAGGATGGGAAACATTCTCAAGAAGTATCACAGTTCCAGCAAGAGTTGGCAGAAGCCCGGTCTCAACTCCAGCTTCTACAGAAACAGCTGGATGAACAACTTAGCAAACAGCCTGTAGAAAACCAAGAGGTAAAAGCTTCTAGTTAATTCCTTACTCCCATACTGAATATGTCTTATTCAGGAGCATGAAACAGAAGGTTTAATTCACATCTCACCTGAACAATTTTTGTATGATTTTCTTTTAATCAGCAGTCTAAAAAGTGGGAGATGTTTACGGCAAATAAGTAACAATTAAAATACTCATCAAATTTATGATTGATTGCTCCTGTAATGAATTTTAAGGTGTTTTTTTTTTTTTCCTCTCTCTGTAGGTTGAAGACCTCAAATGGGAGGTGGCACAGAAGGAGAGAGAAATCCAAACGCTGAAGCAGCAGTTGGACATGACTGAGCAACGCAGTCAAAAGGAGTTAGAAGGAATACAGCTAGTATTACAGGTACTTGAACTGGCCTGTATGACTCTGATAGACAGGTGTTTTCATTGAAGAGTAAATCTACAATTGGGGAGGAGATACTTAGAGGGATACTGTAAGGTTAAAAAGCAAAGTACTGTACCAGTGTTACATATAAAACTGTAGATGATTAAAACTGAGAGACTTTTTGAGATTTATCAGTTTCCATTTCATTATTGTGTTTGCTTTTTGTACTGAAACAAGCTTGGACAAGCAGCATAGGCTAGTCATGTGTTTCTAATTAGCTTCACTTTCTGGTTCTTCTGCATGAACACAATGCTGCTGTGCCCAGTTGGCAAATAATAGCAATGGAGTGAGATGGAGGGGTGGTAGTTACTATTGAAATTAAAGAAATGATGGAAACATTTCTTTTGGGTCTTGTCGAAACTTACTTTTTACATAATCTAAATCTAAACTTCACTTCAAGAAACCTTGCACTGGTGAATTATCAAACAAATGACTTGATAGGAATAGGTACTATAGGACTTGTACATAATGGTTTAAATGATGCCAGTATCTGTCACTGCAAGAAGGAGCAAGAATATGTCGTTTAAATAGGTTGTCCTACAATACTCTTTCAGAAGGTAATACACTGAATTAAATGTTTCTGGCTTATATTAGTGGCATATCCTACACTGGCATCTGACTTCAGAATTTAGCAAGTAGTTGAAATATTTAAACTAGTAGAATATATAAAACTGCAAGAGTCATTCAGCTTGCAATTTAATGGTTTTTAGCAGTTAAAATATGAACACTGTACTAATAAGCTGGAATTTTCCACTTTAGACGGTTTCCCTCACACTGTTTTTAAGCTTCTTTAATGGTTAATTTTTCATTCTTTAGAATATCAAGACCGAGTTGGAAATGGTGCGGGAAGATCTGTCAATGACTCAGAAGGACAAGTTCATGCTTCAGGCTAAAGTGACTGAATTGAAGAACAGCATGAAGACACTGCTGCAGCAGAATCAGCAGCTGAAGACTGACCTGAAGCATGGCAAGATGAAGAAGGTATTTAAGTAGGAAAAATACTTTGATTATATCAGGGTTCTTATGAAGTTATGCTACAGAAAACTTTGTTCCCAATTAATTTTAAAATAATGTCAGAATTACACGTGGGGATCTGTGGTTTTCTTATTTTATAAACAGTAATTCCTGGGGGATTTGCTGGTTTGTAAACAGGGAGTTCACTTCTCTTTCAACAGAATATCTTTCTTTCTGTGTATTGAAGCATCATGTTGCATTCACATGTTGATTCAGTGCAACAAACCAAAAAGGAGAGAGAGAAATAATAAACGGTGGGCAAATCTTCACTCCTTTAGATAAGCCCTTAAAAGGGCACCTGCTTATGCAGTCTGTCCAAGTCCTTTCTGGTCTCTTTCACTCATATTTTCAACAGTTAATGGCTTCTTCACTAGTTCTCATATTTAGTACTTATAAAGAAAGGTACTCTAGCAGTGAGTCTCTCTCTTTTTTTCTTCTGCTGACTACTTAGTAAGAGAATCTTTCATGGACCAACTCCCCTTTCCATCTCCCAGTACTTGATTATCAAAATATTTCACCTTGAGAACAGCAGGAAGGGTTCTGCAGATCACTGGTGATCCACTGATTACAGTTTGAGAATCAGTGCCCTTCAGTGTAACCCATAATGTCCAAAAGGATTTCCTTAACCTATGCCAGTATTTTGTCTGAACTGGCCTCTTGATTAACATTCTTCCCCCCCCCCAACCCCCCCGTATAGTTAAACTTACCACAGAGGACCAGGGCAATTAATTGAATGCCATACTGTCTCAGTTGCCTATTCATCGGTCCCTTAATAGTATGAGATCTTGACTAGAGACTGTCCCTCTTATCTAGTATATAGAACTGAAGAACCTTTGACTCCACCTCACCTACCTGTCTAGAATATATTTGTTTACTCACAAGTATGACTGACAAACTAGACTGATTCAGTCTGTTATGTAGCTGAGTCTACTCTGTGAGTAATCTTCTATTATCCTCTGAACTCTGACCATTATGCAAGTATGTGGATATGGAGCAGGATTTAACACTGTTCCTGTGGGGTAACAGTGATGTCAGGGAACATGTTTTATTCCGTTTCTGTTTGGGTTTTTTTGTTTTTCCTTTAAACAGAAGAAGGAACTGAAGGGAGAGACTAATTCTTCAAATCCTGTGACTCCAGTGAAGATTCCTGACTGTCCAGTACCTGCCGCACTGCTAGAAGAGCTCTTGAAACCACCAACAGCTGTGAGCAAGGAGCCTTTGAAAAACCTGAACAGCTGTCTCCGCCAACTAAAGTATGACACTTTTTTTTAAACCACATGTTATTTAATATTAAAAATATTCTTAAAAGTCTGCCACTAGTCTGTATCTGGAAGGTGACCCTTGTGTTAGTTTTCTCTTTGATGTGCTGCCTGGATTCCTGTCTGCTATAGAATGTTTGTTAAACATTTTCATTTTTGTAGCAGTTTTCATATCTCACCCTACAAAACTCCCAAGTGAGCTGTATTGCTAAGAGAGCTACACTCCCTCCCTATCCAAAGTAGATTCTGGGACGGCAGGTTGATTGTGTGTGCTAAGGTTTTTGTCTGTTCCTTATTCTGTATTGCTTTCTTCCCCTTCTTCTTCCACTTTATAGCATTATTTGCTCTCTAGCATATCAGTATGTTAGTAAAATCTACATCCAAGTTGCTGTCATTTAGCTGCTTGGGAGGGTTAAATGCTTCCACTGAGGCTATAGTTCTGCTTCATGCCTGACCAGGGGGATGTATGGAAAAGAGCACACTGCAATGTTGCCCTCTCCCTTTGGACTAAGTGTATCCTCTCCATGTTGCTCCCAGCCCAGGGATTAAGAATCCTCAGTTTCTTGGAGACTTAGGCTATGTCTACACTTCAGACACTGCAGCTGCACTGCTGTAGTGCTTCAGTGTCACTACAGCAACAGGAGGGATGTTCTCCCATCACTGTAGTTAATCTACCTCCCTGAGAGGGAGTAGCTAGGTTGATGGGAAAATTCTTCTGTTGACCTAGCGTTGTCTACACCAGGGGTTAGGCTGGCTTAACTTCATGTCTCACGGGGCTGTGAAAAATCCACATCCCTGATACATTAGCTATGCCATTGTAAGTTTTCAGTGTAGACCGGCTCTCAGTTCTCCCATACATAAGTGCATTGTGTTTCCATTATGCTTCAGGTAATTTTGGGTAGATATCAAACCTCAGAAATGATTTAGTCAGTGTTTAATCATGCCTTTTTTTTCCCTGCGAGACTAACTTTCAACTGATGATACTTCCGCTTTCTCTCGCACCATTTTCAAAAGGCAAGAAATGGACAGCCTTCAGCGTCAGATGGAGGAACACACCATAACAGTACATGAATCGATGTCTTCATGGACTCTGATTGAAGGGCAATTAATGGACCTTACTTCTACCTGTCCTGCAACAGCATCAGGCGAGCAGGAAATTCCTGCTGTGGACATAAAAGAACAGAATCACAATGCTGGTGACAAAGAAGCATTGAAACAATGACCGTTGTTTTTCATCACAACTGCTTTAAGCGTGTACAAGAATCTAACATTATTTATTTGTTTCAGTGGATTTCTTTGTTAAAGGCAAAAGCAGAGCAAATGAATGGTTTCAAGGAATCAGCAAAACATTCACTGCGGACCATGCTGTATTAAGGTTTCATATGAAACCATCCCTCACCTCACTGAATTAGGTAAATCCATGTTGGGGACAGATGATAAATTTGGCCCATTTATGCGCCTAGGCAGAAATTCAGAGGAAGGATTAAAAAAAATCTGAATTATTATTAGAGATAGGCCAAGAAGATAGTGTTAGATTCTGGATCTGGATTTGTTTAATTTAGTTAAGGGATCACTGTAATCTTGCAACATCAGATTATCTCAAATTTTCCACCATTTTGGGCTGCATCCACATCATATCTAGAAAAGTAAGACTTTTTCCAGTTCCAACCGTAGGCACTGGGTCAGGCTTGGGAATCTGAATCCAAAACCTCCACCCTCTTGAGTTCAGGCTATAGGTGTCTGGATTTCAGATTTTGGTTCAAGCCTGTCTCTAGTTATGGCAAGCACGATTGCCCTGTAGTAAAAGAAATCGACTATAAAAGTTGGTCAGTGCAGACCAGTAAACTTTCTTTGGCAATGTTTGCCCAGGACATTTTCTGGAGTGCCTGATTTCCCTCTTGCATTCTCAGGCCAGTAGGGAGCTTTGTTTCACTGCACAAATGCTTTTTTTGCACCTTTTTAGTTAATTTCTGAAGTAGACATCCCTGGTACAGGGTATGTATATAAATAATAATCATCTGACCTGGAGTGTCTGTTTTAATATGCTTATACAGTAAATTAAGATTGACATGGGTGTTTTTGTTACTGCCATTGTTTTAATGTTTGACATTTAAGTTTGCTGTTGGAAAACATTGTACATAGTCCTTAGGGAAACTAACCCAAAAAACCAGAGATTTTACAAATGTAACTATTTTATTTGTATCTTTTTAAAGACAAAATGATATGCCTATAAAATTATTTTTATTTGCATCAGCTTTAACTTTGTTTCCCTTTTCTCATCCTGCCTCCCAAATAGGTGCACATTGTTCATGCATGGGAGCTTTGGCACTACTGCAGCCTTCCTTGCAGAGGCACCCTGCTCAGTCTAATGCAAGATGGCTGAAGCAGTGGCCTTAGATTCATTTCTCCTTTGATCACATCCCTGTCCTGTTGACAGTGCGGGGACAGGTCATCCCTTCCTCATTCCTCTAGAGGTAACACGGATGCTTTGTTTTGCCTACTCTACAGTCTGAATCGCACTTTGCCACATGACAAACTTACATCTAGAGGAATCAGTGGATGCTCACATACATACATGTACTTTTTTGTTTTTGTTGAAAGATATAGAAAATAGGGACAGTTGCATGCGCTGTAGTTTGGATTTTTTGACCAATCAATACCAGTAGATTAATTTACTGAAAAAAACTGATGAGGTTCTCGTGAGATAAGGATTGTTTGTTACTTAGGTTTTGCATTTACTGAGACACATTATCATTGTTATCTCTGTTCTGCAGATGGTCAAAATCCATCTTTTTCTAGAAAGGCAGTTATCTCTTTTCTTTGAGAGGGCTGCTCTTTTGCAATATCTTTATTTTAAAACAAACAAATTTACCTTCTATGTAAAATTGTAGTTCTCTAAATCTCTTTTACTCAAGCTCTAATCCTGCTGAACAGTTTGTACTGTCTAAACTGACTGTGAAACTCCAGTATTGGATTATACCTTTCTTTTTTTTTTTTTTTTTTTTGCTAAAATTAAAATATGAAGGACTGATATTAAAGTTAAAAGTCAAGGATTTCAGGTTTGAGAGGGAAGGAATGGTTTAATGTGGCCTTAGTTGCCAATCATGTAGGGTTACTGAACTGTTTTAAAAAAAAAAGCTTTACTGACTCGCCCAGATGTGCTAATATTTATATACTACTTAAGTCTTATTTTACAGAGTAAATGGTACGGAGTAATTTTGCTGCTGTTCATGTCCTTTAAGCTGCCTGTATATTGTGCTCTAAGAGGAAAAAATAAAAATACTGTCTTGTTAATTGATCAAGTTAAAACTACATAATAACTAATATATTCAGTGCAAAAAAATGTATCAAATGTTCAGGTTTTTAAGTAAAATACCCTTTGTGCAGGTTTAATATTACTGTTCTGTGTGACAAAATGCATTATCTACAGGTTAAGAATCCATTATGTTTTAATTTGTAAGTTTGGCATCATTTGTACAGCCAAAGCATTTATCTGAGATTTGTATTGTACTAGTTATCATAATGCACCCTTTTTCAGGGCAGTGCTGCATCTTTCTTATGACTGCTAAAAGACAACAGAGCAAAGTACCTTAAGTGTATAGTTTTCCTCTTAAGAAAAGAGATAATTATGTTAAGTTGTGAGATACACTAGCAGGGCCATCCCTATGGAGGTGCGGGGCCTGGGGCAGAAGTGACAAATCTGTCTCTTCCGGGACTGTGCCGGCCAATCGTTCCGGCCTGTGGGGCCCTCAAAGCGCAGGGCCCGGAGCAGTCGCCCCATTCACCAGGGATGGCTCTGTACATTTGTTATGTGAAAATTGAATTCTCCTTTACTCCACCCACCTGTCTCTGAGGGTACCCAGTTTCCTTTTTTAGACTCTTAAGATATCACACTTCTTGTTCCTTTAATTTATATTCACCACCCTTTACAAAACAAAAACAAAACCCATCCTCTGGACCTAAAAGGGGTGGATGACACTTGAGGGTGCTAAATCCTATGAAGTGCTGAGGACATCCTTCTCCTAATGAAGTCAGCAGGAGTTGAGGGAAGTCAGCATGTCCTAGGAGATGCTCAGCACATTACAGATTCAAGCCTTCACTTTAGAGCCCTTCAATCTTATTCCTTAATTCAGAGAGGTGGTGATTGTGTTTTTTAAAAGGTTCTTCCTTCCACCCTGGGGTTCAGCATAATGTCTCCACAGCATTCCCAGATCTCTTGTTTCTCAGGCCAGTAAAACTAGGAGTGGGAATAAAAACCCTGGTCCCCCCTGCATGTATAAGAGCACTGACAAATAATTAAGAAGAAAACTGGTGCCTCATTAACATTGGTGTGCTTTTAGAAATTAAAGGAATAATCTCAAAGGGATCTATTTTTGCTGTGGTTTTGCACTGCAATAGAATGTAATTTCTGTGTATGTTTCCTCACTCCTAGTAGTTGCTACTTCCCCAGCCAAGTTTTAATGATGAAAGAGAAATAAATGTTGCTGTATTGTGAAAAATTTACGAAGTGATAAGGTGGTAAAGTCTGCTGCATTATTTTTCAAAACCATGTATTATTTTTGTTTTTTTGAAGAACCTTTCCCAGTTGTATGTTTAAACCTATGTTGGAAGGATGCTTCTAGAGTTAGTCTCTGGTGTTGTATTTTGCATGAAGTTTAATTCCATTGTCTTCCAGGTTACTTGGAAGTTTTTGTGTACCACATTAGGTGGTCAACTCAGTCCTTCCTCTTCTTTTGAAAAGAGTCTGATCCCATACTCTTCACTCAGGCAGTACCCCTATTGAAATCTGTGGGTGTTTCATGTGTGTAAGGAGTACAGTATAGTGCCCAGAATGGAAATTCTATCTAGGGCATATACATTCATGTATTGCAAATTTCTCCTCATAGAATTGAGATTCAGTGTTGTGAGTGTTTAACAGCAATTAAGCTATCCCACAGAGTGCATTGATGGTGATTAATCTGGTCAATATAAATTTGATTAAAAGATGGCAAATTCACTATTGGTTTAATAGATGCACAAACTGGTGATGTATGTTTATCTTAATTTTGGAAGTGAGGTGTGAATTCTTGCATGTCATACCCCCAGTGACCAGAAGCCTTTTTTATGGGTGCAGTGTTTTCATTATGAAAGCAGACACAGCCCAGAGTAACCATTAACGCTAGCCAGGTAGGATATGATGACGTTTAATTCCCAATAAAACATGTATCAATCAATCATGTGAGACCTTCTCACTTAGGAGCAGCCTTGTCCCTGTTACAGATGCAGAGATTTCTTGGGGAGGGAAACATTCTAAATATTGTAAAAGAAATGCTGTCATGTTTTATACGTGATTTTCAGTCATCTGTCTAATTCAATTGTATTTATAAAAACATTGTCATTTCACAAAGTTTCTGAGTGGATAACCCAGGGGAGGGAGGAGTTATACTATGTACAACTAATGATTATGACCTTACAAAGCATGTAATTAAAAAAATTAAGATGTGCATAGGAAATCTTTAAAACTTTTTTGTGCAATAAACTATTTTTGGTAAAGGGTTTCATGTTTTTACTTTGATCGTGAAATAAGTACACATTTTTCAGTAAACTTTTTTAAATATAAAATTCTAAAGATGCTGTACAGAAACTTTTTAAAAAGATCTTTTTTTTAAAAGAAATATTGTATATTACTTAAAACATTTAAACTATTGATTGTAAAGATTCATTGTAATTATGTTTCCATTATATTTAATTTATTGAGCGTGTGCTGAACGTGTCAGGAATGATGAAAGATAAGTGGGGTGCATCTACATTTGAAGTCAAATGTACAAAACTAAACAGTGGGGAAATGTCATCATGATTTTAATTTAAATTCAGAAATTTGAAAGCAAAAGAAACTAATAAATGACTGTACCTTGCTTTCAGCATTAAACAGTATACGTTAAAGGGACATTGTCAACCTCTGAAGGCTTCTCATTTGAAGTTGTACACGCTGGCTGGTTTATTGTACAGTCATACCTGTACAATCCCTATAAACTCTCAAGGTAGATATGCTGTACGTGCCTTGTCCATACAGGTCCTATCATTAACTGACTGTGTCCTGAAATTGTCCTACAATAATGTTTTTAATATGATTACAGGTCTTACAGCTGTGCTGGCCAGCGTGAATGAAGCTTAACATCACTTTTTTTTAAATGGTGTACTATTCACAGTGGACAACAGTTACGTTTACTAAAATAATTTTGAATGGCTCTCAAAGAATACTTTGATTCATGATCTGTCCACATTGCAGACAAAACCATACATTTAATTAAAAACTTTGTTACAAGATTTTTTCCTAGCACATCACTTCTGTAACACAGACAGGACCAAACAGTGGGTGTAGTTTAGAGTAGACAATTTATAGTACAAAAATAATTGATAGTCAAAAAATCAGCTTTCATGATGAAACATTGCCCTAGAAAACGAAAACTTATTTTCTACATTTCTCTGCCAGGTGCTTAAAATTTTTAATTAGATGTATGTTAAAATTAGCTGGTAGGAAAGGGAATCTAAATTTAATTAATCTGTCTTCACCCCTCTCACCCCTTTTCTGTTTTTTCCCCTTTGGCTCACTTTCCCATGACTCTGCCAATGATGCACACTCCAAGGCACTCTGACACCTCAGAGAGGCATCTGGTCCAAGCTATCTGTATTTCAGATTTATATATGTGAGACCAAGCTAGAGAGCAATGTCATGAAGTGGGTTAAAATTCAGCCTTGCCTCCAGCAGAAAAACCTTGGTTCGGTGATTGGTTCTTAGAGGGTTACTGCCCTCTGAAGTGGGTGGAGACTTTTAAAATGGTAGTTTTATTTTAGCGAAAGGATAGCTGAAAAAACACAAATTTACTTTCTATCTAAGAAGAGCAAACTAAGAACAACTGTAGAACTATAAACTCAATCAGAGCCAGACACCACTGAGTGGTCAGGAGACAACCAGACTCCGGGGAAGTTTATCAATTCATCTGGTAGCCCGTTACCTGCAAAGTGGACTCCACCAACTAGCAGGTCAAGTAAACTCTGAGACATAAGCCAAAAGTAACCCCATGTCCCTAGGAGTCCACCATTACCAATACATTGTCCACAGCCAGCTCCAACCTTTTTTTTTTTTCAAGTTCCTCCTACTGCCTTGCTGCTTTTATGATACTTAATAAAACAACAAGCTGTATGTTAGACCCTTTTCTGAGTTTCATGCAGTATCCAGTCTTGTGCCTGTCTTAGAGAGTAAGCTCTTTTGGGCACAATTTGTTTACATTTTCTGTTTTATCTAGCTCAAGTACGTTGTTGGCATGGAAACAATCACTGAAGCAGAGTAGGGCTTCTAAAACTAGTGGAAGAGCAGTGGGCAGCTGAGAAAGCTACCTATGCCCCAGGGGACACACACCGCAGTATTTTCTGAAACAAGACCTGGTCTGGTTCCAAATATAACATGCATCTTGAGAACTACAGAAGGGCGGGTGGTCAGATTCTGAATATACTATAAATGTAGTAACTGGATAAAGGAATACTTTTTCATAAAAGTAATAATTTTGCTGAAATACAGGGCTTCTTCACCCATCTGCTCATTTTTAAATGGCTGAGTCACGATTAGTGCTGTTTCTTTTGACTATTTTTAAAAATAAAGTTAAATTGTTTATCTGCATAACTTTTTTGTGGTGTTACTCAGGGATGCTGGAACAAATGTTATAGTGGGGGTGCTGAGAGCCATTGAAACAAACTGTAAACTATGTCTATAATGGAAACCACTTCAAGCCAGGGGGTGCCGCATCACCCCTAGTCCAACACCTATGGTGTTATGGATTCCCAAATTCTTTGGGATCTAGCTGCTAATCTGGCAGAGACTCATGGCAGCCTTAGCTGAACATTATCAAGGGCTGGACTACACCACTTCCACAAGGACCAAATTTTGTTAACTGAGTGACAAATCTTCAGAATGACAGTACAAAATACAACTGGAAAAAATCTTTCTAAAGATTTTAACAGAAAGTTCTTAAAATAATGAAAGTATCAGTGTTAGAATAAAGTGTGATACAGCCATGCTAGTTCCAGAGTGGTAGCCATGTTAGTCTGTATCAGCAAAAAAACAAACAAACGAGGAGTACTTGTGGCACCTTAGAGACTAACAAATGTATTTGGACATAAGCTTTTGTGGGCTAAAATCCACTTCATTGGATGCATGCAGTGGAAATATATATACAGAGACCATGAAAAAATGGGTGTTGCCATACCAACGGTAACAAGACTAATCGATTAAGGTGGGCTATTATCAGCAGGAAAAAAAAAAACTTGTAGTGATAATCAGGATGGCCCATTTCAAACAGTTGATAAGAAGGTGTGAGTAACAGTAGGGGAAAAATTAGCATGGGGATCCGATGAAGTGGGCTGTAGCTCACGAAAGCTTATGCCCAGATAAATTGGTTAGTCTCTAAAGTGCCACAAGTACTCCTTTTCGTCATGGGGAAATAGTTTTTACTTTGTGTAATGACTCATCCACTCCCAGTCTTTATTCAAGCCTAATTTAATGGTGTCCAGTTACAAAACAGAGTCCAGGAGGGCAGCTCCAGGCATCACTGTATCCTACACAATCCAGGAAACACTTGTCCAAATCAACTCACATTTGGCAGGAAAACCCCCTATTTTGTCCCCTACAACTCAACCTGCTATGTTTTGAGGCTGACAGGGCTGGGGGGAAGCCAGGGGGCAGAATTTAGGCAAGGGAAAGGGTGAGTCTAATACATACATAGTATGTCCACATCTTGAATATTGTGTGCAGTTCTGGACACCCCATCTCAAAAAAGATATAATTGGAAAAGGGCAACAAAATATTAGGGATATGGAACAGCTTCCACAGAGATTAAAAAGACTAGGACTGCTCATCTTAGAAAAGCGATGACTAAGGCAGAATATGATAGAGGGCTATAAAATCATGAATTATGTAGAGACAGTGAATAAGGAGGTGTTATTTACCCCCTTCACATAACACAAGAACCAGGGGTTTCACTCCATGCATCTGAAAAAGTGGGGTTTCTTTTTTACCCACGAAAGCTTACGCCCAAATAAATCTGTTCATCTTCAAGGTGCCACCGGACTCCTTGTTGTTGTAGGCAGCCTGTATAAAACAAACAGAAGGAAGTACTTCGCACAACCCGCCGTCAGCCTGTGGGACTTGTTCCTGTGAAGGCCAAGAGGATTCCGGGGTTCAGAAAGGAACTAGGTCCACCCATGGCTGTTAGCCAAGCCGGGCAGGGCTACAGCTCCATGCTCTGGGTGTCGCCAAGCCTCTGAACTGCCAGACGCTGGGCCTGGACGACAGGTGATGGACGGCTTGAGAAACTGCCCGGTCCCGTCCCTTCTCTCTGAAGCACCTGGCGGACAGGCGCAGCCCACGCGAGCCCCGTCATGTTTTTTCCCACCCGGCGGCGGGGCCGTGCGTTGTTAAATTCCCGTCAGGCAGTAGCCTGGACAGCTTATTATTGTGCGCTCTGCTTTCCCGTCAAGCACTTGGGCAGGACTCAGGAGGTGCAGGCGGGAGGGGGAGATGATTTCCTGTCAGGCAGCTCCGTGAAGGGGGGGGGGAAAGATCTGGTTTTTTCCCTCAGGCACTGGAGAACACAGACCTAATCTGGCGGGTGGGGTCCTTGTAAGGCCCCCTGGGGTGCGGCGGGCGCGATAGCGGTGCCCGCGCGGGGCGGGGGAGGGGGTAGGAGGAGGAGACGGAAGCCGGGAGGCTGCCTGAGGTACCGTCCCTAAAGGGCGTTTGTTAAGGGAGTGCCCGGGATCTGGCGTGAGGCGGGTGGGCTGAGCTTGGCCTGGGCCTGGGCTTGAGACGGAACGGGGATGGAGCGGTGGGCCGGGTCGGTCTGGGGTTCCCTGTGGGGGGCCGGCGGGGGCCGCTGGCCGGGCTGGGAGCTGTTGGCCGCCTGCGCGGTGATCGGCGTGGTAGGCTGGCTGCTCCGCTTGCTGGACAGGAGGCCGGGCGGCCGGAGGGCGCCGGGGCCGCTCCCCTCGCCACCTGTGCTGCCCGGGGGGAGCCGGCGCTGCAGTGGGAGCCGCCCAGGTGAGAGACTCTGGGGAAGCCGGGAGGGGGAGCGTTGCCTCCAGGCCTGCTGGATGAACGGCCGGGCTCTGGCGGGGCAGCAGCCTGGGGTAACCGCCCCCATGGCCCCCGCAGATCTCGGGGCCTCCAGGCGCTTCTCCCCGGTTCTTCACGGGCCCTTTCTTACTCGGGCAGCCGGTCCCTGCGGCTTGCCCACCGAGCGCCTCCCTCACCCCTTGTCGGACCTGACTCCCCTGAGAGCGTCGCGGCGTCTGTGTGTGCAGCTGCTGCTCTGCTTCTCTTCTCGCCGAGCCTGCCACACCCTTGCTCTTTGTTGTGGGGCTGGCCTGCCCCAAACCTGCCTCCAGACGCCTTTGGCTAGACTTGCCTGCAGGCAGCATTGCTACTTGTGCCGCCAACTCCCCACCACGTGTTATCTGCGCCACCCCCAGGGATCACTCTCTTTCCAACGTGTCCCTTCCCTGTTTTTCCTTTCCCATCTCTAGATCGTCTCCCTCTCGCACGTTGTGTTTGCCCAGTGTTTTCTCAACATCTTGTCACTAACCTCACCCTAGTAATCATCCGTCCTTTTTCCGTCTAGGCTCCCTCTTCCCCACATCTTATCGCAGACACATTTTCCAGTATATTTTTTTACCACACACGTGAGTGTGAGACTCTTAGGTGCCATACTAATAGGCACTTTAGAAATACCCAAAACACAGAGTCCCCAGTCATACACACTATTCTTCTGTTGCACACGCATCTTGGCTACTTCTTCACCTGATTTGTAGCTAAAGACAGGGCTGAGTTTTAGGATTGTGCAGGTTTTAAGGAGGGAGGAATTAAATGATATGATCTCATTGAAATACTTGTCTCACAATGTTTCTTAACATAATGGAGAGTCTTTCCGAAATTAATTCATATGTATAGCTGTTGCAGAAAACTGAAAGTTTTGGCAAACTGGGTGGGTGAAAAATGGATTTGAAGACTAAGGGAGGTCTACATATACAGTGGTGCAGCTGTGCCTAAGCAGCTGCAGCACGTCTGGTGAAGATGCTCTATGACAACATGAGCTGCTGTCCTGTTGGCATAATAAAACCATCTCCATGAATTGCAGAAGCTATGTTGGCAGGAAAAGCTCTCCCGCCAACATAGCGCTGTCCACACTGGCACTTATGTTGGTGTAAATTTATTCACACCCCTGAGTGACAGAAGTTATGACTTGTAGAGATAACTGCAGTGTAGACATAACTTTAATCATTGCTTGAAAACACAGTGCTTAAAACAATTTTAAAGAGTAGTAAAAGCTGCAAAAATGAAAACCTTTTTTGATTTTAAAAAAAAACAGAGGTGGGGATTGTGTCTTGATGCAATGGTATGCAAATACAACCTTTTAGATCTCCAGTTTTATTCCTACCTTCTGTCAAATAGGGACTTCGCTTTTGATAGTAAATATGACATAAATGTGACCCATACCAGTTAGATCTATTTATAATAATGTCTCAGCTTCCTCCCCAAAATAATTATTTAAATGTGTTTAATGATATGGTCACCTGAGGTGAAGTATATATCAGTTTAGTTGTTCATAAGCTGAATATTTTTGGTAAAAAAGTGATGCATCAGAGAGCGGGGGTCGGCTTATAAACCAAAATTTGATGACTTTAAACTATGAAATCATTGAATTGAATATCTAATACATTGTCGTTTTGTTTACTTGGAGCGTCTGCAGGCATGGAGCCCCTCAGTTCCCTGTGGCCACACGCCACTTCCCGCAGCTCCCATTGGCTGGGAATGGCAAACCACAGCCACTGGGAGCTGAGCGGGCTCCGTGCCTGTAAACGCTCCAGGTAAACAAAACGTCCCGACCCGCCAGCTGCTTACCCCGGCGGGCTGGGAGCCAGAGTTTGCCAACCCCTGAAATATAGGGTTGGCTTATGAAAGGGTCATACAGTTTTTACCATTTTTACCTATCCATCTTGGGGTGTTGACTTATAAACAAAGGGGCTAATGATTGAGTATATACGGTATTGTTTTATGATTTGTGCTCTCCTTGCTTTCTCACCCCAAGGTGCTAAGATAGATATGTGGCAAAGTAAAGGGATAGTTTAGTAGGGTAGTTGCTGTTTAAGGAAAAAATTCAGAGACCAAACAGCATGACAATACAACTGAATCTTAGTTTTCCCTCAGAAACACTCTTCCAGACTCTAGAGTAGGAAAAAGCTGAAGTCTTTATGGTATCTTGTAGTATGCTGTGTGCTTATTTTTAAAGCATGTGTACCATTTAGCTCCTACAAACTGTAATCACACATTTTAAGTTTAGTTATGGTCTTCAGAGTCAAGTCCCATGTATGGGTTTTTATGGTAAGAAATGTAATAGTTTACACTGAGATCATATTTGCTTGCAGCCTCTGCTTCTTGACTGAATGTGGAAGTGTGTAACAGTGGAGGCTATTCCTGTGGTAAGAGAATTCCTGTGCTACCCCCATAACTTTGAGATAGATGGGTTGGAGGCAAAATGAAGTGTCATTGGTGGAGAGGGAAATCTGGCAAAGTGACCAGTCACACTTCCAGTTGTTTGCCCTGAGAACAGGGAGAGGAGAAGAGCCATTTTAGTTTCTAAAAATTGTTTTTTCCATGTGTTGACTGGAAAAATACTATACTGTCTTTTTGCAACCTACATAGTTCTCTCCTTCATGAGCAGATAACTAAAATAACTTATGTCACGCTTTCCCTTGCATTTAATAGAAAATATTTCAATAGTCAGAAAAAAGCAGGGTGTTTGTAGCTACAGTTGATGTCACTTTGCATTTTTTCCAGGTGAAATAACAATGGATACTATATTGTCTCGACTGAAGCAGCTAACGCCAGATGATCTTAGAGAAGAAATTGTGAAAGCTGGACTGAAGTGTGGACCCATTACCTCAACCACCAGGTTTATTTTTGAAAAAAAATTGGCTCAGTTTTTGTTGGAACAACAAGGAGGGTTGGAGATTAATGCATCCACTCTTTCAGAGAAATCTTCTGAAAACATTGCATTTCATAGTAGCCAGTCAGAAGTACAAAGAGCTTGGAAATCTACTGCAGTGAACGACAAGAGTCATGTAAATGTCTCTGAAGAGGGAGACTTTGGGTACAATATGGGCCTGAATCCCCCAGAAGAGGAAGTTGTAATGCACAAGACCTGTTCTGCATCAGTCTGTGGAGGAGTAGATGTTGATTCGCAAATAAATGCTCAGACACCATCTAGAGATCCTCCTCTATACTATGGCGTATGTCCAGTTTATGATGACATACTGGCAAGAAATGGTAATTACATTTATAATTTCATATGTTTGACTATTTTTGAAGGTCAGAGATCGCATGTGCCTTTTACATAACATATTACAAAAGAAAATAATGTTTTCCAGCTGGTGTATTCCTTTTTTAGGTATATGGTGTTATTACTCCTGAGGGGAATTCAGCATCAAAAATTAAAAATTCTGCGCACAATATTTTAGAATTCTGCATATTTTATTTGTCAAATAATGCAATATAATAACACCAGTTTCAATTATTTTGGTAATTTATTTAGACTACAATACATTGGATGGGAATGGGGAGCACTGGAGGAAATCTCTAAATCCCCTTTGTCTAATAGTAATGTAGCTAGTTTTGACCCTTTATTTCTAGTTATTAGTCAACAAATGTATGGAGACATGCTCAGTATTACATCATAGGCAACTAAAGCACAAGTCAGGGCTGGGGAATCAAATTCAGAATTTATATTGGCTACTGATCATCTTCAGAAAGGTTAGGTAGTAAACAGTTCATGGAGCGCGTTTTGATGTCTAAATTTTTGCACTGAAAAATTTTCCTCAGTTCGAATCGCTAAAGCACCAAAGCATTTATGAGACCATACTGTCGTTTACAATAGGGATCTAAAAGAAAAGGAGTACTTGTGGCACCTTAGAGACTAACCAATTTATTTGAGCATAAGCTTTCATGAGCTACAGCTCACTTCATGAAAGCTTATGCTCAAATAAATTGGTTAGTCTCTAAGGTGCCACAAGTACTCCTTTTCTTTTTGCGAATACAGACTAACACGGCTGTTACTCTGAAATAAGGATCCATTACACCACTCTGGCAATGCAAAGGAGCCTTAAAACTTTTTACTCCTGGGAGTAAAATTCCCCCAGGAGTAAACTTTTACACCTGTTTTATGCTTCTGGGGGAATTCACCAAGAATGGGAACAATTCACTAACAACAATGGGAACAACTAAGCAGGCAGGATGCTACATTATGCTGTGCCTGAGGGGACAGAGCCTGCCTCATGCCTACCTCCAAACACCCTGAAGTCCTGTCCCTCCATGCTGGGCATCCAGCAATAGTGAGCCAGAGGGACAGTCTCTCTTGTTTGCTCACATGCCTGCAGGGGATGGGGTGGGGTGGTGAATGACATCTCTCCATGCATGCCCAGCCGTTCTCCCCCCACCCCACTGATTTATGTCTCTGCTGGCTGTTGGGGAGGGGTGGAGTGACTGTTCTTGCAAATTCCCTTTGCTTCCCCTCAGAAGTCATATTTCTGTAGGGAAACAAAGAAATCTGTGGAGGACATGAGTTTTGCACCCATGAGTATCTCAGAATTCCCCCAGGAGTAAACTGTTGTATCATCATGAACTGAGATAGCTAAGAGGACACTTGGGCCAGTGGAGCCATAATGTGACCTATATTGCCTTTTTGTTTTCTCTGTTGTCAACATTCATGGCATTCTTTGTTTAATTTGGATATTTGTACTTGTTTAAAACAATCACAGCAAATCAGTAACCTGGCAGTTTGGTGTGGGCTCAGCATGAATTTAGATAAACAAGAAGCTTACAGTTGTAAATGATTATTAGAACATTGTTTTTAAATTATGAAAATTTTCTTAGTAGCACTTTACAAAAAACTAGAATTACAGTGAAAGGTTTGAATACTGCTGATCTGGAATAATGTGGTTAATTTGAGATTAGAGCAAATCTTGTTTCCCTGTAATGACCAACCATTGTTGCTATAGGAGTGATCTGGTGAAAGTTTTCATTCTCTTTTTGTTTTCTTCCCTCCCAAGCCAAAATGCATCCGAGAGAGTAAGCATTTTGTTTCAATGCAAGTGGTAATACCCATTTGAGGGAATGGGTATAAAAATTTGTTATGAAAGGTTTAATGTACATTCTGAGACTTTCTGAAGATATATAGTTTATCTTCAGCTCCTAGTAGTGTAGGAGTTTAAGTAATTGAGCATGTACTAAATAATTTATATAACATTGTACATTTATATTGTACTTTACAACATTAACACATTATTTTGCCCCAATTAACATAATGTAAGTTATTTTGTAGCTTCTTCTGGTCTGTGAAACAAGATTGTCCCAAGGTCTTCATATATTGTTTCAAATTTTCAGTGTTAAGAATTTATAAACAGGGCCCTGTGTAAATCATGATTGATTGATTTTTTTTTTTTTGTTTGCCATTTACAGTTGTGAATTTTCTAAAGTATTGAATTTCACGGAATTAGTATGGAATTAATTTTACAAGTAAATTTACTCAATTTCAAGGATGGAATTAATTTTACAGATAATGTTAGTAAATTTTGATGTTGTCCTTTTTTAAACAATCATGGATTGGAGACATTTTAATTATTTACACTGGACCCTACTTATAAATTCTTGTCTATTTTTAATTCGATTGGGATCTGTGTATGAGTTTGTAATATTTTTTTAATGGCAGTTTGCCATTATTTTGGAGGTTTTACACTGTTTGCTTGTTTGAAGGTTTTGTCTAGAAGTGTTGGGGAAAAAACAGTAAGCATCATTTCCAGTGTATAGAATCATGGTTATAAGTCATTCCACTTGTTCTACCATAACAGCTGGCATTCATGAGCACCCCTACTAGATGTCACTCAGGTGAAAGAAAAATGAGAGAAATGATCTTCTCTCACTTTTTACACCACCTATTCAACAGGAACAAAAAAGCAATCAGAAAAAGAAGCAGTCAACACTTCATTCAAAAAATGTAGGTTTTGAACTGATGGCATCAGTAGTTTTTATTACCAAGTTCTATGTATTCCTTCACATCTCATAGCCATGTGATATCCTAAGGCCTAGATCATATAATTCTTTCTTTTTACTCATTTGATGCAACCTAAAATAAGATATTACCAAATTTCTCAGTTCTAAGATGTCAAGAAAACATTTCAGAATATCTTCTGATAGAAGATAGGGGCTCTTACACTTTGAAGCAGTGGTAATTTATTCCTCCTCAAGAATGTCCTGCTCTTTATGATAAATCCAGTGTCCAACAGAACAGAATACTACTTAATAAAAAGCTTTGGACACGGTGGAAGGTTCTGTGTTGGGAAGTCTTCAAATTATGACAGAGTCACTTTTATAGTAGATCTTCCTATACAAAAGAATATTGAAAAGAATTTATGACTATTAATATGTTAGCTTTCGGTCTTGATTTGAGATATTTATATCTCACTTGGTGAAGATGGTAAGTCATCTTTTTAAAGAGAGAGTGATGCTCTTGTGCTATTAATACCATTGCGTCTCTCCCTCTAGCAAAAGTTCCTGAAAATATTGCAGTGACACCACACATTATGTTCCATTCAATCTGGCACTGGTTGGAAGTGATGAAATTCTACCTATCTAGTTTTAGAGGTTAAAATTTATAAAGGTCACTTGCAACACTAGCAGGTATGTTCTTTATTACAGACTGCATCTAGTATACCATGTTTGGTAGGTAAACACAATGTGGGAACAAAGCTTGAAGGGCAGTTTGAGAACTTTGTAATCTGATTTCCATGATTAAATTTGACCTTGAAGTGTGGTGTTATGGAGAGAGCTTAATTTTGGTTGTACTGTTTCTATTCCAGAGAAAGTGCATGTTTATGATGATAAAAAGGAAGCTCTGCAGGCTGTTAAGATGATTAAGGGCTCCCGATTTAAAGCTTTCTCCAACAGAGAAGATGCTGAGAAATTTGCAAAAGGAATATGTGATTACTTCCCATCTCCAAGCAAGTCATCCTTATCTTTATCTCCAGTGAAAATAGGACCACTATTCAACAGAGGTGAGTAAAAGCATATGTCTGTGTAGACTAAACGTATGCATCATAGTATCATAACTTTTTAGGAGGTGGGGGGAGAGTTTTGAAATCATAGAACTTGTGAATCAATCTGATAGTAGATGAGCCCTTCACAAATGTAGAGTGCAGTGTAAAGGTTTCGAATTTCTTGGAATCTTACATTAAAATTTGTTTCCAAGCTTTTCTTTAAAGTAAAGGAGATCTTAACCCAGAATTGTGGATCTTAATTTAGTCTAAATGGGACTGCTATCATTGTGTATAGAGAAATGACAGCCCATGTTTAATCTGTCCATTAACATGAGAAAAAGCTAGAAATATGCAACAGAAATCCTATCTCTATTCCTTCTATTTGAGTCTGAGCTTTACCTCAGTTAAAACACTACTGTCAGCCTGAGAAAGGAGAATTCTGAAGTCTTCTGCATAGTGAAGGTAACTGTTTCCTAGAAATTCAAAAGACCAAGAATTATGTTCAGAAACAAAATAAAATATATTTTTGGTACATTGGCAACTGTACCATTACTAAAAAGAAAAGGAGTACTTGTGGCACCTTAGAGACTAACAAATTTATTAGAACTTAAGCTTTCGTGAGCTACAGCTCACTTCATCGGATGCATTACTGTATCCTAAAGAATGAGCATGGAATCGGGTTGGAGTTGTGGAATCTATTGAAAGTTGGCTGTTTCTTGATTTAAGACAAAGAGAAAAAGATATTTTTATTATTTGTATTGTTGTAGTGTCTCCGAGCCCTAGTCACTGACCAGGACTCCTTGTACTAGGTGCTGTACAAATGCAAAAGATCTTGGCTAGATTTCCTTCCATTGTCTTCCGTTGTTTTCAGTCCAATTACCATAAAATAAATTGGTCTTATTCAGAGTTGAGTTCAGTCATGCAAAGAACCACATGGATTATGAAGCAAACTTATTGTGCATTGTTTTACTAAAGCTAACATAAAATATATTTTACACAGCCCATATACATGTTGCCTGTTGCTGTACAGACAGATGTGGTAGGATTTTATTTATTTATTTTTCAACCAATATTCGTTTTAATCATTTACATTTTTTAATTGGGAAGATATTTTAAAAATCACAGTAATTGTACTGAGTTGACAAAGATTCCTAACAGCTTCTGAAATAAAATAATTAAATTTGATCATATTTCACAGTATTCTTAATTGATAGAATTGACAGCAAAAGAGCAAATCGCTTACAAATTCAACATATATTTTTAACTTTCTTTGTACATTTTGATTTTTGCAAAATATTTTTTTCTTTTTGGATGGAAACAGAGCGGCAGTGATCAGTTTCACCAATTAAAATCAAAGCCTTGAAAATCTAAGTGTATATTGTGTTATAGCAAAAAGAAATTATAGTTGTTTCCCCATTACAAATTGCTAGTATTTAATGAACAAACATTTGTGATCTTACTCTAAAAATTTGAAATTAAAAGCATATTTCAGTGGCAGAGGATATGAAAATAACACATTTTGGAGAAAATGCATCAAGAATAATATAAAACTTTTTTGTTTTGTTAGATGGCTTGTGCTCCCCTGAGACAGAAACGGTTAATAAAGAAAGAGCCAACAGTTATAAAAGTCCCCGTACTCAGGACCTTACTGCCAAACTTCGGAAAGCTGTAGAGAAAGGAGATGAAGCAACGTTTTCAGAACTTATCTGGAGTAACCCACGCTATCTGATTGGATCTGGAGACAACCCAACAATTGTACAAGTAAGAATGTTTTCCAAAGTAGAATTGGAAAAATTCCTCCTTTTCCCTCCTCCCAGCCTCAAAACCAAATATTTTTCATAGAAACAGTTAACAAAGAGCCAGACTCTTGTGTCCCTGCCCTTGTGTCCAACTGAGACCAGGACTCAACCATCCAGTTCTGTGGTCAGTGAAGCTGGGTAGCTGCAACTGGCTGTTTCTGCTGCGCTGCATCTAGTCTAATTTGATGCTTCATTTAGCTCATTCTAATTTGAAATTTATCTGTTTTTGTTAACAATATGGAGTTTTTCAACCTTACTGGTTTTTGTAGTTTGATGCTTTTCTTTTTCTGTTTTTCTTTGTCAAACTAGTCAGTGGCCATCACCTCATAGTTTCAAGAATTTTTAGCTCCCATTGTCTTGGCATCTTTGCTCCAGTTCCAGTACTGGTCAGTTTCATTGTTGTACGCTCTCAATTTAAAACTCTGTGCTCTTTCTCCTTTTGGAGCTTGTATCAGCTCTTGATTTTAGTCTGCCAAATGATGCAGTGGGCTTTGCATCAACAGCTTTTCTTCCTCCATTTTTAGAATGTGGAAGCATCCAGGGTTTCAAGAAATCTTGAATGCTGTCAGATACACTCTCTCTGATCTCTGCCTTGTTAAAAAAAAAACAAAAAAACACTAAGGGCAGGAAGGAGGCAACCTTAACAGAGAGCTAGATGTGGGAGGACATGGAAAATTACAGTAGGGTCATCACAGCAACGAGTGAAATCAGTGAGCGAACCTGCTCAACATCTTATATGTCTAAACATAAATGCAAGGAGTATAGGGAATAAACAGGAAGAACTGGAAGTATTCCTACATAAGCTAAATTATCACTTAGTTGGCATTGCAGGTACTTGAGATAAGTCTCATGACTGGAATATTGATATGGAGGGATATAGTTTTTTTTTTTTCAGGAAGGACAGGCGGGGTGGGGAAGGAGGAACTGTTGTGCTATATGTCAAGAATATATACATTTGTTCTGAGGTTCAGGAGGAGGTGAGAGGCAGATCAGTTGAAAGTCACTAGGTCAGGGCTCTCACAGGAGGCTGAACTTGATGGCCTCTCAAGTTCCCTTTCAGCCCTATATTTCTATTATTCTGTAACTGGAGTGGCTGTTAGATTTTTTTCAAGTATGTCACCATGAGCAGTCTCTTCCTATAGAAAGCTCTTGAAGATCCTGCTGGCTGAATCCTGATACTTCCGTAAGTCAGGATGAATTTGTAGGCTATTGCTAAGGTTAGGTTAAGATTTTGTCATGGTTATTTTCAGTAAAGTCACAGACAGGTTGCGGGCAATAAACAATAATTCACAGGAGCTGTGACCAGTCTGTGACTTACTAAAAATAACAGGGGAGCGAGGGCTGGGAGAGGTGGAAGGAGGAATGATAGCTGGAACCCCATGTGGGGGAAAACGACAGCCCCAGCTATACCACCACGGGTGGGTTCACAGCCCCGTCTCCAACCTCTGCTGCTGCCATGGGAGGAGGTGGGTGGCGCCCAACTCTGGCTGTAGCTGTGGAGGATGAAGGGGGATGCACAGCCATGGCTCCAGCCCCTGCTGAAGCCATGGTGAGAGGTGGGGCATACAGCCCTGGCTCCTGCCACAGCTGCAAGGGGGGCATACAGCCCCAGCTTTGGCTGAAGACGTGGGTTGGGGATGCACAGCCCCGGCTCCGCCCCCTCCGCTGACAGCTGAGTCACGGAGGTCTGTTAAAGTTATGGAATCCATGACCTCTGTGACTAAATCGTATCCTTAGCTGTTGCCTTGAATGACCTAGTGAAGAGTCATAGCTGGGCTTCAAGGTTTGGGGGAGTTTTTGGCATCATTCCAATGGAATAGGGCTTAAGTTGTCCCTGAACAAACTATAGGCACCCAGCTAGACATGATGAATCACCGTCACCAAAACAGGTTAAGGTGGTGTCACTTTTGGTGTTTTAATGTGCTACTGAGGTTGGTGTTGACTTCCTTGCTACTCTGGACTTGCCAGTCTGGTTGACGTTGACTCAAGTGAGTCATTGCCTCTGCTGAAGAAATAAGTTTGATCGACATCAAGAGGAACCTATTTGATACCTACTGTGCAGCATTTTCTGCCCTAGATGCTGAAAGCAATCAGAGAAGGCATCCCGTTAGCCCAGTTCTGTTGTGGCTGGTGTATTCATTTCCCAGAGCAGAAGGAAATATCGATAGGCCTGCTGTCTTTGTTTAACCAGATTGCTTCTCTCACAAGTTTTTCCATCCACTTTAGTACAATGAAGTAGTGTTGCAGTGTTGACCATGGGAGTTCAAAGCAAATGAATGTCGGGGTCTCTGCCCAGGATGACAGAGGGCAAATGAGTTAAAGCATTGAACACCAGTACTATTGACAGTCTGTGCCTTAGGCCTTTGTGCAGCTGATATCAGTGTAGGCTTTGGCAGCCTTGTGCGTCTGTCCCTGGTATTGATGCAAAAGTTGAGGATGCCTGCTGTAGGGGACTGAATGACGTGCTATTTGGACACAAGATACAGGGAAGTTGTCTGAAGCTATGTACATCTACGCTAGAGAGAGAGAGAGAGCTAGTGGAACACAATGACACTATGAAATGAACCCCAAGGTAGGGAGAGACAAAGTAAAGTAAACTGAATCTGAAAACAATTAGCTGTTAATATAAAGAACCAGTGTAGTGAAGGTGTGCACAGATCCAAAGTTCTACACCAACACTAAAAATACCTTTGGAAGCTCTTTCAATGTAAGGATTAAACTAAGGGGTTAGGTATTGCAGTACTTAATACGTTTTTACTTTTTGTTTTCAGATCAGAACTGTGTGTTTAAAATCCCTGCTTGGTATCTTAATAAGTAACCAAACTCTTAAGCCATTATCTGTAAGATCATTTGTAGGTATGGCTTTCCTTAAAGAATGTTTGATTCAATTACCAGAATACATAAAATGAGACCTATACTTTTCCTAATATAAAAAGTGGACTTAGGATTTTAAAATATTCTTTATTTTTGCTAAGAAGTCCTCTCAGTTCATAGTACTAGTTAAATTTTAATGTACATGGACAGAAAGCTAGGAGCAGAGTTGAATTCAAGCCTGTAGTAGTATGAACACTTAAAGATATTGCCGAGAGAGTAGTTCTGTTAGAACGGGATCTAATGTAAGTTGAAAGCAAACAGAAACCTGAGAATTCTCTAACTTTCCCTAAGTATTCTGTTCCCTACTTTTTCCCTTCATTCATTATTAACCTGCAGGATTTTTTAAAATGTTGGACGGTTGCTTAACTATTTCCTGAAATAAGAAGTTTGCAGTTTCTTGCCCATTTTGTTTTACAACTACTCCAAAGAGGCTGGAGTGCAGAGGTTGAGTACAGTGTCTGAGACTTGGGTTAGCTTTATATCATTCAATTATGATGAACTCTTATCAACCATGTACAGTAGTATTAAGGAAGGCTGGAATTACTTGAAACCCATTAAGTGGAATAACTGTTTGTAACATAGGGCAAATGCTGGATCATTAAGAAGTCCTTGTGGCGTCTTGATGAAGCACTACTTATCTGGTTTCCTCTCTGAAAAAAATTGCCAAAATGCTACTCTGGGCCCACAATCTTTAGAACTGAGGAGATTTATCAGTAGGCTGACACTTTATCAGAGTGAATTTTATATGCAGTATACAGTAAAATCTGTAGTATGTATAGCAAACTGAACTTTAAATTTATGGCTTTAATTTTCTCTTGTTGAAGTGATTATGAAGCTCAGTATGTCAGGTGATACTTTGGTGCTCCTTTTGAAGGTATACTGGCCCCTTTCTCTACTTAAATCTGTCCTAAGCATTTAGTGGGTTTAAGGCCAGAGTACCGTCAGCTGTAAGGATAACTTGGATAACTTTAAAATCTTACCAAAATTGTGCAATATGTCATCTTTAAAATGTTTTCATACTAATTTTTAAACTACAGTAAAAGCTTTTAGAACAATCATGCTGGAAGAACAGGGGCTGCCGGTAAATTAAAAATGCCGGTTAACTCAGAGGGAGGGGTTTGGAGTGTGGGGTAGGGGCGTGGGAGAGGCTGTGGGGCATAGACTCTGGGAGGGAGTTTGGGTCCAGGAGGGGGCTTGGGCCAGGGGGTTGGGGTGTGGGAGGGGGCTCGGGGTGCCAGGTGGGGGGGGCACTCTCTCTTCTAGCCATTCCCCATCTGTGCTGCTCCTGGTGGAGGCACGGCCAGGCAGCTCTGTCTGCAAGTGCCACCCCCCACAGCTCCCATTGGCCATGGTTTCCCGGCCAATGGGCTGGGAGCCACGGAGTCAGCACTCAGGGAGCGGGGATGGAGACAGCATGCCTGCAGAGCCGCCTGGCTATTCCTCTACCAGCAACAGCAGAGACAGGGAGTTGCCTGAGCTGAGTACCCCTGCATCTGGCACCCCTCAGCCTCTCCCACACCCCAGCCCCCTGCCAACCCTGCATCAACAGCACTATAAACCAGACTTTCAGTGCAGATCGGAAATGCTGGTTTATAGAGTTTGCCGGTTGGTGAAGTGCCAGATAAAAGAGCTTTTACTGTTTGTTTTTTTGCTTTAAGGAAAAATTTTCCAGTAACAAAAAACAAATCTAAAAATAAGACTGAATGATACCCCCATAGTTAGTTTTTGCTGTCAAATGAGTTAAGTTTAGCAAGGGAAGCAAGCTGTTTAGATTTCAAATAGTTCTTAATGTTTGTGTTTTATTTGCAGGAAGGGTGTAGGTACAATGTCATGCATGTTGCTGCCAAGGAGAATCAAGCTGGCATCAGCCAGTTGCTATTAGACACTTTGGAAAATCCTGAATTTATGCGGCTCATGTATCCAGACGATGACGAAGTAATGTTGCAGGAGCGCATTAGATATATAGTTGACCTTTACCTTAATACACCGGATAAAATGGTGAGAATTAAATGTCTTCTAGGGCACTCATTTGTTATGAAAGGAAGAGCATGAGTGGCATGGAGCATTGTCACTTCTAAAAATGATTAGGGGTTTGGAACACATGACTTATGAGGAGAGGCTGAGGGAACTGGGATTGTTTAGTCTGCAGAAGAGAAGAATGAGGGGGGATTTGATAGCTGCTTTCAACTACCTGAGAGGTGGTTCCAGAGAGGATGGTTCTAGACTATTCTCAGTGGTAGAAGAGGACAGGACAAGGAGTAATGGTCTCAAGTTGCAGTGGGGGAGGTTTAGGTTGGATATTAGGAAAAACTTTTTCACTAGGAGGGTGGTGAAACACTGGAATGCGTTACCTAGGGAGGTGGTAGAATCTCCTTCCTTAGAAGTTTTTAAGGTCAGGCTTGACAAAGCCCTGGCTGGGATGATTTAATTGGGGATTGGTCCTGCTTTGAGCAGGGGGTTGGACTAGATGACCTCCTGAGGTCCCTTCCAACCCTGATATTCTATGATTCTAGTAGCAGAAATTATCAGGTTGTGTCCTGATTTGTTTTTAAAAAATCTTTTTTTTTTTTAAAAGCGCCCTGTAGATTAATCATGGTGATGGCTCTATTTTTAAGATGGGGGAAAAAATAAAATAAATATATGGGTTTGGTCACATCATGTTTCCAAATACATACTAAGTCTGGGTAATGAATGAGAAGCTGGGAATGTTCAATGAAGGTATATGTATAATTTTTTTTTCCTGTGTTGTAGGTATTTGATACTCCATTGCATTTTGCTTGCAAGTTTGGGAATCTGGATGTGGTTAATGTGCTTACCTCACACCCAGACATTGTAAAGAATCCAAAAAACAAGTATGGTCAAACTCCAGCAGAAGTAAGTTTTTCCGCATCGGGTGCAGAACTGTGATGATTGCAGTTGGACATCAATACAATTTTTGATTTTTAGGGTTCAAGCACAGATCCCCTGACTAACGTCAATAGATTCTTGCTTGAGAATGTCAGGTTATTAGGGTTAGAATATACCATCTCTAGTGCTGGAATAAATTTGTAGTATTGATTGCATCTGGGGGAAGGTTTTAGTTTGTGGCTCCCTAGAATTTCCTACCTCCAAGTTGTATTACATTTAATGGCCTGACCCAACCTGTGGACTTTAGATTTGAATGTGAAAGCTGCAAGTTTTGATTTGGTGCACAGTGTTCCACATTGGTGGAGGCGAGTCATACGGTTCTTACTGGAATGTTGACAGAAAACTTTATTTATAGGAAAGTCTGAAATATGTTTCCGGTTTTAAAAAAAGCAGTTTGCAGGTGGGTGGGTTGGTGGGTGGGTGGTATGTCTGAAGGACCAGGGGACCCTTTTGTATCCAAAAAAGACATGGGCGTGGGAATTACAAGATAATGTTGTGGGCTTTGCTAACTAAGAGTAACATTTCTTCTAACAGGTAATCTGTGAAAGAAACAAAAATAAATCAGTGGAACTGAAAGAGAAAATAAGAGAATATTTGAAAGGTTTGTATTCAGAGATTTAATATGTAATCTTCGTTGTGTATACAACGTCCAAAAATGTTAATTGGTTGTCATTCTGTCTTATACTTTCATATTTATGTTTAGTAGTGTTCCTGTTGACCAGTTGCCTTGGTTTTGATATAAAGGGCTCTTACAATGAGAGAAACTGGATGACCTGTTGATCAATATTTAGAGATTATAGAATAGACAGTAATCCTCACACCCTTGTGAGGTAGGTACTATCCTCATTTTACTGATCAAGAATTTGAGACAGAGATTTTAGGCTACTCAATTACAAAAGGCTGCACAGGGAATCATCATAAAGTGAGGGATTCATCTTGTTTCCTTGTGGTTGTCCTTAAATGCCAGATCTGTGGGTGTAAGTTTTTGCAGCATGCAGGTTTTGAAAGTGCTAAAGATCCTCGGGAAGCAGATATGTCAGTACAGCAATTCCTTCTTTTGTGAGAAAGGGACCTAAAATAAAATCTTCAGCATTGAATTGGTATTAGAAGCAGTGAGTTTTATTAAAAGATGAAGACTTTTTTGCTAGTGAAATTAAGTCAAATTTCTAGTCATGCAGATGTACTGACGTTTTAAATAATTCCAGAAAGAGGCAGCAAATTAGTGTAACATTGGGTTCTTAAAAAAAATCATATATCATTTTATTTTTAGGTCGATATTATGTGCCACTATTGCGAGCGGAAGGCAATTCCTCATCTCCAGTGATTGGTGCACCTTGGTCACCTGATCAGTCAGATGATAACCCCCTTACATCTTTACCTAAACACAGTGGAAGCCCCAAAGATCCAGTCTTGTCAGTGAGAGCTTTTGCAGGCCCAATGACTCCCTCCAAGGTAAGGATATAATCAGTGATGAGCTGCCAAAATCTTAACAACCGGTTCCCTATAAAAAGTTCTGATTTAAGGGATGTGCCCCAGTATGTATTTTTTTGTACCAACAGAGTTACCATATGTCTGTATTTTCCATATGTCTAAATTTACCATATGTCTAAATTTTAAAAATTCCTCCCAGACAGCAATTTAAGAACCAAAAAGTCTGACCTGTCTGGGAAAATACGAATGTATGTTAACCCTGCCTAAAGTCCTTTTCTAAAAAGATGGGCCTGAACTAGAAATGAGCTCCATTTCACACGTGTGGGTCCCCACCACTCCCTGGGGGTGTGCTAGAGTGACCAGATGTCCTGATTTTATAGGGATAGTCCCAATTTTGGGGTCTTTTTCTTATATAGGCTCCTGTTACCCCTCACCCCCTGTCCTGATTTTTCACACTTGCTGTCTGGTCACCCTAGGGTGTGCACATATGTGTGGGTCCCAGCTGCTCCCTGCCCACCTCATTGAAGCAGGTGTGCAGGGTTACTGCCCTGGGAACTGCAGGGCACCAGTGGACGTGGGGCCAGCTGCAGACGGGCGTGTGGCAGGGCTAGCTGGAGGCAGGGGGTGCAGGATTGGCTGGAGGCAAGGGGGTGTGGGACTGGCTGGAGACAGGGCAGGGGCTGACTGGAGGTCTAGGCTGGCTGCGGGCAGGGCAGGGGCTGGGTGCGGCAGGAGACGGGCTGGCTGCGGGCAGGGCAGGGGGTGCGACAGGCCTGGCTGCAGTCAGGGGGTGCAGGGGTGGCTGGAGATGGGCTGGTGCGGGCAGGGCAGGGGGTGCAGCAGAGGCTGGCTGCAGGCAGGGGGTGCGGGGGTGGCTGCAGGCAAGGCGGGGGGTGGCTGGAGACGGGGCTGGAGGCAGGGCACGGGGTGCGGGGGTGGCTGGAGGCAGGGGCTGGCTGCGGGCAGGGTGGTGAGTACTTACGGGGAGAGCAGCAGGATGCAGCCCAGGCTCAGCAGAGCAGCCGGGGACCCACCAGGCAGCATCGAGAGCCCCAGGGGCAGGGGAGCAGCAGCAACAGGGCTCGTGCCCAGGGCCAGGCAGCAGCCCACATAGCTCAGCACAGCGCCCTCGGCGGCCGGAGGAGGAATTACATCACTTCCTGGCCAGAGCCCAAAGCCTCAGCGCCCCCTGCAGGGAAGGGGGTTAACAACCGGCTCTAAAACCGCTTCAAAATTTAACAACTGGTCCGCGCGAACCAGCTCACCACTGGATGCAACGAAGATGTCGTAAAACCAGATGCTTTCCTAATTCTCTTGTGGCTTTCAAAATATAGTAATTTGAGCCCAAGCTGATGGCTCTTTCATTGGCATAGCTTGTTAGTTTGGTAGACCCCACTGAGGGTTCAGCATCATTGCTTTCCATGTTTTTTGTGGGGGGCAGAGGGAATTTTTACCATGCAGAGAAGGGGTGGTGGTATGTTTGTATGTTTTTTGGAACCCTCTTAACAGATTATTGTGGAGCTTTGGTATCTGAGGAGGCTGAGCGTATCAGGAAGTGGGGAAAGGTGGTAAAAATAAAGGAATAGTTGAAAACTCTTGTTTTCCTACTGGGACCCTAGTTAAATATTCTAAGACGAAGATGACTCTTGATGTATCTTCTGGATCTGTACAGTCCTTGCACATAAGTGCCCTGGTTTCCCCTGCCTGAAACTAAAACTGATTTTAGAGGTAACTGTTAAGCACTTATGAAAACATATAGCTAGAAATGGCAAAAGATCTAGCATATTCTAACTAAAAACTGATATTAAATGTTTGAATCAGTTTATCACCACTTAATCCTGCTAGAGTAGACTAGTAAAATGTTTATCCAATTGAAAAAATAATAAATCCTAATGGAATTATAGGAAAACATAATCGTTACGATGGCAGGTAAATATTAAGGTATCTTTAATACAAAAATCATTGTCTACAATTCAGACATTTCATCAGTTTATTATCTGAACGTATTAGTCTGACACCTTTAGAAATACTAATTAACATGTGTAACCCTTCTGGCAGGTGGTGTCACCAGCAAGATGTACCACTGGTATGCGTGAGCTGTCTGCTTTCCATCTGTTGATGAGCTAGAGGAAGTGACTTAACTCAAACTAGTGTCTTACACATGGTTGAGAGCTTTTTCCTTTGACACTTTATGACCACTTGATGTGTCAGGCTTATTGAGAATGTGTTGTTTTCCCCCTAAATAGCCTTTCTTGATTACATTTTTACTTATTCATTTAAATTCAAAATTTATACTCTTTGAAAACTTGTGGAGTTGTGACATAAATGACAAATAATGCATTATTTTAGGCACAGGCATATACCCTTAACCGTCTAAATGTAGCACTCAGCTATTAATGTTGGCTGGCTCACATGTAATGAGATAAAAATGTAGGTGAGTTTAGAGAATTAACATTTTAGAAACTAAAATTGTATGTCTTCTGTTCTCTGGTGTGCACCAATCAATAGATTTCCTTCTGTGCTATTTCCTGGAAAATAAATTCAATAATTAATGTAAATAGCTTAGGTATACAAGGCCTTAGAGAAAACACACTATCTTTTTAAAAAAAAAATCCTCCAAGGAGGATATACACCACCTTATAGCTACAAAAGAGATTTCCATTTGACAATTACGGATAATCTAGAAAAGTCAGTCAAACCCAATATGTGACTTGCTGTAGTACAGAAGTTGGTAATGGAAGCTTTAAATTGTGGTAACTCTTCTCATAGTTATGCCTAATATCACTTTCCAAATTGGTGCTTATGAGACCAATTGTGTACAGCAATAAACAAGTCTGTTGGGGTGAAATTTTGTGTCTAAAATGAAAGACATAAGTTATAAGTGGTTATAGTTGAGCAATGTATATAGCTAAACTTGAATTGTATATATGCAACTGAAGAACAGCTAAATTCGTCATTGAACAACCTAATGTGTGTCTGAAGCAAAAAAGCTTCTAGGTAGAGAGGCTTAAGCTGCAGTGTACTTAAAGGTGCATGTACTTTTATTGTCTACATTCTGAATTTGTTTTGAAGGCAGAAGAATTTCGCAAGCTTTGGAAAACTCCACCTAGAGAGAGAGCAGGCTTCTTTCACAATGTCAGGAAATCCGATCCAGAAAGAGGAGTTGAAAGAGTTGGAAGGTACTAAGAAAATCTCAGCATGAAAGAAATGTGTTAGCAATAAGCCAGAAAATCATTTAAAAAAAACTCCATCACTAAAGGCACATTAATGGTTAACATAAGAACAAGCTACATAAAGCAAAAATTCTTCTACAAACATTTTACAATGTATATTTTGTTTGGGTCCTTATTGTATTTTTGTGTAAATAAAAAATGCTTTTACTCAAAAAATGACACCCATAGACCTTAAATTCATAAGGGACCATCATGATTATGTAGTTCTGCACATTGTAGGCTACCTATTTAACTACAGTACTTTGGAAGGGGAGAAGAAATACATTTTTTAACTGTTATCCGCATTATGTCCAGACCTCTTTTCTCAAACCCCACCCACTCTTCTGCCTAATTTCTCAGAATATTTCAGATTATGAAGAAAGCCAACAATTGGGACTTTGTCCTTTTGAAAATCAGATTGTCAGCTAATTGAGTAATAGATTTGAGCATTGCCTACATTTTCTGGAAGCTGGGAGATTGTTAAAGTTTGGTGAAATGAAAAAAGATGGAAAGGTATACCCATATCCTTTCTCCAGCCACACAATACAAAAAGTGTCCACCTTTGTAAAGGTTTCAGAGTAACAGCCGTGTTAGTCTGTATTCGCAAAATTTAAATTGGTTAGTCTCTAAGGTGCCACAAGTACTCCTTTTCTTTTCACCTTTGTAAAAGGTGAATGTGGGTATGCATGGATCCTCACCACAAAAGATAGATTTTCTGTGTTGTGGTAGCACGCAAATGTAAAAACTTTTAAAGCATCTAAGCTTGTTTAAAACCAGGAGTGGCGTCTATCTTTTCTTTAAAATTACCCTTTTTCTGAAAAATGAAAAATGTTGATTGACTTCAACTAAGAAGTGCCTATGCCAGTAATTGATTCATTTCTCCACCTGATGCCTAGACGCAGTCATCTTAAATCACAATCTGAGGCATTTTTACGATTAATAAGTAAAGCTTTAGGATTACTAAAAAGGAAAGAAATTAGAGATAACACCTGATGTGTTATGGAGAGGGATACATATTATTGCTGATGCAGAACTTGGTTGTTACAGAATTCTTACATGTGTTTCACAATTTCAGAGGCTTAGAAATAGCTGATAAAACATGTTCTTTAAATTTATTGTCATACTAATATATTATGTCTTCACAAATTATTCGTTTTATCTTATTTATTGCAGGGAGTTAGCTCATGAGCTGGGGTTCCCGTGGGTTGAATACTGGGAATTTCTGGGCTGTTTTGTTGATCTGTCTTCCCAGGAGGGGTTGCGAAAATTAGAAGAATACCTGAGTCAACGGGAAATGAGCGAAAAGGCTCAGCAAGAAACAGGAGAAAATGAAACCTGCAACAGATATAAAACTCCACATTCTTCTGGTAAGAAAAGAGCAAACATTATTGTAAACAAAATGATTTACTTTAAGAAAAAACTGTGAGCAGGTCTTGGAGTTCACATTTAATTAATTTTTTTTTTTTGAATTGCAGATATTAATCTGTTACTCAAATATTCTACTTTCAGTGTAAAAACATTAATTTAGAGAAGTGTGGGAGGTTACCAGATCATATATCATTAAACACTCTCCATCTTGCATGCTGTTGTTCACTAGATTACAGATTCTGGATTGAAATCTTGGCCTCTTTAAAGTCAATGGCAAAACTCTCACTGACTTCAGTGGACCAGGCTCTCACTTAGAATGTTTGGGAATTCCTTTGTGAAGTACAGTCAACATTCTAAAACAGAAATAATTTTATCCAGTTGTGGGCAGAGGAGACACACTAACAAAGGCCTAAATCCAAACTTTTTGTATCAATTTAATGGGCTGCAGGTCATAACTCAGAATTTCCGTTTCACAGGAAATGCTGATGCTTCAGGATTTGGTTTTGTCCCTTATTGGAACAAAACTAAACATTTTTTTTTTTTTTTAAATTTCCCAAAAAATGGGAATTCGCAGGTGGGGGAGGAAATCATTCTAAAAATTTGGTTTTGGAAAATTTTGGGTTTTTTCCTTTTTACATTTTCATTATGTCATTATTAAAGTGTAGTATGACATCATGTCATTATGACAGTCATAATATTCTATTTTTAAATATTAAGGGCAGCTGTTTCAATCTATATGAAGTAACATCTTTTCTTATTGCCTAGATCAGTGTCTCCTGTTTGTTGCAGTGTAACTGACATTTTGTCAGTGTTTAATTAAAACACATTATGCTATGACTTTGACCTATCATGAAGTAATGTAAATAATATAAATATAATATAAAAGTGAAAATAATTCTGAAACAAAATAAAATGAAATGTTTTTTTATATTTTTCCAGAAAATTTATTCTTGCAGTAATTTTCTTTGTATTGTGAAATTGTATCAATTTCATTTTGGTTTTGTCAAAATGACATTTTCTGATGGATATCTGTTCTGACACAGATTTTTTTTGACCAGCTGTAAGCACAGATCCCTTTTCATAGTGGTTCCCCATTAGGGAAGTATTTTTCCTGTAACCAAGGTTATACAAGTCTCACTGCACCAATTGTTCCCAGTTTCTCTTTTAATTAGTTTGCGTGGATGCACACACAACCCAGCCCTACAGAATTTCTCCTCTTACTAGTTGGCTGTTGGTGGGTTTAATTATTTCTATCCAAATAAACGTGTATGTGAAGCGATCCTATGCTAAATCTTCAGAGGAGCATGAATATGGCAACTGGTTCCCCAATGTACTTAGAGAGGTGGACCTGGAAACAGAGCTGCTTTTGCCATTTTTTTTCCTTTTAACATCTAAAGTCCTGTATTCTCAAACCACCAGACTTGATGCTAAAGCAAATACTTTGGTAAAATTCCTAGCTTAACCATCGACCAAGTCAGTTGCAGTAAAGTAAAGGGTTTGTCCAATGTTAAATTTCTTTCTCAGACACGCTCCTAATGTTCTTAACATAGAAAAAGTGAATGCTTTTTTGTCTCCAGCAGCAAAAGGTGGGTGTACTCTATCAAACTCCTGTGTACTTTTCAGTAATCTCTAATTGCAATATTGTAGTAGAAATAGGATCTGCAATAGTTTATGTGCTCACCTAGGTCCATGTTGCAGAAATAAATACATTCTGTAAAGTGTATATCATTGCCTGTTGTTGAAAGAGGACTGTATATATTTAGGTACCTATTGTAACTTCAGTGGAACCTCTGGTGTGTAGGAGGACATGGCAAACTTAATAGTTAGCTTACATCTATATCTTTTTGCCATCATATTCTGCCTTCTGATTTTATCTTGGAACTTGGTCTGTTTCTGTGAATCGGGCACTTTAAGTGAGAAGCACAGGAAACATCTCTCTGATGAATACGATAAAAAAGGATCATTGCAAACAAGATGTGTATATTTTTTGATGATAGGATTACTTAGGTTAACTAATACCATTACTTACATCAGATTATAAAAGGGTCTCCATAAATGGATACATACATGCGATAATGGAATTACCTTAAACCATAAAGACCATAGATCTGTTCCTAGTTTTATCTGATAGGACTTCAGTTGTCAAGCCTCTTATTTATATCTTTTTATTAAAATTGTTTGCAGGCAAAAGTAAAAAGTGCTGCAATTCCATTTCTGTTGGAGCATTTTTAGATGAAGATGATGACGACATGAGCTTGGAAGAAATTAAAAACAGACAGAATGCAGCACGGAATAACAGCCCACCTGTTGTGTCTAAGGAATCTAGTATAGATGCTATTGGAGATTCGGAGTGTGACATACTGTCAATGGAGCACAAAGTAAACATTATAGAAACATCGGACCTCTCCATGCAGTATGAGAAGGGGGTTTCTTCCAGCAAAAATGGATTTTGCAGCCCTGTAACTAATGAGAAGATAACTAGTGACAGAAAACATTCACGTGGTGGAGAGGAGTGCCTTATATCCCCAGTCTCCAATTTAATGGCAGAATTTGAAAGACTGTCTTTCCAAGATGAAGCAGTGGCAGGGGAATGTTTGGTGGTGAAATCAAACAAAATCATTGCAAAAACTGAGAATGAGAGAATTTTGGCTGAAGGAATGAGCCAGGTCAGAATATCCAAGGACCAGCTGGGTAAAACCTGCTCAGCACTTTCTATGGCAAGCTGTTCTGAGCCAGCTACTACTGAAAAGCCTGGAGATACAAAATTAAGGACAGAAAACAAAATACCATCAGAAGCTGAGAGACTGTCATTGGACCATGGTATCTGGGACAAAGAGACACAGCAGCTTGGCAGTCTTGCAGTGCAATCTGAGTGTGCTGCTTATTTGTGTCAAGAGCCCTCTTCTCAGAGATTTCTTTTGAAGACTCCACCAACAAATGAAAATACAGACAAGTTATTCCTCTTTGGGTATGAATTGGATTGATGTTTAATATGATTTTGTTTTACTTTTTTGTCCTTTGATCCATACATGCAAAACTAGTTCCACACGCTTTTAACCTTGCTGTAAGAAATTCTTCAAAAAAGTTTCAAACACCAGTTATAATCACTTGAAAAAAGACCTCCTTAAAATGCTTTGCAGTTCCTACAGTAAAGATGCAGTCCTTTCACGCTCTCTAAAGATTGTGTGTAAAAGAATTTGAGTATGAAGAAAAGAGCTCTGCGGTTTTGTTTCAGTACTAGGGTTTTCAAACAGACTCCTCAGCCTGGAGCTAGCTCCTGTTCGTCAGGCAGGCTTGTTCTTGGTTATGAACCTTTCAATTAGGGATGTAAAATGTTAACCGGTTAACCAGTCAGTCTTACTGGTAATGTATTCAGTTAAAGATTAAATGCCTAATGTGCACATTAAAAACGTTGCAGCAATTCCATTTCATAGTGTATGTGGAACTAGGTTCTGCATTGTTTCGGGACCACTGCCATGGAACTGATGTCATAGGCGCGGAACTAAAGAGTGTGGGGGGTACTGCAGCATCCAATGTTTTACATGGGGTCCCAGGTGCTGGCCCTGCACCTGGGGCCCTGGCTGCCAGCAGCGGAGCCATGAATATGGGGTAGTAGCGGAGCTCCGCTTAAAATATAGGGGTGCTGCAGCACCCCCAATTCCCGCACCTATGTTGTGAACTCGTTAACGGTTACGCATTTAACAGATACAATTTTAATAGTTTAAACGCTCTTTACATCCCTAATTTCAATTAGATTAAGTTCTAAATAGCTTTCACATTCTCAACATATATGAAACTGAATTTAAGGATACTTTCCAAGCTTTCCTCTGATCTGACTACTAATACTGTTTTGCAGTGAAGCACATTGAATGTCCCTACGGATGGGCATTATTTCTTATATCAAAGCATGCTTGAAAACGATCCATTTGAATGTGAAGAGCAACTAATCCAGTTGACATGCATGTACCTATTAAAAACATTTCAAAATATCTACACTGGGGTGTGGGGACATTGTCTTGTCTAAAAAGTTTAACAGCTCTGTTTTCATCTAGTACCATTTATATTCTAGGGAACAACCGTCAAAGCTGGATAGTGATGTCTTAGCAGCTGTAGAAGGAGTAGAGATTGACCCACAGAAATACCCCATTACTTACAAATGGAAGAATGCTGTAAAGTCCTACTCTTCTTCTGACAGGCAAAGGTATTTATGTAAATTCAACAGAATAAGTTGAAGAGGAACAGTTTTTTAGTGTGTCTGTGGCAGGACATCTTTCGTAGCTAGAATTTAAAGCCCTAGCCTATACAAAGTATAAATAAAATGTATTCAATTCTATAGCATCTAATGTCTTTTAAATTAAGACTTATACCCATTGCTGAACTAGCCAGTCTCACGATGCTGAATGTTCTGTTATTACTCAACACATAGTGACTGCCATATTTGCCTGTACAGTCACTGCAATACCAATTTCTAACTTATAATCATTGGTGCAATATAATACAATAATAGAACTGCTTTGGAATATCTAGATTATGCAAGATGCCATATCAAATGAATTTTTAATTTTAGATTATACAATCTAGATGTCTTCAGACATTTTGTTACCCTGCCATAGTAGATGCAGGTTTTGATACCTGCAGGGGTGTGTGTTTAGATTATGTGTATGGAAATATTCTCAGTGGTCTTCTTGAAAAATATGAATAGTATGTTCTGCTAGCCCAGCAATATGAACAGTCAGCACTTCTTAGCATGACTACATATGTGGCATGAAGTTACAAATTTTATTATGAAACGTAGTTGATGTTTCTAAGTCATATGAGGATTTTTCACAAGGGACCAAAGTGGTGGTGGTGGTGGTGGTTTGTTATATTACAGTAGTTTTAGAGGCCCCAGCCAAGATTTGGCCCCGCTGTGATAGGTGGTGTGGAAACAGATAGTGGAGCAGAGTCCCATGTCCCAAAGATCCTACAGCTTAAGTAGACAAGACAAACTAAGTGTGGGAGGTAAAATGACTTGACCAAAGCCATGCAACAGGTCAGTGGCAGAGCCACAGAAAGTCCAATACCCTTTCTGCCATACTGACTCCTGTTTTTTTTCTCTCTTCTTTCCTTTTGTATTGGTATAGCCATCCTTATATTCATTTGAATGTGGCTGCTTAAAATGTTCCTGTGTCACATGGAAGTTTTTTCACTGAAATACTCTTTACATTTTAAAATTCTCTCTCAAAATGCATTATGTAAAAAAAAATCCACTTGTTCTTGCTAACAGTCTTAGTAATAATTTGACTTACTACATTGGAACCCAATGTAAAAGCATGAATACTTCCTGGAAGACTCAAGGGTAGGAGTGGGAACACGCAACAGCCAGGCAGCTTATGATGGCGCAACTTGGAGTTAATGGGTAGTGTTGTCTGGTGGGAAACTTTGGGAGAAGAGCTGAAGCAGCAGATTTAGCGAGGAGTGCAAAAGGATAAGATAAGGAGAGGGAGAGAAGTTGCCTGCTGGCTGCAGGTGTTTGGGAGGAAGAAAGATGAGAGGGTGGCAGAAGCTGAGAGGGGCTGTTCCCCAGCCCATTTTTCTAAGATCAAAAGGTCTTATAAGTCCAAGTGGTGCATTGAAATAAAGGAGTGGCTTTTTTTCCTTAAATCATGAAGATCTGTCTTTGATTAAAGTAGTGTGGAAACAGGTTTTTGTTCTTTCCTGCTGGGTTGCCATACTGCCTGTGAGCAGTGGACACTTTTCAAACACAGCCACCCTCTTGCAGCAAAAGGCTCAGAAATGGCAATTGTAAAAA
Source organism: Caretta caretta (assembly GCF_965140235.1). Classification (NCBI taxonomy): domain Eukaryota; kingdom Metazoa; phylum Chordata; order Testudines; family Cheloniidae; genus Caretta; species Caretta caretta. Next base: position 17,725,284 of record NC_134220.1, on the reverse strand, counting down.
TAAACTGTGTTTACAAATAAACTTCACACTTCAGTCAAGCTGCTTTTTAGTAAACTTTCAGGTGTCTGGGTTGAAGAATCCTTTCTTCAAAGAAGCTGATGTATTATCTAGGAGCTTTTATTCTTATTGTACGCACTCAGTTTTACAGGAGCGTTGAGAAATTGTTTTAAAATCCTAAATCAATAATAAAATAAGTGTTTAGACTTACTACAATATATTTACATGTTAAAGCATCTTATTAAGGCAAGGAGCTATCTGCTCTTGTGTACATTGCTAACACATGGTTGGTGCTTAATGTAAGTAATAAAATATTTGGAAATTAGTGTCTTTTCATTTACTTGGCAAGAGGGAACTTTGGTCTTGCCATTTCCATTTCAAGTGTTTCTAGTGCCAACAACACCTCAATCAGAGACAGGGAGTACAGAATAATGCCCTGCTTAAGTATTCTTAGTGTCAGGAAAAATGGAACCTGGCAGTACAGGTCTGGATAGGTACGAAGAAATGGATATTCATACATTCTGAAATAAATATCTATGCGTGCAACTGAATCTAAATATGTATTATTGACTTGGAGTCTTTAAAAGCTTTACAGTATGTTTAACTCTTTCATTACTCTTTTTAAGGCTGACAGTGTTATCTTCAAAATCTATTTCTGCTTCGGTAGAAAAATATACTGTCGTGAGATTATTGTTCTGTATGATAGAATAGTAATTAATTGGTAAAACCAAAGTGAGTAATCCTGGCTCATTCAAAAATAAATATTAGAGATAATTTTATGGTTTTTAACCAAGTAAACATTTAGTCCATAAAAAATGTATTTATTATTTCTATTGCATATGGACACATTGCATTAAAAAAAAAAAAAATACTGAGTCTCTCCTATGGCCAAACCTACAAAATCACTGGTACAAAGCCTTCTTTAACCAAATACCTTGTCCATAGTCTTTTAAGTGTTGATGTGCTGAAGTGTCATTTTGAGCTTTACAAAACAAAGATAACCTGCCATTTCTTTGATGTTTCATGGTAGGCTGGCCATCTATGCTTATGAGTTCTTAAATCTTATCACATGATCAGCCATAGAAACAAGATAATAAGCGGGTCCTGGTAATCTGGTTGGTCTGCTCAGTACCTTTCCTAATATATATCGGTGTTGAATTGCAGTTGGCCAAATGTGCACAATGTGTTTTTTATAATTAGCCATTTTGGAGAAAGAGACATTTGCTGGTTTCAGTGACATATCCATGTGTGACCTAATATGCTGCACCCTTGTTTTTCTTTCCCCCCTGTCTGTCTCTCTCGATCTGTTCAGTGTTTTCTGATGCATCTCCAGCAAGCTCACAGGGTGCTAGTGAGAGCCTATTTCTCACCCCATTAAGATTGTCTGTCTGAAATATTAACCATATGGTGATTCTTTATTTTCCTGTAGTTGGCCAAGTCCAGCACTGAAAGGAAGGTTCAAGTCCCAGTCTCTTGCAGCAGGCCCACCAAATGGTTCAACGTACTCAAGAAGAAACAGTCCAGTGATGGGCAGCCCAGGGAAATATGGCAATGTTGCTTCATTTTTTCCGGATCTTGGGAGTCCTGGGCGGTACAGTCCAGTTTATGCCAACAATATCCTGTTGTTAAAACTGCATCACTTGTCAGAACCTTCTGCCCATTAGAACATAACTCATCTTCCTGGGACTTTAATTATATTTTCATTTTAAGAGTGAAGGGAAAAACTGTAGCATTGCTAAAGTGACATGAGGAAGTGTCCTTGGCTATTTATTTATCCTCATTTGAGGACAAATATACATTTTAAAAATTGAGTATGTCTTGACTTCATGTACTGGATAGATTACTGGTGATTTGCAAGAAGTTAGTGAAGTTAACTCTTATCCAGTAGTTATAAAACTAACAGTAGGGCAGTGACCTGAACCTTTCATGTAGTCATTTCTGCTAGAAATGGTGGTGTTTGCTGTAGGCCAAATGTGATAGTCAAAATGAACCCACTGATGCATTTTTTTTCACTTGGATAATTTTGAAGCATCTTCTCTCTAACCTAGAATTCTGTTTATTGATAAGTCATGCAAGGAGTCAAATGCATTCATATTCCATTTACAACAGGAGAAAAAAAACGTTTAACCTGGGCAATTACCTCTTCCCTGTTCCAGTAAGAATTTGACTCCCCACTGCTCAATACAGAAAAGTTTGCTTATGGCCAACTATTCAGTCTAAACAGTAAGAAATCTCTAAAATAAAGAGCAGCCAGAGAAACTTTTATGAGTCACTTCTCATTCTGAGGATGATGATAAAAACACATCACAGGTTGAGAGTTTTAGGAAAAAGGCACTATAGAAATTAGTGACCTATGTTTATGTTAATTTGAAAATAAAAGCTCAGCTTTTGCTGTTTGCAGACTTCACTAGTAATTACACAAAAGCTTATCAGCAATAATTAAAGTAAGTTTACCAGTGATGTATGTTAATGGTCTAGTTTAATGTAATATATTATGGAGATAAACAGAAACCCATGAAGTGGTTCCTTATTTCCTAACTGTTAGAAGGGATGAATAAGGACTGAGACATTGTTTTTATTGAAATTTATTGTTTTATTGAAATGTCTGTAGTCTAGATATAGTAACTACCTTTTTTTAAAGCTACAATTAAAAATAATTTAATTTCTCAGTATTCTTTAAGGATGAACCCTTTGGATAGTGCTATATGGAAATTGGAAATGTTTCTCAACTTGAAACAGAACACTCAGAATGTAGATTTTGATAGTTTGTGGTTTTGCTTAAGAAAAGGCTTTCAAGTAGTGTAGTTCCCTATTACATATAGTTTCTGCCACACAATTAAAAATAATCTTTATGCTAGACACCTGATCAGAAAATTCAAAGGTGCCATGGGCATATGAGTAAAAAGGATAGATTATATTGGTTGATAACAATACCCCCCCCATTGCAAAGAAAAAATAGCCCCTCAAGGAGCTTTTGTAACATGCATATGTATCTAAAGGAACCCTAATAGTAGATGGGATGGCATAGTATATTGTTATCCAACTGTGGGACCTTTATTACGTCACAGAGGTTGGATTAAATTGTACAAGACATGGCTGTTTTGGTAGCTATTGCACACTAGAGTAAAATGACTGTTTCATACACAAACTGTACACTGTTCTGAATATACTCGTTTGGTACGAACTTCAAAACTGCACTTAATGCTTTTGCAAGCTTAATAGTGCCTTTTATAGCATTTTTGTTCGTGGTTTTAAAAGTGGCATCCACTTACATGGGAATTTAAAATGTAGTTTCCCCTCTAAGACTCTGAATGGAAAAGTATTCTAAAGGTGCTTACTGTTTTGGTAAAATAGCTCTGGAGTTACAGGTGTATGTTTTGGAACTGTGTTTATAGGTGGCTTAAATGGAAATTGTTGTTTGATTCCCATGAGCTGAATGTTAGAAATGAGTAATTGACCCATCATTCAAATATTATCCACCCAAGTTGCTTTATTATGGGACTCTCCTCCAAAAAAACCTACTATATTAGTAGTAACTTTTCCAGTGGCTATTCATTTTTGTTGCTGTAGAGGTCTGTATCAAGCATACATTTCAGTTGCTTTAACTTCTAAATTATTAAAAAATCAGTTTCCCTAAACTTTCTGGACTGTGTGTAGTAATTATCCAGTCTATCCAGGTAATTGCTTAAATATTATATACACAGACAAGTGATGTGTGTGTATATAAAAGCTGACAACACTTCACAAGTTAGTTGTACTCATCTTGATATACAAACCTTAACACTGATTACTGCATATATTTTTTTCCAGTACTTCCAACATTTGTGCCTGTCTGAGGCAGCTATGGGCCTCCAGATAATGGAAATTCCCACTTAAATCTATGATATAAGTTCTACGTTCCTGTTTAGAAATAGCTTAAGAAAAACTTTGGTAAAACACAATCAGGGGATTGAAAAACTGATGCTTTATAACTAGTTCCTGTCCTTTTCTTTTATATGCTTTTTTGTATTAAAATGCAAATTTTTGGCACCAAAACTTCTAACTCTTGTTTGGGGAGGGAGAGAGCATTTTTTAGTGACAAATGCCTTATAGAATTTGCATTTTAGTCCATGTGTTTGTACTGTTTTAAGTAAATTTATAATACATAACTTCATTTATTTAAAAATATAGCAATTTGTTCATTCAGAATCTTAGAAGATCTTCTAGAAGAGTCTGAAGACACTATAAATCTAGATTGGGACTGTTTGTTTAGTTTTTAATAGTTGATCTCTGATTACGCAAAGGGTCTTTTATATGTCAAGTAAGACTTTAAAATGCTGAGCTTCTATTCTAACAGGTAGTTAAGGTGTCATAGGTGGATGGGAATATAGATCCATGTTGTGAAACTAAATGCAGCGATATACAAACAAAGCATCTTTCTGTTAGATACTATGGTTTTGTTTCTATAATGAAATTTAATTGGTGCCTCAATTTGGGACATGAAACCAAAGGTTTGGAAAATATTTCACAACTTGAAAGACTTTTTTGTCTCTTGCTCATGGCATTTTGGCATTCAAAAGAAATGCTCATGTTTGGGGGGAGAGAAATTTATGCTCCACGTTGCTCAGATCAGAGAGGGGTATTTTAATGGTACAAAATCTGTACTCTCTAAATAGGGCTATTGCCAGCTTAATTTTGTTTTATGCCTTAGTGCCAATACAAATGCTGATTTCTGTACATGTGCAAAAGATGTGTTGTATGTGTTCTTGCCTTCCACCCTGCACGTATTTATGGTTCTTTCAATACTGTATGTAATGTGCTGGAATAAAGTGCACAAAATATTCAGCATTAGACACTGCTACTGATTATATGGTGGGGGATTTTCAAGATGCCCATCTATCCTGTATGTATTGGTTTCAGGCATAGAGTTGCTTTTGAACAATTATAAGGGTATGAGATCATGAGCCAATGATGTTGGTGTAGTCTTTTTAAAATGCAGAAATGTCATGCTTCAGTTCATCACCAATACACTTCCCTTCTTAGGGCTTGCAGTGGGTATTCCAAAATGTGGTGATTGCTATACTGAAAAGTACACAAAGAGACCCCTTAAATTTTTATTCAAATATTTTAAAAAGTTGATAGACAAAATTATTCCAATTTCTTGTAGTGATTGCTGAAGACAATCTCCCCCCCACCCCATTTTCCATATACAAAGTTTTATGTTCTTTACTAGCTTGTTTCACTAAACTAAGCTATCTGTCTCTAGCAGTTGGATCAAACAGCCTGGAACAAGTTCAGGGTTTTAACTGCTCATGTTGCTAGGCAGTATTTCTCATGATTAAAACTTCATATTTGTTCTGACAAGGGAAAGGTGAGTACCTAACATTTTCTTCAGGAAAAGTTTGTCATGTTATTAACATGATTAGCAGTAACTTCCTACCCACTTATTTGCTCTTTCACCTCTTAACTCATATAGCACCAGAGTTTTTGCCCAAACTTACTACTCATGGTTGGAGTGCCAAAAGGTACATAGGCATTAACAGCATCAAGTAGGGAGTTTGTTTGTTAGTTCTTAAAGCTTACCTACATAAGCCAAGCACTTGCGCAGCCCTCTACTACCTGACCAATTTGATACTGCCACCAGCCCCATTCAGACATCAGGACAAGGTAGTGTGGCTTATGGGGAAAGTCTGTCTTAACATTTACTTTCCTTCTGGAGTAAGAGGGGTAGGAAATTTCTGGCTTCTAGCTGCTTCTGTAGATACAAAAAGACTTCTGCCATTGTGCAAGGCAAGAAGTATTTTTCAGAATAGGGGAATGAACATCCAAGACAGGAAGCATTAAAGTCACACTCCAACGTAACACCACAGCTCTATACTTCTCTCCTCATTTCAGTATGCCTTGTGTCTGCTAAACACCTACATGTACATAACTTCAACAGGGGAAAGCATGAATAGTCATACCCCTCTATAGTAAAGGAATCAGTTCACCAAAAGCTCAACAAGGAAGAGTAATTTTCACTTTACAGGCAAGTGATGCTCACAAATATCCTTTCACCAGTCTTTTCCCACTCCACATCTCAGAGCAGGGAGGTGTCGCTCTTCATTTTATGAAGTGATACAAGTCCATAGAACTCTGAAGAAATGTAGTCTTCTTTTTGGGACTGAAAAGCAGACATGAGTATGCAAAGGAGGTAGAGGGGATTAAAGTACAATTTTAAAATACCATCATACCCTGATATTACAAATAGAAATTTAGTGGTACAGTAGTTGGATGTACTAGTGCAGAGAGACTAGAAGCAGCTCCCACATGGCCATCACCTGCAGACTCAGGTGCGTGTGATTTTATCTGGAGGCATGAATCCTGTGTCTCCAAGTGTTCTAAGTGCCACTCTTCCACTAGGACGGATCACCAAGTGGGTTATACTGCCATTATTAAGGGACATCCGAAGCCAGCCTTCTGGGGGGAACTGTAATGCTCTATTAAAAGAGAAAGCAATTAGTATATGGTTTACTCCACAAGCATATGTGAAGATTAGCATGCATCTGACAGAACTATTGTCTATCATTTCTTCTATCTAGAACAGAACCACCCCCATGAAGCTGTCAGCCTCCAGCATTTACAGTAGGGCTAAATATTAAAAAAAAAGTATTTTTAATTTATAAGGGAGGTCTCACTCAGAGGCTTGCTAGGTGAAAGGGGTCTACCATACAAAAAAGTATGAGAACCACTGCTGTATACCAAGCAGCTCACATGCAGAATCTCTGCCTACTGCTATCTTTGAAAAGTTGATATTGAGTGGTCAAAGTTAACATGAAAGCATATATGGCTTTGTTAATCAGTGGCCACTCCAGCAGGCTTTTATAAAAGAGTGCAACAGATTAATGTAGATTGGACATGGAAAGCTTAAAAAAACCTGTTGCCAGGAGAGCTTTGAGTAACCTAATAAAACAAGATGACAGCTGCCCTAGATTCAAGACCAAGGAGCCAGTGTAGAAGTTTTCAACTTTGGTATTGTGGTTACACTCCTTGAAAAGAAAGGTTCTCAGAGGAAAAGCAGCTGATAGGAAGGAAACGACAAACTATATCATGCACTTGATGTAGAGGCTCTTGTTTAGCAGTCCTTTCCCAGCTCTAATAGGATAGTTTACTCCCACAATTACTAACTGAACTTGGCACATTAAATTATAGCACAACACCTGGAGACAGTATTAGAATACTATGCCAGAGTAAGACTATAGCTTTGACTGCTGCAGCTCAAACCATTAGTGGCCACAAACATCAACACCAATTAAAAAGTATTATTTTATACTGTGGCTTCCCAAAGAGTGCAAAAATGTTCTGCTGCAGTAGTCAAACTAATTTTAAACTAGACGTAGAGAGGTGGGGAAAGCAGGGAGGGAATGGAGTGAAGGGGAGCCACAGCATAATTTAAGCGGAGTCCTCAGCTGCAGAGAATTGGTGGTTAGGGAAGGTTATGACCTGGAGGTTCACAGTGAGAAGGACATGAGATGGGGTGAGCAAGTCCACTGAGAACTTTAGGAAACCAGGCAGGAGAGTGAACTGGAGTCATAGGTGCATAGGAAGTCAGTGAAGATGACAGGATATAATCCCCTTTGTGCAGAAAAGTAGTCTGGCTCTAACCTCAGCTTTCTTCAACAAGGGGAAATAGCACTGTTTACCTTGCCAATAAGTACTAGAGTTTTTAAAGCACCAAAGAGGGCACACTAATATAGCTCACAGCAGAGAAACACAGATCTATGGTTTTAACAGAGTATCTGCTTACTAGAATAGAATAGCATGAATGCTTTGTTGCTAGTGAATGGCAACTGTCCTGCTCACAAGGCAAATAATTTGTTAGGCCAGAGCCTGTAGAGAAGAATGGTAGCTGGGTAAAGACCTAACACTATCCCTCCCCAGTTCCTGAGCCACCTTGCTGCCCTAGCGGTAAGGGTTTTTTCCCCCCATTGACATTAAATGCTTTTGGGAAATAAATTTATTTAGCTGCAGGAATCCTGAACTGCTGACACAAAGGTGCTAGTTCTGTTTTAAGGCAATATGAACCACTGGGTATGCATGTAATCAAGTTTGAGTCCAACTAAAAGCCACCTCAAAATACCTGCATACCACTGAGGCCTGCATAAAGTTAAACTTTCTATTACTCTACAAACATTTTGTATTTGTCCAAGTTTCTCTTGACAGCAGTCCACACCTGAGTTGTGCCAAAAACTAGAATAGCCTAGGACAGCATTAATGATCTGATGTTAATATAAAACCTAGAAAATCAGTCCCAATTCTCAGTACTCTGTACTAGTCTCTCATTATTAATTCAGTGTGGATGTTCAAAATTATTTTAAAATCCCTTTTTCATATCTGTAGATTAATCTTCTGATCATATGTTGTAAGCACAGCTGCTCAGAGAACCAGGCACTCATCCCCTCCAGTCACTTCAAACCTGTTAACTGATTTCCTAGCTGTAATGGACTAGAGACAGTGCAGTGCACTAACCCAATTTAAAAAGGTTAAAGGTTTGACATTTAAATGTGCAGGTGGGTATTTGGTCCCTCATAAATTACCTGCAAACTATGTAGCGGATCACATTGGCATGGCAAACAAAAATCTCATAGCTGTCCTCTTCCTGTTTTGCATCAGCCCTATGAATATAGTTTCGGAAAGCAGCCTCAATACGAGCCCCATCTTCATAATACTGCTGATGACAAGAGAGTTTGTAAGTAGACACTGAAACAGATCAAACCAGCCATGAAGCTACATGCACCTTCAAAAGGGGTGCTGCTTTTGGCTATGGCTACACTACTGCTCAAGCTGACATAAATTATGTCGCTCCTGGGTGTGAATTAGCCACCCTCCTGACAGACATAATTTATGGCAACATAAGCACTGGTGTGGACAGCGCTATGTCAGCAGTAGAGCTTCTCCCACCAACATAACTACCGTCACTCTCAGGAGCTGGAGCAATTAAGCCAACAGGAAAGCGCTTTTCCCCCCCCCCATCAGCTCAGAGCAGCGACAATAGAGACCTTTCCAGTGCCGCTGTAAGCTCTCTAGTGTAGCCATAGCCTTAGACAGTTATAATTCCTTTAGGGAAAAATAGCTCAGCCTCAAACCTGGCCAAGCGGCGAACAGAACACTGCCAGGTTACTATGGGGAATTTAAAGTTATGACCAAATATTTTAAAATATAGGACAGGTAAAAGGTATGGAGTGATCCAAGGCCTAGGACATACAGCCTACAAACAAACAATACAGTTAATTAAAGACTGGACTATGCAGATTATTTATATATAAAAAATATAAACTTACCACAGCTTCTGGTTTCCAGTGAGATACTGGAGGGACTGGTTCTATAGGAGCTCCTTCTCTTAGCAGGTCAGTACTAATTTTTTTGACCCCTGGAAATGAAGTACACATTCAGAAAGTGAAGTAAAAGCCACTTTATAGGCCAGTTCACAAACAGACCAACCACATAATTTCTCTTGCCATCAACCTAACCCAAGAATCCTTACCACCATCTACAGGCAGGAGTGAAACCACACCTCAGAACAGCTGCTATCTTTATCCATCACCCTTTCAGTATGCTACCACCTCCTCCTCCTCCTTTAATTTAAAGTGACAAGCACTGCACACAGCAGCATCCAGTACACACTTTCCATACAAGAGTGGCTAACCCAGTCACAACACTGTCCTGTATTAATTCCAACAGCTCTTGTAGAAATGATCATTAGCATTCTCTCCCTTTCAGCAGAGTTGCACTTCCAGACGCAGGTCTGTGGCAGTCAGTAAGCATTCTTGGTTACAAGCTAACTATTCCAGCCTCTCCTCCTAAACATTCTGAAAGTTCAAAGAGCAAACTGCCAACGTCTCCTACACAGTAATACATTCAGGTATCGACCACTCAGAGGGGTCAGCTCACTCTTTAAATTGCAGCTTCATTTCTACTTCGTCTTTATGACTATTTCATTTTTAAATTAAAAAGTTAATTTACAAAGTGTACAGTGGTCTAGGATATGGCTACACTTCAACTGAACACTACATGTCAAAAGGTGCAAAAGCAGCAATCATAAGACAGCATTATGCTATCAAACCCCACTTACCTGGAAGATGCTTGCTGATGATGTCGGTTGTTTCCATTGCTCTGGTCATAGAGGAGTGGATAATTGTATCAAATTTCAACCCCAAACTTGCCAGCCTGCGCCCAGTCAGCTCTGCCTGCTCACGACCTTAAGAGTGAGATTAGCTATATAATAAATTGCTGATATTTTGCTCTTTATATTTAACAAATATTAGCTCATCATCCTTCTATGCCAGCCCTGATCCTTCCTTCCAGCAGTCAATGCTTTTAGCAGCATCACCACCAAGAGACCAGGCTTGCTAGCTGCCAAGCTCCAATTCACATTACACAGGCTGGAAGGGATTTCTGTTGGTTAGGCCAGATCCAGTTCTTTTAGTTTCTGATTCTCCACTTTAATGGGAAGCACTGAAGAGAGGACCTCACCCATTAGTCATGGTCCTTGCTTTTTAAATCCCACAAGGTGAACCACTTCCTCACTGGGCCCATGCAAATAGCTGTTACTGTAGCTAGGTCTTCAATTTGCCAGTCACTTTCTACCGCCCCTACATTCTAGGAATGCAGAAGAAGGAGAATTGTGTGCATGTCTGGTAGTCCTGCTTGAAACAAAGGCTGCAGATATGTTAGCTTGGAAGGAAACATGCATTATCCACTAATTGAGCTTCCTCAGATGTTACTTGCAAGATGAGAATAAGTTTTTACCTACTATCCCAGGGTATTTAAAATCTTAAATAAGCATAGATGGATAGAAGGGTAGATGGCTGAAGGAGACATATGACCAGACAATTGCAGAGCCAAGAATATAAGCCAGGAATCTACTATTCTAACCACTGTTATTGTCTCATCAGATGTGTATTTAATATATTCACACCTTTAATCAAATTTGTTCTTGAGCATGCAAATTAAAACTCAGAAAGCATCCATATTAACATCTGGCACCATGTTTTCAGCAACTGAAGCAGCATCACATACAGAAAATTCTTGCCCTTTCAGGGAAAAAGGGTATAAAAACACCAAAGATGTTTACCACTCTTTTTTAAATTAAACAGCTACAGAATTCTAGTCAGTGCTACTTACAGTTTTTGATATCCAGACATATGCATTAGCCAAGTACAGATTAATTTAGGTATCAGTATACAAACAGATTGTCTCATCTCATCTCAACAAATGGGGGTTTATTAATGTAATTCCCTGCAGCCTCATTAGAGATAAGGATGAAGCAAGGAGCATATATAATGATTCTCTAACTACGAGCACTCCAACTGAAAAGACACACAAGAAAGCCAGAGAAAAAAAATCTAGTTAACAGCTACATGAAACGCCATTTAGTTATTTTCATCACCAGAGTCAAAAGGTGTGGCCTGCATAATAAAATCCCATATAGAAACCCATTTCCAAGACTTTAGAATCCAGAATAGTCATCCTGGGTCTTGAATTTAACTCAAAATTTCAGCCAAGGGAAATTTTAAAAAAATCTGCTGTGAAAGTTTAGTTCAAAGTCTCAAAGGAATCCAGTACGAAGCGCTGAAGCATGATTACTGCACAGGTGGCGGCATGTTTGATATATGCCTAAACATGCATTTTATTTATAGGATGGGGGGGGGGCGACACGACAAACTTATTTTGGCCTATATATGTTCAAAGGATCCAACATCCTAAGTAGGAAGTTGGCAATAGGATCCAGAGCAGAACTGGTTGCATTAACGTATGAGATTAGTGACAGACAAAGAACCTCTTTCTCTATGAAGCTGCACAATCAAGTAGGGTCCTAGTCGCACATACCCAGTTGTGTCAGAGTTCTGTCTTTATCAATCCGGCCATCCAAGTTGTACTGAGAATGGCGGATAAGGAATATGTGTCTGGTAGCTTTTGCTTTGCAGTGATCTAGGCGGGAAGCAAGCTCTTCTTCCCCAGTCTCTTCATTTTTCTTTTTCCGGTTGATAAGAGCCAGTGGCTCACGTCTAAAAATATTAAAACAAGTCATTTTTATATGTGGCAGACGAAAATGTTACAAACAGGGACTCCCGCCTCAATTGATTTCAGTATTTGGAGGATCTAAAGATTTTTTCCCCCAATTATGTTAGCAAAAGTTTTTATCAAACATTTAACTCTTCTCTGAAATACCCCAAAAACCCATATACAACACATTCGAGTTTTACACCCTATCTAGCTGAAGTCAAGCTAGCACCACCCACCTACCTGAGACTCATGCTACCTATTAGTCAGAATATAGTATAGTTGTAATTTAGTTCTCAGGGGGAAAAAATCCCTATAAACACTAGTAAGGGATTCAGGCATGCTTTGACAGACTATTACTCCTGAGGGCATTCTGCACCAAAAAATTAAAAATTCTGCACACAATATTTTAAAATTCTGCAAGTTTTATTTGTCAATAAATAAATGCAGAGGCTCCAGCATGGGTGTGGGGAGCACAGGCCACTGGCTGTACGAAGGTGGGAGATCACCCTGCAGTTCCCCCACCCCAGGGACATGGATTCAGTAGTAAGGCTGCACCCGACCCTGACACAGCACAAGGCCTGGGCCTGCCCCAGAAACTCCTTGGGGCCCTGCCCCTCTGCGCCAGGCGCACCAGGTGTGGGGCAGACAGGCTCAACCAGGCAGGATCCAAGTGGGGAGGAGCTCAGTGTGCAGGGATCCAGGTGTGGGTGAGAGGATTCTGTGTGGGACAATCTAGGTGTGGGGGACCTGGATGCACAGAAGCTTGTTGGGGGAGGTTCCAGGTGCAGAGGCAGGGGGCTTCCAGATGAAGGTAGTTGGGGCTCAAGGGAAGGGTGTGGGGGTCTGGGTGTTGGAAAAGTGGGGCTTAGTAGGGGGGATCTGGGTGCAGCTAGTTGGTGGTCACTGGCATGGGGGCCTGGATGTGGGGGCTCACAGTGCAAGGGGTGGGGCGTGGTTTGGGTGCAGGGATGGGAGTCTGGAGGTAGGGGTTGAGATTCAGTGTGGTGGGGTTTAGGTATGGAGGGCTAGGGGGGTTCTGGATGTACCAGGTGAGGCTTGGCAGGGGTGTCTGGGTGTGGGAGGTCCAAATGCACAGGGGTTGGGAGGCTGGGGGAGCAGCTCCCTGTATAGTGACCCCTCCCCCACAGCTGAGGAGTGATGGAGGTAGGAAGCAGTGGAGGATGCTGAGCTTCCTGCAGCTGGGGGAGGTTTCTGGGGGTGGGTATGACACAGCCCCAGCCACTTCTTGCAAAGGAATAGGAAGTCCTGTCCTTTCCTGCCTCCAGCCTGGCTGAGACTAGCAGCTGATCCCGGCTCAGGGTAGGAGCCACTGGCTGCAGCATCCCCAACCCCGCAGTGATTTACCTCTCCGCCCAGGTGCCTGAAATGATGTACCTGCACAGCTAGGGAGTGGTGTGTGACTGCTCTTTCAGTTTCCCTTTGTTTCCCTGTCATAAAGTCATTTTTCTGTGGGGAAGCAAAGAAATCTGTGGGGGATATGAATTCTGCGCAGTGGTGCAGAATTCCCCCAGCAGTACTTTATGGCATATATTAAAGTACATCCAAGTTACATTCTGTTAGTTTGGAGGAGAGGAGCACAAGCGAGAGCATCTTTGAAATATCTGATTATTAATTTTACTCTTGCCTATTGAGTAGTTACCCTTGGGTTTCCACTGGAGTGTGAATGTCAAGTTAGATGGTATTTTATGCGTAGAGAAAAAGAAATCTGAATGGAATATTCAGCAAAATCTTAATTTTACCTGTCCAATCTTGCAACACCCTATTCCCTACTTGATTCTGAAATTCATTAGAGTGGGAGATCTGATTCAAACTGTTGTATTGTCCATCTATTTAGTGAACTAAAATTATGAACAGTAGGTATGGCGGAGCAACACATTCAGAAACAGGACTCACAGATTGAATCAATTAACTAGGAAAACTCAGACAATGCTAGTTCCACAGCATAACGTCAATTTTTGCCTTATATTTGATTAACACAGAACAGATCTACATTTCTAGAAGGAAAGAAAAAACCCTTCTTGTTCATTTAGCTTCTAGCCAGTGAAACAGGATTGCCAAGAATATGCTGGTACATATCAGGTACCTGTATCAGGAAAACAAAATCATAACCTGTGTTTGTATAGACATTTAATTCTTTGTTCTTGTTTGCTAGAAGCACTGGTTAAGCACGTGTCAACAACTGATTCTCTACACCAGCTAAAAATATTTCTTGCATCCTACTCTATGTTTACCTTTTCTTTGATATGCTACTGTACTAAATTAAGACATAATTAGACATATGGCTCAATTAGTGTTCAGAGTACTATTCAGGTATACAGGAAATTCACAGTTGAGCATACACTAACCCACTTCTTAGTAGTGCAACACATTGGATGTCACTGCAGTACTTACATATGGAAGAACCACCACTGACTGAATCCCCCTGCATAAACCAGGTACAAAGGTGCAGGTAGAGCCTGCAGTGGGACTGGGATCTTGCAGGACCTATTGCCATAATAGCGAGAGCAAGTAAAATGTACTTTGATGCATGCAGGATTGGATGGTCAAAAAAACCCGAAAGAAAAGGAGTACTTGTGGCACCTTAGAGACTAGCCAATTTATTTGAGCATGAGCTTTCGTGAGCTACAGCTCACTTCATCGGATGCATACCGTGGAAACTGCAGCAGACTTTATATACACACAGAGATCATGAAACAATACCTCCTCCCACCCCATTGTAGGGAGAGTGGTCACTTTGGATGAGCTATTGCCAGCAGGAGAGTGAGTTTGTGTGTGTATGGGAGTGGGGGGGGGGGGGTGAGAAAACCTGGATTTGTGCTGGAAATGGCCCACCTTGATTATCATGCACATTGTAGGGAGAATGGTCACTTTGGATGAGCTATTACCAGCAGGATAGTGAGTCTGTGTGTGTGTGTTTTTTGGAGGGGGGTGAGGGGATGAGAGAACCTGGATTTGTGCAGGACATGGCCCACCTTGATTATCATGCACATTGTGTAGAGAGTTGTCACTTTGGATGGGCTATTACCAGCAGGAGAGTGAGTTTGTGTGTGGGGGATGGAGGATGAGAAAACCTGGATTTGTGCTGGAAATGTCCCAACTTGATGATCACTTTAGATAAGCTATTACCAGCAGGACAGTGGGGTGGGAGGAGGTATTGTTTCATGATCTCTGTGTGTATATAAAGTCTGCTGCAGTTTCCACGGTATGCATCCGATGAAGTGAGCTGTAGCTCATGAAAGCTCATGCTCAAATAAATTGGTTAGTCTCTAAGGTGCCACAAGTACTCCTTTTCTTTTTGCGAATACAGACTAACACGGCTGTTACTCTGAAACCAAACAGAGTGCAGTAATTTGCAGAAAAACAATCTTTTTTTAAAAAATAAAGGTTTTAAAACAAATTTGAGCAAGGGATAGAAATATCTGAGGTCTATTGTAACAGGAGTTAAAGTATTTTTTACATGATTTAAGCAAGTTTTTTTAATTCTTTTAGTGGTAAAAATTGTGTCTGAATTCTATTTATATATAGACTATATTAACGGACCTTTTTGGGGGGTGGGAGGGGGATTAGTAGCATGGGGAAATCTCTCTCTCTTGTGGGATTTACAGGTGGGAGCATGATAAAAATACAAGAAACAATGCGGGAGCAAAACTGGGTATTGCGGGATGGGACAGGAGAGGGATTTAAAAAGTAGTCCCGCATGGGGTTCTAGGGGCAGGCAAAGAATAGTTCTCATGAACCCTTGTATACAGCATTATATGAAAATCTTTAGAGAACAGATATAGTCTCAACCCTGAATTTTCTTACTCTCCTAGTTTTAGGTCCTCTGTATCTTGACTGCATTCTGGAAAGAATATTTACAGAAATATGCTAACATAGTTTCACATTTCAGCATTGGCAGAATCATTAAGCTACTGCTTGAAGTCCAATATTCCCGTGGATCTGTAAAGATGTAAAAGTGGCAAATAAACTTGGGCATTTGTATCACCTGTATGCTATAACTGCATTAGCATTGTGTGTGCTAAGCTATGCACTATAATAGTATCTGTTTAGCCAATCTATGTTCATTAGTTTAATATTATTCACATCATGAGCAGCATGTCTACCTGTTCTAGATATCAGCTACACAGGAAAGCCATTCCTGCACAAGTACTAGAAGAGTTATCACCTCTGAATCTTGTTAATTTATAGGAGGGAGGGGCTGTTTGTGCAAATTTAACACTCATTGAAGATGACAGAAAGATGTGCTGAGATCTAGACAGCCAGCTTCCCTCAAAACCTTACCAAAGTGCCTCAGTCTTGAACCTGGAAACCACCTTTAAGGGTGAAAGGGAAGTTCAGTAATCCTGGTCCATTCAGCTCTTTGCTTCTCTGCAGAGACTGTCAACAAACCTATTGTCCAAACAGCCTCAACACTGCAGTGGTGGCTTTTACTGATGTGAACTAGATCAAAACAAAATTCAGATATAGGGAAGCAGGAGGAACAGGCTGAAAGATACTCCATTTTAGAATTACTTCATAGAATATCAGGGTTGGAAGGGACCTCAGGAGGTCATCTAGTCCAACCCCCTGCTCAAAGCAGGGCCAATCCCCAACTAAATCATCCCAGACAGGGCTTTGTCAAGCCTGACCTTAAAAACCTCAAAGGAAGGAGATTCCACCACCTCCCAAGGTAACCCATTCCAGTGCTTTAACACCCTCCCAGTGAAAAAGTTTTTCCTAATATCCAACCTAAACCTCCCCCACTGCAACTTGAGACCATTACTCCTTGTTCTGTCATCTGCTACCACTGAGAACAGTCTAGATCCATCTTCTTTGGAACACCCTTTCAGGTAGTTGAAAGCAGCTATCAAATCCCACCTCATTCTTCTCTTCTGCAGATTAAACAATCCCAGTTCCCTCAGCCTCTCCTCATAAGTCATGTGTTCCAGTCCCCTAATCATTTTTGTTGCCCTCCGCTTGACGCTTTCCAATTTTTCCACATCCTTCTTGTAGTGTGGGGCCCAAAACTGGACACAGTATTCCAGATGAGGCCTCACCAATGTCGAATAGAGGGGAACGATCACATCCCTCGATCTGCTGGCAATGCCCCTACTTATACAGCCCAAAATGCCACTGGCCTTCTTGGCAACAAGGGCACACTGTTGACTCATATCCAGCTTCTCATCCACTGTAAGCCCTAGATCCTTTTTGCAGAACTGCTGCCTAGCCATTTGGTCCCTAGTCTGTAGCGGTGCATGGGATTCTTCCGTCCTAAGTGCAGGACTCTGCACTTGTCCTTGTTGAACCTCATCAGATTTCTTTTGGCCCAATCCTCTAATTTGTCTAGGGCCCTCTGTATCCTATCCCTACCCTCCAGCATATCTACCTCTCCTCCCAGTTTAGTGACATCTGCAAACTTGCTGAGGGTGCAATCCACGCCATCCTCCAGATCATTAATGAAGATACTGAATAAAATCGGCCCCAGGACCAACCGTTGGGACACTCTGCTTGATACTGCCTGCCAACTAGACATGGAGCCATTGATCACTACCCGTTGAGCCTGACGATCTAGCCAGCTTTCTATCCACCTTACAGTCCATTCATCCAGCCCATACTTCTTTAACTTGCTGGCAAGAATACTGTGGGAGACTGTGTCAAAAACTTTGCTAAAGTCAAGGAATAACAGTCCACTGCTTTCCCCTCATCCACAGAGCCAGTTATCTCGTCATAAAAGGCAATTAGATTAGTCAGGCATGACTTGCCCTTGGTGAATCCATGCTGACTGTTCCTGATCACTTTCCTCTCCTCTAAGTGCTTCAGCTATCGTCAATTTGCTTGTTTCCAGCAGAAAACAATATGAGCTTAGAAGACAGCTTTGTGCTTTCAGTTTACTAAGTCAGCCCCAGGCCCTTCCAACAGCACTTATTTTTAACTTAGTTTTAGTGCATCTATTTATCCTCTATTTAGATCCCGCTCCCCTACCACACAGCTGCTTTAAGCCTCCCTCTTTCATTCTCTCACACTGCACAAAGTAACCCTCCTGCAGCTCACACAGATTAGCCCCATTGCTATCCTGCTGCCAATACCAACATTGCACTCTACCACCATAAACCTTGCCCAAATCTTCCACAAATTAGCCCTCATGGTTCTGTTTCTCCAACAGACATACAGTAATCATCTCCATCTCATACAAATCATTTTACTACTCCTCCCTGTCTCAACACACACAAAGTAATCCTCCTCCTCCTGATCCTACAGCACACAGAACAATCAATTTCTTCAGTGCATTACATATTTTGCTTCTACAGTTTACACACATCTGTGTATTTGTTTTATGCATTTTTATAAGGAATAGTACTTGGACTCTGGCTGAATAAAATTAGTCTGGTCACAGAGAGTTGCCGCTTAACTGAACTGTGATTTTTGCGGTCAACAGCCCCCATGAGTAGCTTTAATAACATTTGATCAATATTTTGATTTGATAAACACACTACTCTACTAAATAAAGAATGAGCCTCATATGTTTTTAAAAGTTGAGAGATTTCTGAAGTTGTTTCCTTTTCTCCAACGGTAAGACATTAGAAAAAACATGCCCCATAAGGAAGATTCATGTCTATAATATATTTTACAGGACTACTTTTATTCTACTAGTGAACTGTCTTATAAAAGATGCATGGGTAAGACAAGTCTGCAAGGATGGCTGTCAAAATTCATACTTGGAAAGCTGATCCTACCAAGTGTGGTGAAAAATACACAAATGAAAAACCCACGGCAATTTTGATATATTACTACAAAGCAATTTATACCTCAGGGAACAACAGAAATATCAGTAATTTTAAGAACAAATCCTAACTAGATAGTCTAGCTCAACACTACTTCCATATTAAACCAATCTTTAGGTTTTGATGCATAGGAAATTTTTAAAACTACTCCTAGAAGTTTGCAGCTTGAGTGGGTTCCTTTATGAACTTACTTTTTTTTTTTCCTTCAGAGACCTAAAGACCAACAAATTTAAATCTGCAACAGGGCCATTCTCTTCTAAAAGTCTTCTAAATTTGACTGGACAGGGGTTTTCTAGCAGGTGTAAGTAACAGTGCTCAGACTTTCAATTCCAGCCTGATTAAGTGACACATGCTCCTGTTTCAAAGATAGTTGTCCTTTCACCCCTTCACCTCCCCAGATCTAGAGATCATTGAGACCAATTATCTATTCTGACTGCTCTTGCATGTTGCATCTTTAAAGGGGAGAATTCCTGATGATTCACTTATTAATAAGTTATTCTTAAGAGACTCAAAGAAAAATTTCCAGTACTCACTAAGACGACTTCAAGTCACACACTGCCTTTAAGAAGTTGAATCAAAGCTACTGGAAACAACTTGAAGCATGACAATTCTGAAATAAGATTTTTCCTTAGATTTTTTCCATACAGATTTCTAATTCTCATTTTCCATTAAATAGAAGCTCTCTAGGGTGACATAACAAAAGTAACATTCTATATGGAGTAGAGACAAGGCCAGTCTTATTTTAATTAGACACTTTAGTTCTCAGAGAACCAGATTTAAACCAAAGTAATAGTCCATGCTTAGTGTGATAGAGTGTTTTCAACTTTCATGTAAAAGCTTATTGGAGTTAATCTGCATTAGTTCTTACATAGTCTGCAGTTTCTAGCTTCAAAAACTAAACTCCAAAAAAGTGGCAATTATGTTTCTCTATTCC
This sequence comes from Caretta caretta, assembly GCF_965140235.1. Lineage (NCBI taxonomy): Eukaryota > Metazoa > Chordata > Testudines > Cheloniidae > Caretta > Caretta caretta. Next base: position 17,705,547 of record NC_134220.1, on the reverse strand, counting down.
CCACAGTAGACATCCTAATTCATGCATGTGATAATGAGCAATCAAATTTGCAGAAGTAAACTTTTCCAAGAAGCACTGACCAATTGTGTGCTATGTGCGTGTATATTTAGCAACCTTAACTATAGGTTACGGCCAGCTCTAGCTGTAATTAATTTCAGAAATACACTTTTTGGACAGCCACAGTAAAAGGCTGCACTACCAGTTAGAGTCACAGAGATAGACATCTAGTCTGACCTGTATATGACAGGCCACCACCGCCCAGCACTAAACTCAACAATTGAAGCTAGACCAAAGTACTCCAGCCAACAGGAAACTAGACTATTATGTGCCACAAGCATAGACAGGCAGCACCAAGGTGCACCAGTGCCTAAAGCCCACTCAATGATAGGGAAATGATTGAGATACTTCCAGATAATCCTGGCAAGTAACCTGCACCACACACTGCAGAGGAAGCCAAAAAAAACCCCAACAACTAAGATCACTGCCAACCTGACCTGGGGGAAATTCCTTTCTGACCTCACATAGTTAAACTCTGAGCACATGAGAAAAAAAACAGTCAGCCAAGCACCCGAGAGAGAGAATGCTCATTGACACCTGAGAGCTCTGGCCTTCTCCATCCAGTGTCCCATCTCTGGCCATGGCTATCCCTGATCCTTCAGAGGAAGGATATTAAAAAAAAACAGAATAGACTGGAGATGGAAAAAAATCCCTTCATGACTCCTGCACGTGGCCATTTGAACCCTTGAAGCATGAGCTTTTAGGAACATAAAACAAACCACAAATGAGAAGCAGGGTTGCTGAGCCCAGCCTCCTACCATCACAAGCTAATGAAAACGTCCTATCACATGGCTATGTTAGAGAACTTTGAGTAGTATATCAAACAATGAAAAGGTAGTATAAAGAGCAGCTCAAGTGAATTTGTGACATATAACTTGGCTAGTCACCCATCACACCACTAAATGGTGTCTGCCCTGATAGATGTATCATCTACACTGCAAAAAATAATCCAGATCTCTCATATATTGAAAACGACATGTTTTTGTGGCAATCTACAAGTCATTCCCCCACTCTAGCAGTAGAGAGATCAACTGAAAACCCAACTATTTTCGTATCACTTAGAGGGCTCAAGTGAGATCAGAAACCCGCTTGTGCTAAGTACAGTACATAAAAATTGTGAGCTCTTTGAAGCAGGCAGTGACTCACCTTTTTCGTTATTAAAAGTGGCAAAGGGTGGGAGTAAAGAAGCATTACACTCACTTTACAGATGGGCAACTAAAACAGACAATAAGTCACTTGCTCAAGGTCACCCAGGATGTCTGTGATAGATCTAGGAACTGAACCTGAATCTCCTGAGCTCAGCATCTTACAGAGAGGAAGGATAGACTTGTGGTTATTACAACCTCTGCAAGTGCTTGTCCATTTAGAAATAGATTTTAAGTCCCACAATTGCCCAATCTTCTAGTTGTTGTCTAAAATGGTTTGCTTTCAGAGCATAGTTTACTATTGTACTCTAATTCTGGCTACTATTCACAAGGGCTAGAGTCAAGTTAGCAATCCGAGTAACCATCTGTAGCTGCTCTGTGGTCTGTGTCAAGTGATTTGGTATGGTGTCAACTAAAGTCATCACAGTAAACAAATGGCCTCATCACAAAAAGTTCATAACTGGCCCTTGTGATGCAGGTCTGAATACAGCAGCCAAGAATGGATTGGGAATAAATTGATCTACCCTCCCCACTGCAAGTAGGCCTCCATGTCAGAGAGAGGGCATACTAGTGGGCATATTAAGTTTGATTTCAGTCTGCTACAGTTGTTACATAGTTAAGTACATTTCTAGTGAAAGGAGCAAGGTTGACTGAAGTACTAGAAATAAACTTCATTTGCACACAGAAGTAAATATGGGTAATTAATCATGTGGATTCATCAGCACATGAATTCTACAAATAGTCAGATACGCCATTTGGCCACATACCTACACACACACCCACCCCAAAGATAACTAAAAATAACTATTTAAAAATGCATCATTGCTTTGAGATTTTTAAATTACATCTATCTAGCACAATCTTTAGGCATATTAGATTGGATAATGCCTCATGTTTTGATTCGAACACATTATACAATCAAAACAGCCTGCTAGGATTTTAGTTTGGATTTTGTTTTATTAAACTGGAGTCTGGCATACAAATCTCTCTGGGGAGATAATTACACCAGACAGGAGCTCAATGAGCTAAAGCTTGATACTTATATTTGCCCATTTTAACTGCAAAGTATTTATTATAATGAACAATACAGATGATTAGTCATTAGCTGAATATAGTCAGTCCCCTAGAGAGGCAGGCAAATTAAGTTCATTAGAATTAAAGAAAAAAAAATCTAAATCTGATTTGCAGTTGCAGAGATTAACCAAACAGTATGTTTGATATCTGCATAGTCAAAAGTTTACTATCCACAAAAGCACTCTGATAGATTCAGTCCTATATAAACTAAGCCTTTTTATGATACAAGATATTAAGATAATTTTTTACACAAAATGGTTAATTTAATAAAAACTGAATAATCCAAACAGGCTAATTACTGCAATTTCTGATACTGCATACACTTGGACTTCACAGTCTCCCTATTCCAAAGAATTAGTAGGATACATTTACTGAGCCAAAAAGGAGAAATGACTTGTATATGTCTATACCATAGAGAGGACTATGAATTCCATAAATTAAAAACGAAGAAGGTATTCCTACAGAATATTTAGGCTCTATAAAGACACAAATTACTTAACATTATTAACCTCAGTATTTTAGCTTTATTTAAGTTTCGCATAATTCTACCTTCCTACAGTTCCTCCTGAAATTTCAATTACCTGAATTCACTTCCTGTTTTAAATTGTTGCATAGTTCAGTGCTGCTAAGAGCTATTAGTTGCCACAGAGAAAGTTCCACTACAGAGAAAGTTATACCTCAATGGCAGCTGAGCAGACCCCTCTATATAGTCTGTGGAGTACTTTGAGATCAAAGAGTCTAGGTATTAGTTATTAATTTCTCCTCCCACTCTGTTATGAAGTTGGTTATATGTCATGTTCTCTTAAAACGCCCCCCAATAGACCTATATTTATGTCCATCCCGCAGGGGCCTGCAATAATTTCACTTTCGTTATTGTAATGAACTTATATCAGGAAGGGGAATCGTCAAATGCATCCAGTGAAGTGAGCTGTAGCTCACCGAAGCTTATGCTCAAATAAATTTGTTAGTCTCTAAGGTGCCATGAGTCCTCCTTTTCTTTTTGCGGATACAGACTAACAGGGCTGCTACTCTGAAACCTATCAAATAGAGAGCGTAGACAGCAGTAGTTGAAAGATTTATCATACGTAATTATGCCTTTTGTGTGCTATTTTTCTACGTGTAAGTCGTTTAGGTGTGGCGGTGGTAGTGGAGAGGTAATGTGCTGTTTATTTGCACCCCAATACACCAGAGGTGGCTGCATTTCCAGGGTACTTACGTAATTTAACGATGAAGCAATTTAGAAAGGCAGGCCCGCTCCCACAGCAGCTTTTATCCAGCATCCCAAAACACTTTACAAACAGGGGCAAATCCTCCTCTTTTCAGACTGGGAAACTAAAGGACCGAGACATTAAGTGACTTGCCCGCAGTCAATCAGCAGCTGGACCAGGACTGGAACTCAGGAGAGTCCTGACTCCCTAATCATCTTCTCTCCTCATTACCAAAACCACAAGCGGCAGGGCGTGCGCGCCTCCCCCACGAGAGCCCATTTGGGGCCAGGCAGCCCCCTCCTGCAGGAAAGGCCTTTCCCCCCGACAGGGAGCGGGAGGGACCCTGGGTTCCCCCATGTGCATCCCCCCCACAAGGAAGAATCAAAGCGCCCCCAGTGGGGAGGACTGAGGGACCCCTCCGCCCGCCGGCAGCCCGTGTCGCCCGGGGACGGGGAACTCGGGGCGCAGCCTTGAGGCCGCTCGCTGGGTCCCAGCGGGGGGACCCGCTGCCCAGCCCCCTAGGCCCCGGCCCCACCTGCGGGCAGACGCGGCTCGCTCCTACCTGTCCCAGTTGCTGTCCCAGTAGCCGCCCGCGCCGGCGGCTCGCTCCACCCAGCCCGGCGCTGCGGGGCAGGAGGCGGCGGCGGGGGGCAGGAGCAGCAGCCCGGGGGCGGGGGCGGGGGCTCCCGCCGACCGGGTCTCCGCGTCCCCCCCGGCGCCCCGGGCCGGCTGCTTGCCCACGCCCACGGCCGAGAAGAGCACGGAGCCGCCGGCCAGCCCGCAGGCGGCCAGCGCCAGCGCCCGGCGGAATGACATGGCCACGGCAGAGCCGGGGAGCCTGAGCGGGAGCGGAGGCGAGCCGGCACTTCCCGCCCCCCTCACAGCTCCGCCCTGGACGGGGCGCGGCGCGGGACAAGCTTCCTCCGCGCAGCGCACTGCCCGCTGGCCTAGGAGGATGAATGGCAGGGGAGGGAAAGGAGGGAGCGGAAGGGCGGATGGTAAAGGGGGGAGAAGAATGAGGGAGAGGAGGAGGGGGAAAGGGGAGGGTAAGGTGAGAGGATGAGAGGCAGAAGCAGAAAGAAGAAGTGGGGGGAGAAGGAGGGAGAGAAAGGGTGAGGGGGGAGGAGGAGGGTAAGGGGGAGAAGAGGCAGGGGGAGGTCTAGAGGAAGGGGAAAGATTGAAGAAAGTATGGAAAGAGAGATGGGGAGGGTGTCCCCCAGACCATGTTATTAATTATGAGTTTGTACTGGAATATCACCCAAGAGCCCAGTCATAGTTCAGGACCACACTGTGCTGGGCGCTGTACAAACACAGAAGGAGAAGACCGCCTTTGTCCTATATAGCTCTGTGCTTCCCTTCCCACATGGCTGGCCGCAAGTTCCGAGCTGGTCCCTGGCCCCAGCCCTCTCCTGTGCTGACCCCCTGCCTGACATGAAGGACAGTTGTGGCTTCTCTCAGACCCTTAAGCATTATGAACTGTATTTACATGCACAGCAGCAGCATATCCCACCCCCAGCACGCTGCACAAGCCAGTGGGAACAGTGACCAGAATATCATGAAACAGTGGCAATTAAGGAAAATAAACCAAATAGATTCTAATGGGTACTTGACTTGCATTGAGTCAGTAGGCTTGCTGACGGGATTAGGCCCTCAATTGTGTTTCATTGTTATTTGTCCCCAGACATTAAAAACATAGGCCTTCATCCTGCACAGGTAGTTCCCTATGCCCATATTGAGCGCCAATGAGACTCCACCTTGGTGCAGGGGGTTACCCACACGGAGATCATTGCAGAAAAAAAGCCCCAATGTGAGTATCTCTGGGCTAAATTCAGTCCCAGTGTAAAAGCAGGCACCAATCAGTTGATCCCAATAGATTTGAGCTAGCTTACACTGCAGTGGAGTGGATTTGTTGCTTAAGAGCTACAAAGGAAGTGGGTTTAAATAAACCATGTGACTCAGATACATTTAAAAAAAAAAAATTGTAGAGTTGGAGATAAATTGTCTTGCACATATAACTGGCCAGTACCTACCTCCCTTAGTTTCCTGACAAACTGTTCAGCTATCAAGCCCACATTTCTCGGTTGCTTATTAACAGTGCACTCCTTTCCAAAACAAATTGTGCTCCACAATTATCTAACAAATATTAACTGAGCCCTAGTGCAAGTTCTTTTCCTTGAATCAGGATCCTTGTTTAGTTCTGTCAGTATTACAGTGTGCTCAGGCACAGGACAACCAAACACGGAAATTAACCACGCACATATTGATATCGATGCAATCCTTTGTCCTATATCACAATACTGCATACCCAGAATTCAGGTAAATTCTTTTCCTATCACTGTACCTCAGAACACACATCTTGGGAATGGCAGAAACACCCAAGTAGGACTGTTGCACTGGAAGTTATGCAATAACAATATAAGGGTGTTTGCATAAGGTTACATCTAAATACTTTGTTAAAGTGCTCAGCTGTTTAAACCTAGGTGCATTGTAAACTTTGAAACCATAGAACGCGGAGGCTGATAGTGCATTTAATAACCCACACAGAAGATGCCCTAGATATGGGATGTGCATAACTTTAACATATGTAAACAGGTCTCTACATTGATTTCTTAGAAGAATTAAATTCTGTGTTGGTTTATTTTCTGCAATGAGAAATTTTAATACCATGTTATATTTTCAAGCAAACTGTTGAGCAGATCAGCTATAAACTATAAAGATCAAATACGAGTTTTGTTAACGTTGTTAACTATATAATGTATTTTTATATAGGGGGCCTATTGGTGGTTTCTTGGAGCAGGGAAGCAGAAGGCCTTAAGTGTCCTCCATAAGAATGACACTTATAATACTCACTCCCTTTGATCACTAAACTTCTACTAATACCTCTGCTACAAACCAAACCAAACCACAACAAAACCTAACCCAACCAGTGTTTTTACCTGCAAAACTGGGAAGTTCCAAAAACTCCATGAAGTCCATTAGAGGCTTCACTATTGCTATTAATTTTACATAGAAAGCACTTAGATACACCGGTGATAGGAGGCAGGATGAAACCCTGACTTAGGGGCTAGCTTCCTCATGTACAGGATCTCAGACAGACATACACTCAGGGAGCTAGCTGCTCCTGCTGTCTTGCTGATGTGGCTATATTCCATTTTTAGTGCACTAGCTTGATGAGAGCTAGCTTGAGCCTGTCTCCTTATGTTGGGAATCACACCCCCAGCTGGAAGTGTAGGCAGACAGTAAACTCTTCACAACAGCAGACCTCCTAAATAGCAGCTCTCAGTGAGTACTTCTCTAGAGCTGCTTTCCTCCTGCCCCTGTCATATCATCTCTAGCCCTCCCACACACACACACATCTTGCTACTATATCAGGAAGCCTGGCTTCATTAAAACTAAAACACAACATAAAAATTAACTGCTATATTTATGCATATTATTTCATTCTCTTAAGAGGAGCAAACCAAGTTGAGGTTTAACTTTTCAAAGTCCTTTATGGCTGGTAATTTCTGTGGGACAAGAACACACAAGTGACAAGCATTCAAAAAGGTTCTGAGTCTTAAAATTTGCCATTCAGGCTTTTGCTTCTTCTCAGAAAATTGAAGCCATACAATCTCCCGCTATGAAGCATTGAGGACTGCTGTGTAAATGAGAGCAATATAGTCTCCCCATCTACCCCATTGCCATAACCCAGTTGCATGACCACAAGTTACTAAAAACATATCACTACCATATCCAAACAATTGCTTGAGTAATGGTTTAATGTTTGTGTGTGAATTTATTTGCAAACTATAAAACACAAGTCTAGAGATAAGATAAGCAGAACAGAACATTTAGTGCTAAGCTGGCTCCCAAGTCCCATATTTATCCAATGAGATGACCTAGGAACCGGCTTCAGCACTGATTTACACCCAGTGAACTCAGTGGTTTGCAAAAGGCTGAAAGGAATTCTGTCAAATTTGAGCCTCAGGTTCCTGTATTATTTTGAAGATAAAATGTGTTATTAAGCTGGAGAGACTTTGTACATTTGATTGTGCATTCTGATCATTCCTAGTTTCTCTGTTTAAGATGCACTCTGCCCCTCTTAAATTCCTCATGCTAAAGCAATGCTATTCATAGTGTTCTACCAACATTTCAGCAGGGAGACCAGTTTCTGATTTCAGTCTTAGTGCACCTCCATGGAGTTACTCTGGATTTACATCAGTGTAACTAGAAAAGGAGGACTTGTGGCACCTTAGAGACTAACAAATTTATTTGAACATAAGCTTTCGTGAGCTACAGCAAAGCTTTTGCTCAAATAAATTTGTTAGTCTCTAAGGTGCCACAAGTACTCCTGTTCTTTTTGCAGATACAGACTAACATGGCTGCTACTCTAAGATCAGTGTAATTGAAAGCAGAGTCTGCCACACTCACATTTATCCCAAACAAACTTGGTATCATCATATTTTTATCACTGTGAGTGATTTACATCAGAAACACTGAATGATTAAGCCAAGACTATAGAAAAGATTACTTCTGCTAAAGAAGTTAAACCTTTTCCACCTAAGTGTTTTTCCCCTGAAAACCACTTTATGATTCTCTGTCCTGCACTTACACTGTGGCAGCTGAGACGTATGTTTGGATGCCTTATACTGCCTCCTCCTTGGACATTTTACAGATCAACAGTGGCTCCCAGGGGTGAGACAAGTGTATCACACACACATACAAACGTTTGCTACTGACTAGGACTTTTTTTGTCTTTCTCTCTCTTTCCTGAATGATAATCTTTCAGAATCATTTTAGTTCTTAGTTTCTTCTTAAACAGCTTTAAAACTAAACTTAGATTTTGTTTCAATTTATCATGGAACTATGAACCCGAATCATACTGAGGAACTGTGTTTGTATTCCTTCTTATAAGTTACCTTCAAGCAATGAAGGCAAATGTATTTATCCTCAAATCTTCATCCTATGCCCTACAAGTATACCCTTCCCTTTCATCAGATATCAGTCCATCCCTCTCCCCTAAAAGATCGACTCCCTCCCAGCTTCCCAAAAGTACCCTGAAGCATTCTGCCCTCCCATGCACCCTGTCTTCCCTCCATGCTAGTTTCCTCTCTCCCTGAGACAGCTATTTTCACCTCCCAGTTGTCTTCCAGCCTGTGTCCAGCTAGTTCCCTCCCAGCTCCCAGTCATCCTGAGTCCCAGCTTCCACCTCTCCAGTTAATCACTCAGGAAGATGGGGAGCCTCTGGGCAAGGCACCCATCAGTACTCCACAATCCCAGGAAGACATGATCAGGGCCAGGCCTGCAGTCAGCAGCAGCAGCAGAAGTTGCGGACTAGGCCTTCGGGACAGGGGCAGTGTGCAGAGCCTTCCTACCCACCCGTGCGTATAGGGGCTGCAGGACCTGGCGACCGCTTCTGGGAGCCGTGCAGAGCTAGCCTGCCTTAGCCCCAGGTCTGCGCTGTGGACTTTTAACTGCCCAGCCGGCAGTGCCAACCAGAGCTGCCAGGATCCCTTTTTGACCAGGCATTCCGGTCAAAAGCCGGATGCTTGGCAACCATATCCGGTTGCCATAAGATCCATAGAGGCAACAGCACAAGTTACAGCAGCCCTAGGGGTCAGACTCAGGATCAGGAAGCATGATCCACTTCTCCTGGTACTTGTGTGGAATCTGCTGGACCACTATAGGACTGAGTAAGTGTCTGGGTCTTCTACCATTCACTTAAATGGGAGCAGAAGCAGGAGCAGGTCCCTGGTCCGTAGTTTGTAAGTGGAATGTGTGAACCTTCAGAGAAAAAAATAGCAATTATAGTAATAAAAAACACATCTGAAAGGATAAAAATGTGTTTATGAAAGCACTTCCAGCTTCGGCAGGCAGATTTAATCACCATCCATCATCCCTGCGTATAACAATACCGCTGACTATTTAGCACATTAAAAAAAAAAGAGGAAACAGTGTCTGTGTCATTTGATCCAAATGTGTTCAAACATATACTGTGGGCTTGTTCCTGGCCTTCTTAAAGGAAATATCGATGTCATTCTGAGCTGCTTCAGATCCAGCACAAGCTAAACATTACATTAGTTTTAACTGTTGGGTTATGAAATAGAGCTTGTAGAAAGTCATTAAATTTAAAAAAAAAGCCAAGAAAAACACTGCATTTAAGCAACACTCCACTTGTGACTCAGCCTGTCCAAAGAAAGGAATTTTGGAGCTGAGCCTCGCTCTCTCTCTGACCTTATATGACATCATCATTTAAAGAGAAGCATAAGATATTTGAGCTCAGTGAATATTGTACACAATTTTCCATTAATATTTATTTGCTTGCTTCAGCCATGCTTGTACCTCATTTGTTTTCGCTTGCCATGACCACCAGAGAGAGAATGTTTTACTTGGGGAAAGCAAATTGCAAAGTTTCATGGGGGAACTGTCTGTGGAAAGTGAATTTCAAATATGCATGTGGGAGTACTTGTGCCATCCTATCAAAGGTGGAAATGATACAGTGTGATTTATCTGACCAGTAACTACTAATTGGAAAGAGCAATTATGGAATACTCAAGGCAAGCTGTTAAAACTCAATCTGTAGAATGAAAATGTTTTGAAAAGAAACTGGCATATAAAATACATATATCTGGAAATTATGATCTGCTTGCAGGTGTACACTGAGCAGAAAGATGGTAAATGTAATGGCTGCATTAATGCACTATTGTTGCAAGAAAAGGTGCAAAAACTGCTAGAAAGAGTAGTGGGGGAAGCAGAGAAGTGAGGTCTAAAGATCTCACTTGAGAAGACAAAGACAATGGTGACATCTAAGTCTGTTGAAAAGGTGAAGCTATTCCTATCCAAATCTGAGAAGGCATTGGGGTGTGCTGAGCACTTCAAAGACCTGGGTAGCAAGACTACAAGGGGCGCAAAACAACACTTAGAGATCTGACATAGAATTGGACTCGCTACTGCTGCTCTAGTGACACTAATTTTGAGAAACAAAAGTATTACCACTGTAAACCCCACTTGGAGTTTGCCACCTCCTGGAATTGGTCTGAGCCTCTAGAGGGGTCCTACCCTTTGGACTACAACAATGACAGCTACCAGCACTCTCTGACACCATTTCCCAGCATGCGTGGGAAGAGAATGGACTCAAAACTCCTGCTGATGCTGTCAGGGGGCTTCTGCATGGGGTGATAAGGACAAGTAGTTTTCTGGGCCAATGATGAGTCAGGGCTCCTCAGTTCTCTCAGTGAGAGAGGACAACCTGACTCTGACTGAGGGGTTTTAGCTTTAGTTTTGAGCTTTGATTTTGGGAGCTGAGAAAGAAGCAGAACAGCTCAGGGAATCTCTGATTAACTCCCACTCCCCACAAAAGGAGTCTTTGAACTGCTGCATGATCAGTGTCTGGGTCAGGCAGTTCCAGCCCTGCCAAGACCAGTGTCCAGAGTGGCAGAGATATGACCCAACACTGTCTACCGAGAGCCAGCCAAGACCTCTGCATGACTTCAAACCAGAAAGCCAGGAACCTGCCCCACCTGGGGCAAAGACACAGGAAGGGGACCCTTTTTGTTTAAGTTGGCCACTGTTCACAACATTGCAGACCTTCTCTCTGAACTCATCCTCAGTGTGCCTGGGCAATGCCAAGGTGATCCAGGCGCTTGAGATAAATTGTGAATGGTGGGAGGTGGGTAATTTGTTGATTTATTAGTGCTTAGTACTTGTGAGTTAACCTTCTCCTTTTCTTTCCCCAGAACCTAATTTCCTATCCCCAATAAAGCCCTCCTTTATTATACTGTTATGTCTGGAGTTGTAATTTCTTTGCTGGGGTTTGTGCTGCATATTGTTTCTTGTGTATTGGGTTCTATACTCCTTGTCAGTAGTGGTAGCATTATTCATTTTCCCCTAGGGACACATCCCTTGTGCCTCAGGCACAGTGAGGAGTCACCTTGGGTGGAGGCACCAGGCGTCTAGAACCTAGGACCCAAACCATGAAAGAAGAGGGAAGAAGCCACAGCAAGTAGCCAGCAGCAGGGAAGAAGCTTGAGCCACACTCATGAGAGAGGCTCTAATTATAAAGTGTAAAATTAGGTTGCTGCAGTCTTTTGTCTTCAGCATCTTGCTATGTGACTATGAGACAGGAAACAGGACATTAAGAGGCTTTCTGCATTTGAATTGAAATGCTACGCCTGAATTTACAGTACAACTGGAGTGAGACTTGATATCATCAAGAAGATCAGATGAAGAAAACTTGAGTTTGCAGGAGATATGGGTTAAATGAGTAGAGGAAAATTGACAAAGCACGTTCTGTAGGGACTGGTGCCTGGGGGCACTTGCAGCAAGTGTGGCTTAGTGATGAGGCTGACTGGATGGGATGCGGTAAGACTTGCTTCTAGTGGCTGTGTGAAGACCATGAAATGTAGAGGAAGATTGCTGGCCAATGACTCTTGTGTGTTGTGTTTACCCTTCATTATGATGTGACTCTATTGTGCTTTGTACTATGAGAGAATGTGTATGTATGTTCTATTCCATGAGATCCATTCTCGCAGCTCTGTAAGCTGTGATGAGAAAGGTAATGTAGCAACTTTGAGTCAAGATTCCTACTGACCATCATTAGGCAACACCTTAATTTGAAGCAGAGGGCTGAGCTGCAAAGTGTCCTTTTGTGCCTCCCTTGCGCATATGAACTGCCCTGTGCCTCAGCCAGCCAACCCAAGAGCCTACTGCATTGACCAGGACTACCCAATAAGAACACTCCTCTTAGAGGTACTGCCCTATTGGATGATTGTTGCAGGCTCCACCCTGCAATTCCACACTGGCTGTGTGCCCTTTCAATACTCACATACCTTACTGGAGTTTGAGATGTATGAATGCAAAGGTGCCATATAAGTTTAAAGTTGTATTCTTACTTATAACAAAGGAGCATCACCATCACACAGTGGACAGGGAGATTCCATTTCTTTGCTTTAAGGATTCAACCATTTCCTTGCTTTAAAATCCCAGGCTCCATGTCACAGCCACTGTCCTTCCAGTTGAGGAGGACTGGAAGGAACTCTCTTTAGCAACAGCCTTAATCAACTAAAGCAATTGCTAACAATTGATGTGAGGCACTCCAAGGTCTGAGCCTGTCACCTCTACCGCATACCCAGACCCCATTAGCCCAGAGAATAAGAGATCTCCCCAGACTGTCCTGTATTTATTGACACCAAGATTGCAGAGATAAGTGATATCACTGTAGACTGGGCATGACCAAGAGAATTGTGTGTCTTTTGCATATGGTAGCCATGAAGCTATTTCTTCTAGCAGCTGCGTGTAAATACAGTCTACTGAATAGGACAGGAATGGAACCCTACAAAACTCCTCGAGGGAGGACTCTGGTTGCAGAAGTCCAGATGACCCCAGCATCCTGTGATTGACCCTCTTGCTGCAGAGAGGTTCAAGAGTATGAGGCTGAATATTTGCCCTTCATGCATGGAATGCAAGAGACTCCTCCCATCAGGAAAGTTATTCACGTGCATAAATGTTTGCAGGACTGGAACCATAAAACTTTTAGTGAAATCATCATGGAACGTTGCTCCTGCCATAAGCTATTTTTCAACATATTGGATTTCTGTCATTTCAAATTAAAATGTTTCTGTCATAAACATACAGCTAAGGGTAGCATAAAGTCCTTCCACTGGGAGGGAATGGGCAAGGACATTTCTACCTATGTCTGGTCTTGTGAGGTGTGCCAAAGAGTGGGGAAAACCCCAAGACCAGGTCAAAGCCCCTCTCCAGCCACTCCCTATCAGTGCGGTTCCCTTTCAGAGAGTAGCTGTGGATATTCTGGGTCCTTTTCCGAAAAAGACACCCAGAGGAAAGCAGTACATACTGACTTTCATGGATTTTGCCACCCGATGGCCAGAAGCAGTAGCTCTGAGCAACACCAGGGCTACAAGTGTGTGCCAGGCATTAACAGACATTTTTGCCAGGGTAGGTTGGCCCTCCGACATCTTTACAGATTCAGGAACTAATTTCCTGGCAGGGACCATGAAAAGCCTGTGGGACGCTCATGGGGTGAACCACTTGGTTGCCACCTCTTACCACCATCAAACAAATGGCCTGGCGGAGAAGTTTAATGGAACTTTGGGGGCCATGATATGTAAATTCGTAAAATGAGCACTCCAATGATTGGGACCGAGTGTTTCAGCAGTTGCTCTTTGCCTACAGAGCTGTACCACATCTCAGTTTAGGGTTTTCACCATTTGAACTTGTGTATGGTCTCAAGGTTAAGGGGCCATTACAGTTGGTGAAGCAGCAATGGGAGGGGTTTACACCTTCTCCAGGAACTAACATTCTGGACTTTATAAACAACCTCCGAGACTCTTTAGCCCTTGCTAAAGAAAACCTAAGAGATGCCCAGGAAGAGCAAAACGCCTGGTATGATAAACATGCCAGAGAGCGTTCCTTCAAAGTAGGGGACCAGGTCATGGTCTTGAAGGCGCTCCAGGCCCATAAGATGGAAGCGTTGTGGGAAGGGCCATTCACGGTCCAAGAACTCCTGGGAGCAGTTAACTATCTCATAGCATCCCCCACCTCAAACCTAAAGCCTAAAGTGTACCATCTTAATTCTCTAAAGCCCTTTTATTCCAGAGAATTAAAGGTTTGTCAGTTTACAGCCCAGGGAGGAAATGACGCTGAGGGGCTGAAGGTGTCTACTACGAAGGAAAAAGTGACGGTGACGTGAAGGAGGTGAACATCTCCATGACCCTTGGGCATATGCAGCGACAGCAGATCAAGGACCTGTGCACTAGCTTTGCGCCAATGTTCTCAGCCATCCCAGGACGGACCAAACGGGCATACCACTCCATTAACACAGGTAATGCTCGCCCAATTAGAGCCCAACCTTACCGGGTGTCTCCTCAAGCCAAAACTGCTATAGAACGGGAGATCCAGGACATGCTACAGATGGGTGTAATCCACCCCTCTAACAGTGCATGGGCATCTCCAGTGGTTCTAGTTCCCAAACCGGATGGAGAGATACGCTTTTGCGTGGACTACCATAAGCTAAATGCTGTAACTCGCCCAGACAACTATCCATTGCCGCGCACAGATGAGCTATTGGAGAAACTGGGATGTGCCCAGTTCATCTCTACCTTAGACTTAACCAAGGAGTACTGGTAAGTACCGCTCAATGAATCCGCCAAGGAAAGGTCAGCCTTCATCACCCATGTAGGACTGTATGAATTTAATGAGCTCCCTTTCGGGCTGCGAAATGCATCCACCACTTTCCAAAAACTGGTAGATAGTCTCCTAGCGGGATCGGGAGAATCTGCAGTTGCCTACTTTGATGAGGTGGCCATCTTTTCTGATTCATGGGCAGAACACCTGGAGCATCTGGAAAAAGTCTTTGAGCGCATAAGGGAGGCAGGACTAACTGTTAAGGCTAAAAAGTGTCAAATAGGCCTAAACAGAGTGACTTACCTGGGACACTAGCTGGGTGAAGGAACTATCAACCCCCTACAGGCCAAAGTGAATGCTATCCAAAAGTGGCCTGTCCCAAAGTCAAAGAAACAGGCCCAATCCTTCTTAGGCTTGGTCGGGTATTACAGGCGATTTGTACTGCACTACAGCCAAATCACCACCCCACTGACAGACCTAACCAAAAAGAAACAGCCAAATGCAGTGCAGTGGACTGAAGAGTATCAGAAGGCCTTTAACCAGCTTAAAGCGACACTCATGTCTGACCCTGTGCTAAGGGCCCCCGACTTTGACAAACCATTCCTAGTAACCACAGATGCGTCCGAGCGTGGTGTGCGAGCAGTTTTAATGCAGAAAGGACCGGATCAAGAATTCCATCCTGTCATGTTTCTCAGCAAAAAACTGCCTGAGAGGGAAAGCCACTGGTCAATCAGCAAAAAGGAATGTTACAGCATTGTGTACGTGCTGGAAAAGCTATGCCCATATGTTTGGGGACAGCATTTGCACCTGCAAACCAACTGTGCTGCGCTGAAGTGGCTTCATACCGTCAAGGACACTAACAAAAAACTTCTTCAGTGGAGTTTAGCTCTCCAAGATTTTGATTTTGAAATAAAACACATTTCAGGAGCTTCTAACAAAGTGGCTGATGCTCTCTCCCGTGAAAGTTTCCCAGAATCAACTGGTTAAAATCGTCCTTGAAATGTGGAAAATATTGGTAGTTTTTATATAATCAGTAGTATATCTAGAGGCGCATGTGTCTTATTAATTCTGTTTTCTCCTAGAGCTCCAGGAAGAAATCACAGCCAGTGTGGAGCAGGCTGTCCAACACCATCTATGATTTGGGGGGCGTGTCATAAACATACAGCTAAGGGTAGCATAAAATCCCTCCTTTACCTGTAAAGGGTTAAGAAGCTCAGATAACTTGGTTGGCACCTGACCAAAAGGACCAATAAGGGGAGAAGATACTTTCAAATCTGTGGGGGAAGGTTTTTGTTTTGTGTTTCTTTGTGTTCTCTCGGGAGGCAGAGAGGTACCAGGTCAGAGAAAACCATCTCCTCCAAACAATCCTGAAATGAGTCTCTGATATTACAAAAAGTGTAAGTAAACAAGGCAAGGCGCGTTAGGTTATCTTTTGTTTTAGCTTGTGAATTTTCCCTGTTTTTTGTAACTTTGAAGTTTTGCCTAGGGGGGAATCCTCTGTGTTTTAAGTCTTATTACTCTGTAAAATTACCTTCCATCCTGATTTTACAGAGGTGCTTCTTTTACTTTTTTTTCTTTATAATAAAGTTCTGCTTTTTAGGACCTAAAAACCCAAGGGTCTGGTCTGTGCTCACCTTGCTTACCTATATGGTTGGTAGATTATTCTCAAGCCTCCCCAGGAAAGGGGGTGAAGGGGCTTGTGGATTATTTTGGGGAATCAGGAACTCCAAGTGGTCCTTTTCCTGAATCTTTGTCTAACTCACTTGGTGGTGGCAGCAGTACTCATCCAAGGACAAGGAAGGATGTGTGCCTTGGGGAAGTTTTTAACCTAAGCTGGTAGAAATAAGCTTAGGGGGTCTTTCATGCCGGTCCCCACATCTGTACACCAGAGTTCAGAGTGGGGAGGGAACCCTGACAGTTTCTATCTACCAGTTATGAACCAAAGGGCTTGCCAAGTTACACTTGTGAAATGAAAGCCTTTTTAAAAGTTATACAGGTGCAAAAACAAAACAATTCCCATTTGTTAATCTTTTTATTTCGATTAGACCTTTCATTAGGTACACACAGCCAATTCTGCTTCTGAAACCTTGTTTCTGAAATTAAAGATTTATTAGAAAGATGCTGAAAATATCTTACCCAGTTTAATGCTCTAATAAATAATGGTGTGTCACACCAGGAGGGATTAATTAGGAGCAGATGGCCTAATGAATGGAAACATAAGGAAAGCATTTTAGTGTGGTCACTATCCAGGAGGAGAAAACGTTATTTGATTATATGGCCTCAATCAACAGTAAACATTTATTTTGTTAAACTAAGCACAGGTGCTGCTGATGGCTAATAATGATGCAGCATTGAGCGGTATGAAACATGGTTAGGCATTTTATAAATCCTGATTAGTAAGCAAGATCTAGGTTTTGCAACAAGGTTTGTAAACTTTTCAGAAATCATAACTGTTGGGCTGACCACTCTTTGTTAATTGCATATTTATTTTGTCCCTTTTAGAAAGAAGATAAAGTTCATAGAATCATAGAAGATCAGGGTTGGAAGGGACCTCAGGAGGTCATCTAGTCCAACCCCCTGCTCAAAGCAGGACCAATCCCCAACTAAATCATCCCAGACAGGGCTTTGTCAAGCCTGACCTTAAAAACCTCAAAGGAAGGAGATTCCACCACCTCCCTAGGTAACGCATTCCAGTGCTTCACCACCCTCCTAGTGAAAAAGTTTTCCTAATATCCAACCTAAACCTCCCCCACTGCAACTTGAGACCATTACTCCTTGTTCTGTCATCTGCTATCACTGAGAACAGTCTAGATCCATCCTCTTTGGAACTCCCTTTCAGGTAGTTGAAAGCAGCTATCAAATTCCCCCTCATTCTTCTCTTCCGCAGACTAAACAATCCCAGTTCCCTCAGCCTCTCCTCATAAGTCATGTGTTCCAGTCCCCTAATCATTGTTGTTGCCCTTCGCTGGACTCTTTCCAATTTTTCCACATCCTTCTTGTAGTGTGGGGCCCAAAACTGGACACAATACTCCAGATGAGGCCTCCCCAATGCCGAACAGAGGGGAATGATCACGTCCCTCGATCTGCTAGCAATGCTCCTACTTATGCAGCCCAAAATGCCATTAGCCTTCTTGGCAACAAGGGCACACTGTTGACTCATATCCAGCTTCTCATCCAATGTAAGCCCTAGATCCTTTTTGCAGAACTGCTGCCCAGCCACTCGGTCCCTAGTCTGTAGCGGTGCATGGGATTCTTCCGTCCTAAATTCAGGACTCTGCACTTGTCCTTGTTAAACCTCATCAGATTTCTTTTGGCCCAATCCTCTAATTTGTCGAGGTCCCTCTGATTCCTATCCCTACCTTCCAGCGTATCTACCACTCCTCCCAGTTTAGTGTCATCTGCAAACTTGCTGAGGGTGCAAGTTGGGACAAGTAAGATATGTAAACTTTACTGAATTTTTTCTTTCAGGAACAAATAACTTTTTGATGGCTGTGTGTATTGGTAGGTATGGCTGAAAATGATTAGATTCCGGTGCACTGCATGAGAAGGTGGTATTCTGCCTAAGAGGAGGAACTGTGGTTAGACTACGTGCCCCGGGGATCAGAAATTCTAGGTTCTGTTTCTGGGCAAGTGACTTAAAATCTGTCTCAGCCGCCCAGTTCATGAAATGGGGCTAATAATATCTATTTCACCGTGCTATGAGTCTTAATGTTTGTAAACATTTTGAGATTCTCAGATGAAAAGCACTACATAAGTCTATGTAGGACCAACTGTGTGCTACATGCTTTACAGACAAATAGGAAGGCAAGGTTCCAGCCCCAAAGAAGTTATACTTTCCATTCTTCCTAGCTCTGTCTCTAATGCTAGTTCAGAAGATATCCTTCACTTCTTTACTTCATTTAAATGACTCCAGGGATGAGCTTGACTCAGGATCTCTAAATCCTGCTGTGTCTCTTTTGGAAACAAACATTTAAGTCCTTTCTTTTCACGTTCAAGCTGCAATGAGATTCTATATGTGAAACCCTGCAATGAACTGCTATGTGAGTGAAGTGATGCTAATTATGAGCCTGGAGAAATGGCAAAATATGCAGCCACATGTATGACATTCTCGGCTGGCGACACCAGAAAAAACAGCATCTGCAGATAGGATTTAGCCAGACGAGCTTTTCAAACGCTGCTCTTAATTTTCATGAGCCTAAGATCCAGATTCAGCAAGGTGCTTAAGAATGTGCCCAATTTTAAACATATGAGTAGTCCCATTAAAGTCAATGGGGCCACCAATACTACCAAGCACAAGTTTCACAACCTCAAAGGTATTGATAATCAATGGGAGTTAGGCACCGAAAGACCTTTGAGGACCTATGCCTCTGTACCTGAACGGGGATAACTACAGAGAGATGTATTTGGCCCAGTGTTTGTAAAGGTGGATCTGGGTTTCTCAGCAGAAAATTTCATGCATGACTGTTGGTAAGAGAATTAGTGAAAACAGATTTGTTTGTATAAATCTTTTAGGAACAGAAAATAGCCTCTAGTTACTTACAGAACAGGACACTGCATCCGACTCAGCACTGCAAGCTTCCCCACGCTACTCCTGCCAGCTTACTTTAGGGGGACCTCTTTCAGTTGTGAAGAGTTAGTGCAATTTCTGTGTCCATTCAGTTTTTGGCCTCTGCACACAAAATCCAGAGTTAAGGACAGATTCTGATCTCAGGTACACCAGTGATAACCTAAAGTAGTTCCATTAAAACCAGTGGAGTTATTCCAAATGTACTCCAGTTTAACAGAGATCCATCTTACCTCTGAAATCTGATTTGCCTAGCTTTGGTCTGCTTGCGTCCCACTAATGTTATTTCAACTGAGGATTGTTGGTTTTTTGTTTTTTTGTCAGCAACTAGAAAATTGTGACAAGCTTCTTTTGTTCCAAATACTCATTATTACACATGTCGTCTTTCTGTCGCTCACTCCCAAGTTTAATAAGTGTAAGGCATAGTTATGCCCATTTATAAATAACTTTTTTCATCCCATCTCTGTTCCAAAAAATTTGGCAGATATCCCAGGTAGAAGATTTGAAATTATGTCCTGCCAAAGACAATTGCTGTTGATGAATCACAGCACACACGTGAAGGTTACTTGTTGCTGAATATATATAGCTGTATTTTGAAGGCAACTTGGAAACTCTATACGATAGTTGCCAAATGTATCATAAAGTCACAAGAAAAGGCCATTTGGACTCCAACTCAGTCTGATTTGGGTATCTTTGCTGGCCAAGGTTAACACGTTATACAGCTCTGATAGAATTCTCAACACAGCCAAATTCACTCATGTCAAGGTTCCTCCCCCACTCTGAACTCTAGGGTACAGATGTGGGGACCTGCATGAAAAACCTCCTAAGCTTATCTTTACCAGCTTAGGTCAAAACTTCCCCAAGGTACAAAATATTACACCCGTTATCCTTGGAATGGCCGCTACCACCACCAAACTAATACTGGTTACTGGGGAAGAGCTGTTTGGACGCGTCTTTCCCCCCAAAATACTTCCCAAAACCTTGCACCCCACTTCCTGGACAAGGTTTGGTAAAAAGCCTCACCAATTTGCCTAGGTGACTACAGACCCAGACCCTTGGATCTTAAGAACAATGAACAATCCTCCCAACACTTGCACCCCCCCTCTCCTGGGAAATGTTGGATAAAAAGCCTCACCAATTTGCATAGGTGACCACAGACCCAAACCCTTGGATCTGAGAACAATGAAAAAGCATTCAGTTTTTTACAAGAAGACTTTTAATAAAAAATAGCAGTAAATAGAAATAAAGAAATCCCCCCTGTAAAATCAGGATGGTAGCTATCTTACAGGGTAATTAGATTCAAAAACATAGAGAACCCCTCTAGGCAAAACCTTAAGTTACAAAAAAGATATACAGACAGAAATAGTTATTCTATTCAGCACAATTCTTTTGTCAGCCATTTAAAGAAATCATAATCTAACACATACCTAGCTAGATTACTTACTAAAAGTTCTAAGCCTCCATTCCTGTTCTGTCCCTGGCCAAGACGACTACAGACAGACACAGACCCTTTGTTCCTCTCCCTCCTCCCAGCTTTTGAAAGTATCTTGTCTCCTCATTGGTCATTTTGGTCAGGTGCCAGCGAGGTTACCTTTAGCTTCTTAACCCTTTACAGGTGAGAGGAGCTTTCCCCTGGCCAGGAGGGATTTCAAAGGGGTTTACCCTTCCCTTTATATTTATGACAACTCACATAGAGTTTTGCCCCCCTGGAAGGGAAACATATGTTGTAAATTATGCTGCTGCCCTTACTGGGCCAAAGTTCTCCCCTCAGATCTATTCACACAGCTCCATATGGCATCAGTGGGAATTCTGGATGAAAAACCAGCCCTATACAGAGGGCTAGCACATCAATACAGCCCTACACAGTGGTGCACATCCATAGCCTATGTCAACTACAGGGTTTATATATCAACTTAAGCCCTCAGAGGATAGGCTTAAGTGAATTTTTAGGGCATGTCTACATGTATAGTGCTGCAGTGGAGAGAGCTCTCCTGCCGGCATAATAAAACTGCCTCCCTGAACAGCAGAAGCAATGTCGGTGGGAGAAGCTCTCCCATTGACATAGCACTGTGCACACGAGTGCTTATGTCGGTGTAACTTATGTCACTCAGGGGGGTGGTTTATTCAGACTCCTGAGTGACATAAGATTTATTGACATAAGCTGTCGTGTAGACATAGCCTTAAGTAGTAAGACTCAAGAGGTAGCCCTCGGCACAGGGGTGAATTTAACGCTGTGTGTGTCTATCTGAGCACATAATTTGGCTGTTAGGGTACACATTAAGGTGAAAATTAAGTGTGAAATGTAATGGGATTGCAGGGCTCAAAATGAATTAATGTGGCCCCTGGCTCAAGAGAGCATTGTGCAGGCCTATTTCAGACCAGAATGTGGCTAAGAAGGACAGTAGCATTTACACTGTTTTCTTCAGTTGTTGCTCTCCCCCCAACATCTTTGTGCAGAGAACTAGCAATCCGGGAGGTGCCCGTGTTTACACTCAGTATGCGGTCAGTGTTTACTCCCTATCGATAACCGTTTACTGCTTACATCACTTTGGCTACTGTGGTGACACTAGCTGCAATGGTATTAGTACCAGTGGAAGCTTACTGTGGTGAAGGTCTCAGTGACTTATAGCATTTACCACCATAACAATTAAACCCACTGAGGAGCATGCAGGTAAAAAGGCCGGAGCTAAAAAAACCACCTTGCTGAGACCAGGCCTCTGCCCATTGCTAACATCACTGCAGTTGAACTACTGGTAGCTCTGGTGCTCTGGGAATTTTTCCTTACATTCCCTAGTATAAACAAGACGTGTGAATTTGTTATGGGGTGGGGGGGAAAGGATGATTTTCACTGTGCTAAAATGACTGCCACATGCTATGAATTTTTACCTTCTTTGGCCCTGAAACATCAAAGCAGTTAAGCACATGCTTACATTTGAGCATACCAATACTTCCATTGACATTTAAGAATATGCTTTCGTGCTTTGCTGAGCTGAGAACTGTATGAGCAGATTCTGTTCTGTAACATTTTCTCACGGAGAATGTCAGCGAAACAGTAAAATAAAATGTTTGCCATTTACATAGATATTTGTCATGTGCATGAGCAATGGGCATGGCATTATCCTTAGCCTGTTTATTCACTGGAACATGGTAGTTGTTTTATGGCACCGGTTTAAAAACTGCAGCTGTTGGAGCAAAGGAAAACTGCTCTACACACCAAGCAGGGTCCCTTTTTTAGGTGAGGTCTATGCCTGCAAGACTGGGTAATACAAAAGCAAGGCTGAGATTTCTAAAGCTGTCTAATTGACACCTAATTCCCATTAAATGAATAGGAATTGGGTGTACAGACCTCCTAGATGGCTCTCAAAAACAAACCCGTCCATACGTACAAATATAATCCCTTGAATCGTCAAAACCGTTTAGCTTAAAGAATGGGAGAAAAATCCAATCATCTTTACTAGCTCTAGCAAGGACAGAGTCTAAATCTCCACCTTCCTGCCCCAAATTTCTCAGTGTGGTAATCTTGAATGCAAGCAGATGTATTATAAATAAAAAAACAACAACTGTTAGTCTGACAAAACCGTTCAGACTCGAGGTCTTGTTTTTTAAAACCCATTGTGCTGGAGGTATTCAGAGAGGAGGAAAGATGGGTGCTGCCGAGATAGAGTTTCCGGAGAGAAATTATTTGAAAGCCTTCTATAGACCTTTTCCCACTGTAAGCAATTTACCACCAGCATATTGTGCAAATGGTTATAATCCAATATGAATTGTCAGTGAGTCTGTTTCATAGAGACAGGGAGTATAATTGGAGGTTAGTTAAAAATAGGTTGATTAGACACGTGTGATACTCGTTGACATTGATAGGAATTTATGAATGGTCTTGTCCAACTATTTGTCAAACCTAAAGTAATCAGCACTTGCTGTAACTATCACCGGAATATACTGAACATTTTGTGCAAGTCTTTTGATCGTTAATTGCAGATTGTCTTATGATTCTTTTATAGTTGAAAAAAAAATGAAAGAGCGTCTCCAAGGTCTTAGCTCAGTTACATCAGTGGTAACTTTGCATGTTTCAAACTTGAATGCTGCCATTTCATGCTTATCTCACAAAAACACAATTTTGGGGCTGCGAAATGCCTGGAACACAAATTGTGGGTATTCTGAATTGTGTGTGTTGTATTTTTTTCCCCATAAACACAGAAGCCAGACAGAAGCCTCTAATTAAAAGGAACCTGACAGACAGTGACACAAGACTACTGGCTGCTGCTTGAATGCATAAAAAATATTAGCATCAGTTCTCTTTATCCAGTTTACCCATAAGAAATGAACCCCTTTTGCCCTTGGTTTTATTTTGACATTATATATTCCCTTCCCTGTCAATTTAAGATATTTCTTTTCTTCCTTCACTTTACCTTCGTTTCTCTCTCCCCTGGGTTTCTGATCATGAACTGAATGGTTGGTTCCACTCCCTAATACAGTGTACCTACACCAATGTTTGCACTGTCTATATTACATGCTGCCCAACTGTTAGCCATTTTGGGATCCTGCTCGCATGAAAAGCCATGGATGACATAACACTGTATTTTACTTAATAAATTACTATTCAGATGATCTCAAAGCACTATTCAAAGGTTGTTCAATATCATGCTTCAGAAGTAGCTGCAGTGAGATGTGACTTTCCTAAAGTCACAAAGTGTATCAGTGGCAGAGCTGCAAGTAGGACCCAGATCTCTTGGTCCCCAGGCCTGTGTTCAGTCCATTGAACTGCACAGTGCAGCATGTAATATACTGTTGTCCCCTTTGGATCCAAGAGGCTAGTCAAAGTTCGGAACCCTAGGGATATTTCAATTGGAAGTAGAAATGTATACTTTGGAATGTTCTTTGATGCCAGCTTCTTTATTTACGAGGAACGTACAAAGTCCTGTGTCTCTGAACACTGAAGGAGCTAAGAAAAAAAGCACCAGTTTCTTAGCTCACAGCCCCCAAGCTTCTTAAGTCAACACCTGGCCAAAAAGCTCTCTCTCTGTTTTTCCAGGGTCACACTGTTCTTACTCTGAAAACTGTTCTTACTGGCTCCCGCTTGGCTTTCTGGCCTCTCCGTCTCTCTCTCTTTGTTTTTGTCTGTTCTCCGTTTCTGTGCTCTCTCTCACACACATGATCCCCTACCCAACTCAATATTCAGAAAAACACTCCTGGGTGGGTTCACACACACTTTTTGTCGGTGGGGGGCTTATGCATACAGTTGTGTTAACTGAAGGCTGAGTTCACGCCTATCAATTTCAGTGGGGTCTGAACCCATAACAAGGTTTCACCCAGCTCATAACAACACTCCCCACCTCAGCTTCACCCATTGTCTTGATGAGGCCTAAAATGGTGAGCCCCCAACCATCCAACCCAAACAGAAAGAAAAGAAATAATTTAAATTAAAAATGATAGAAGATTAATTATTTACCTAGGTACAGTGTGTTTCTGACAGGACAGTTTCATATCACCAACATACAAGAATTTTATTCACACCCAAATCTGGGGATTTTCTCTCCAGAGATTTGCGTTCAACAATCAGGGAGAGGTCCTTTTCAATCAGCCCCTGAGGAACACCTATTGTTTCTGTTGAATTTGCTGGCCTGCCATTCTGTTTGAATGGGAGATTTGCCTCTAACAATTTTTCCAGCCTTAACTTCCACAGCTATATTCTCAGATTCCCAGGGGCAGCCAGGATCAGTCACAAGAGTCTGAAAATGCTAAATCACACTCTGCTGACTGTTGAAATGGTTTCCCCTCTTTTATTATGTCTTGTCTGTCAGAAACATTCAGCAAATGAACGGGGATCTGTTCCTGATTCAGATCCACAAGAGCTTCAACAGCTAAGGGTACGTGTGTACTGTGATAAAAGACCCGCAGCATGGCCACGGCTGGCCTAGATCAGCTGACTCAAGCTCACAGGGTTCAGGCCGCCGGGCTATAAAATTGCAGGGTAGCAGTTCCAGCTCAGGCTGGAGCCCACGTTCCGAGACCTTGTGAGAAGGGAGGCTCTCAGATCCTGAACATCTATGCAGACCCCGGCAAGCCCAAGTCAGCTGACCTGGGTTCTGAGACTCAGTCCCGCAGGTTTTTAAATCACAGGGTAGATGTACCTTAAGATCCCGCTTGCATATCAAAGACCCTGCATATCGAAGACCCTGCATATCAAAACAGGTTTCACCCACTTCCCATCTTTCCCTTGCTGGACAGCTACCATAGCATGTAGTTGTTATAATAGTTGTGTCTCCAGGGTAGGGAAATTCATTCACTGCAGACCAGCTGACTACACACCATTTGTCTCACCCGGGTAATTTCTCCAAAGGGAATTTCCACAGACGGAATGTGTAAGACACCTTTCCTGACACTGATTACACAGTTATTAGCCAGACTGAAATATAAGCCAATTATTAGCTCATCCACTATTGCAGCCACACAGACTTCTTGCTCAAATTGCAGAGGTCCAATGGTCAAAACCCTATTTTCACATGGGTGCCCTTGCCCCAGTCACAGTCTCTATTTGAGACCAATTAGGTGATTCAGTTCTGGATCCCCTATTCCCTAGCCTTTTTAGTGTGACTGGTCTAATAACTGTTATGTCTGAGCCTGTGTCAACTATCCCTATACATATCATAGATCCGATTACATACCCAATAGCCAAACTCCCATTATTGTTGTTTAATTGCCCAGATCTAAACAAAAACAGTGGGGCTGATCCTTGTACCTTTGCCCCTTCAGCTTGGCATTCCCCCATTTCTCAAAGTGTCTCTCTAGGCACCTGCAGCAGTCTGTCTTGGCCTGCCTTAGATTTATAACAATCCTTTTTTGTCCAGTTTTGTCACAGTAGCAGCATTTAACGGAACTGTTTCCTTTACATTTTTGCATTCTTGCCAATTTCCCTTGTTTTACAAATCAAATTTATACTCTGTTATAATTCAATATGAATCAAATTAGAATCCTCTTTTTTATTATGCATATTAGACACAGAGCTGTACTTACAGGGCTCCTGGTGATCAGCTTCCATCTTCCTCACTAGCAGCTGTTTCCTCTTCCAGCACACTTCTGCAAGAAAAGATTCAATTTCTGTGGCAAAATCCCCCAGCTTCTTGAAGTGCCTTTGGCCTTCTTTCACTGATCTTGATCTGCAAGTCCACATGAACATCTATAAATTGGTCCATTGCCACCCTATCCTGGAAGGCTTCTGGGGTATCTGGGTATGCCAGGAACACAAGTCTCTTCAGGTCCTTCTCCAGTTCAGAGGGGGTTTCTTCTTTCCCTCTTCTAGCTCCTAGCTGTGCGCTGGCCCGCTGAGATTGATGGCTAGCTCCAGATTGCAAGTCAAGGGCTTGTATCAGGTCTGTATAACTCTCTCTCTTTCCTAGGGGTAAGTTCTGCAGCACTATTAGAGCTGGGCCACCAAGCTGGAAACCCCCTTTCTGTCCTTCTTCCCAGCCAGTCATTTGTGGCTCTCATGTTGAATTGATCCAACTGAGCCTCCCAGGCAGGGGTACTGGAATATTTTTTATAGTGGGTGTGCTGAGAGCCATTGAACCAAACTGTAAACCCTGTATATAAGGGAAACCACTTCAAGCCAGGGGGTGCAGCAGCACCTCCAGCACCCCTAGTTCCAGTACCTATGCTCCCAGGGTGTTTTCCCTTCAAAGAGAGCGGAGCTTTTGTATTATTTAGGATGAAACAGCCTGACCTCTCCCCTCTGGGCCTCTGTGGGTTACAACTGGGGCAGAAAACTGTTGTAAATATCCAGTCTTATTTAAGTCCCCTGGCTCAAATTCCTCAGCTAAGCAGCTGCTTTCCACTGTGACCTGTGATTCTTGGAATTTTCAGCTCGCTAAGTCCTTGCTGCAGTTCATCTATGTTAGCAAGTTCCATGCTGGCTAAAGCTTACACGGTCTCCACTATTTCAGGAGAAAACTTCTGGTCTATGGCAGTCAGTTTGCTAGTCACCTCTTTGATCTGTCTTGCCATTCCAGCCTGAGGGCTTTGCAGCTGGGCTTCCCGACCTGCCTAGAAACTGTGCAGATGTCTCTCCAACAAAGATTTAGCCATCAGCTCTTCCTGAGAATGCTCCAGATGCTGCTTTAAGTTCCCTTTGTGAAGTCTCCAGATATTGTTCTGAATCCCGTTGGCCATTTCTGATTTCTGCAAGCACCTCCATTATTCGTTTCATCTTGGTTCAACAGGAATACCAGTTGACAATCTCGCTCCTTGGAAACTGGATCCTGCTTCTTACACCTGTTGTGCTCCTATTAAGTCAAAGTTCAGAGCCCTGGGGATCTTCCAGCTGGAAGTAGAAATTGATGGAGTCTGCTATTTTCTTAGATGGCATCTTGGTTATTTACAAGGAACATACAAAGTCCTGTGTGTCTGAACACATAAGAAACCAAGACCACAAGGAGC
The DNA here is from genome assembly GCF_965140235.1 of Caretta caretta. NCBI lineage: Eukaryota > Metazoa > Chordata > Testudines > Cheloniidae > Caretta > Caretta caretta. Next base: position 17,677,945 of record NC_134220.1, on the reverse strand, counting down.
AGTTTCTTACCTTTCAGCTCTGTAATAGGATTGCTGCATAGTGAGCACCCCCTCCTGGCCAGAGGTGTCTCTGCAGGCTCCCCACCTCTGTTTTTCCTCACTTTGGGACCCTTTAAGAACTCACAGGAGGCTCTTTCTGGTTAAAAATACCCAGGTTTGGGGCTAGTTTAATATCAGAACCAGTTTACAATGACCCAGAGTCCCAAACTAAAGTGCTTTGTTTACAACACAAATAAAAGTCCTTTCTTAGCTCTGGCATTTTCTCTCACCTACAGGGCTCATCTTCTATCCTGGTGTGATCTCCCAGCTTTACCTCACTGGGGTTCTGACGTCTGGTTCCAAACACAATCAGGGTTTCCCACCCCACGCAGGAGCCTCCTGCTCATCCGAATTCACCTTCCAAGCTCCCTGGTGTCATGGTCCTGCAGAAGTTTTTTTCTCCTCCCTGCAGTATCCAACATCATAGCTGCAACTCCCTGGGCTTCCCCCCTTTTATTGGATCCACCTTCTTTTCTTTATAGGGAGTTGCCTGGTTCCCCTCAAGTAGGGCCCATTCTATAATTAGTGTCCGCTAAGCCCCAGGGTCTCCAGCCCATAGGACAAGCCACCCTATTACATGCCCCCTTTAGAACTTTGCCCACACCAGAGCAAGATCTCCTACAGAGAATACCCACACCCTTTTTTTCCCTGGCTATTTCATCGGTGTGGCCGGCTGCACCCCTGAATGGTCTGGGCTCTCAGAGACTCCAGCTCCCCTTCCACTTGCTCACCATAATTAGCAGCAGCCTCCTGTGTGCTAAGGTTGCTGGACGTTCCTCAGCCAGTTGTTCCCAGGCACCCTGAAAAGGGGCTTGAGCTACTCACACTTCCCTTGTTACCTCACAGTTCCCCCCTCCTCATGTCATCTCGGACACTACAGCAACCCCCTGTAGCACCATTTGGGTGCCAGCTTCCTCCCTTTGGGCCCTAGTTTGCATTCTGATGGTTCCCTGGACCCACACCTGCTTCCCAGGATTCATTTCTGTTGGGGGTAGCTCAAACTCTAATTTTGGCTCACCTTCTACCTCATCTATCTTATGCTCATCCTCCTCGGGTGGTCTGGTACTCTGATCTAAATTATCTGTGATATCCACAGAGTGGTGCAGAACTCCATCCTCTTCCTGACCCTTTTCACATACAGGGGGCTTACAAATTCCAGCTAACAAATTATACATGACACCAGCATTTGATGGATTGTTCCAAAGATCAAGTCCCATTTCTGTCAAGATTTGTCTTTTCTTGCCATCCTCAGACCATTGTATCCCCTTCCCACAGTACCAACCTTCAAAAGGGCAAGTATTCCACTTATGACCTTCCAACCCGTACCGGAAACATACCTCAGAGAGGCTAGACTTTGTCCTTGTTGGGGTCAGCTTCTTCAGAGGGACCCCAACCTCCTTCGATGGCTGAAATAACTGCTGACTTTTGAGACCCCTACCACTGCTGCTGCATGGCAAATTGTACCGCCTGCTGCTTTTGTTGGCTCTGCAAAAGTTGCAGGAGAAGTGTGCAAGTCTTTTACTGCTGCTCGGCTAATAGGCAGACAATTTCCTCCATCTGTTTTTATGATCACCTCTTCTATATCCCCTTCCCTCCTTGGTGGGAGAGGGGTGTCAGATTCTGCCAATGATGCCAGTTTGTAACAGGACTGCTGCTTACTGAGCGCCTCCTCCTGACCAGGGCCTCCTCTCTTTCTTTCACCTCCGACCCCAAATAATATTCAGTCAAAAGCGCTTGGCTAGTTGCACACACACTTTTTGTCTTAGGTGGGGGCTTAGGCTTACAGTTAAACTAATTGAAGGATGAGTGCACAACTATCCAGCTTAATGGGTTTTAATTCATAGAATCTCAGGGTTGGAAGGGACCTCAGGAGGTCATCTAGTCCAACCCCCTGCTCAAAGCAGGACCAATCCCCAATTTTTGCCCCAGATCCCTAAATGGCCCCCTCAAGAATTGAACTCACAACCCTAGATTTAGCAGGCTAATGCTCAAACCACTGAGCTCTCCCTCCCCACAATTCAGCACATCAGGTTTCACCCAGCTCATAACAACACCCTAACTGTCAAAAGGACAAATCATAAAGGGCTTGATGGTGCACATTACACATAGTAAGGGGTTATGCAGAGCTCCCCTGCCCAAGAGGGAACAATGGGAGGTGGTCTGCTTCAGGAATGAATAAATAAATAAATAAAGAATGTTGATAAACTGGAGAGGGTTCAGAGAAGAGCCAGGAGAATAATTAAAGGATTAGCAAACATGTCTTTATAGTGATAAACTAAACAGATTGAGCTCTTTGAGTCTAACAAAGAGAAGGTTAAGGGGGCGGCGGGCCTTAATTCATCAGTCTAGCAGAGAAAGGTATAACACTATCCAGTGGCTGGAAGTTGAAGCTAGACAAATTCAGACTGGAAATAAGATGTACATTTTTAAGTTGGAACAACTTACCAAGAGTCGCGGCGACAGTTTTAAAATCAAGATTGAATGTTTTTCTAAACGATCTGCTGTAGGAATTATTTTGGAGAAGTTCTCTGGCCTGTGTTACCCAGGAAATCAGACTAGATGATCGCAATGTCCCTTCTGGCTTTCTATGAAGCTATGAAAGAAGGCAGAATATTCCATGGGGAACAAGGATTGTGGGCGCACCCTCAAAGCCCCAGGGAGGATAGGGCAGGAGGAGGGGCCATTGCTCTGGTCCCTCTTCCTTTTTTTTTTTGGAAACTGATTTATGTGTGATTTTTCCACATTATCTTTACAAGTACATAAACAAAACCTCTCACAATCTGAATAAAGATCCTTCGCCAGCACATGACATGATGCTAAAATGGGGCTCTGCAATCTCCAGCACTTTAGATATATATAAAAAGAGTCTGTATAGATATCTAAAGAATTCATGTAGATAAAACACAAGAAAAAATTTATTTTGGAAATTAAATGAAAAGCAAAATACCCAGAGAGAACAGTATTATAAATTCGGTAAAAAAAATGAGGGAGAAATACAGTAAATTACCATGGTATATTTTCTTACTTAGGGTTACAGGTTTTGAAAAATGCAGCCATTCTGTGCTTTAATACAAGTGAAAATAAATATATTTATTTTGCCTTTACATTTAAATAAACTCATGCAAATTGTATTTACACACACTCTCTCTCACACACACACACCTAACCAACTAGCCCTTAAAAGCAGGGTGTGTTTTCATATCTTAAACATCCCAAACAGTTATTATTTCTAACTCTCCCAACCTCTTTCAAATTATGATTAAAATCAGGGTCCTGCAGAAAGGACCATCTTAGCAATGGAAATGTTTTGTACACCAATATATGATTTTATTCCTTCTTTGATATCCTTCATGTGCTATGAATACTGGGCATCAGATATATATTTATATGTATTTCTGTACAACATTAAAATGGACACGAAAAGACAGGAAGTAATAACGTTTTTGTCATGGCAACATAGTAGCTTTTTAGCTCTCAAGAAAAAATAAAAAAAGTTGTATTTCCTCAGCAACGCGGGCCTTGGCAGCAGCTCCAAAAGCCCACTACCATTCTGTATTCTGTGCTGCAAACCCACAGTTCAGTCAGATGTAGTATCTTCTTTCTCAGGCCACTCAATCTACTGCAGTTTATTCTATTGTATTTCTGCTCATTGTTTGAAAAAATAAATTATATGCACAACCATCCCAATAAGCAGGGAAAGGAGAGCTAAATTGCTTAAGGCAGTCATGCATATGCCCTTTTGGAATAAATAGGACACTGTAAAGCAGGTATTATTGGCAGTGGGATAAACATTATAAGGAAATATTCAAAAAGTCAAAGAAAGAATCAAGCAGAAAGTTGTTATGGATCTGTACTAAACTGGTCTTTCAAAGTCAGTGTTTGAGACCTAGATTCCCATAAACAACATCCATCAGACAACCAGCCTCAAAACTCCATCACCAAAGCAGTGATTTAAAAAGATGCTAAACTCTTTAGCGTGGAGCTGAAAATGCACACAGCTACCGAATTGCTCCTGGATACCTATGGGGTGTCTCTATCTAATCCTCATCACTATAGGATCTGAGCCCTGGCAGAGATTCACAACACCCTTGTGAGGTCAAGAGGCAGTATCCCCCATTTGACACAGGGGGACCCATTTGACACAGAGGGATCCGAGGCATAGAGAGATTAACTGATGTGTCCAAAGTCAAATAAAAAATCTGTGGTTGAGCCAGGAACTGAACCCAGTTCCCCTAAAGCCCATCCCGGTGCCTTACCCACCAGATCACCCTTCACACTGACCACACAACTACTATATCTGGTTTCTGCATCATAAAGCATAATGCTGGGAAAATGCCAGTAAAATACCTGTGCAAAATTTGCACATTTTGTTATCTAATGTACATTAGATTGTGACCAACTCCATGGAAGTAATCTGTATGTTTGCATTTTGTTATAAAACTTTTCTGAAAAATCACTCAGTTCATACCCTAACCCATCTACTTACAAGCATTTGCTTCCCTATTTTAAAATCTATACTTGCAGACATCTTTCACTGAGACAGTTAGGGGCTGATCCTGAGACCAACTGGACTAGCAGTGTAAGGGTTGCAGGACTGAGCCCACAAGGAAATTCATTGAATTTACTCAGATGTTGCATTGACAGCAATGGGAGTTTTTCCTGACTAAAGCAGCAGGATCAGACCATTAACTTGTATAAAAAATCTTGTATCAAATGCCTTCTCCAGAGCTTTAAAACAAAACAAACTAATAAAAGCAAAAGGATAGAGATATTTGGAAAGATTTTTTGTTGGTAGCATGAACTCATTTAATGTGTGATCTCACAAGACGAACAATCAGGACAACATTTATTCCCTCCAACACCTGTGTTTTTGATTATTATTGTGGGCATTGTCTGCCATAATAGAAGTTATAATATTAAATTGTGATCCCCTAGTGCCTCTCATCCAAGGATCCTGAAGCATTTTGAAGCCATTCAGTAACTTAGGACCATATGCTGTCACTCTTCTAAAATGGGTGAAGGAGTCTTTCAACACAGTGAAACTGCTCTGGTTCCAGTGTATGTGAACCACACGGAATCTATTCACCTCCATAGGCACAGTGCTTCTCTGCTACAGTGCGGGTGGTCTGGGGACAGGGTACGGGAACTGACCTATCAGCCATGGCCCATGATTCACAGGTATAAATTTCCCATGGAGGTGGATGCAGGAAGACGGCTGAGTACTGCTTAGCTGCTCCATTACCAAAACCTTAGCTTGTGGATGAAGGATTTCTTCCTCATCCCAGGCCCTTTTAGATCCCCTGTATAGAGCACTTTTACACAGGCTTTGTGGGAGTGCTGCAGCAGGACCATTAGAAGTACAGCTCGTCAAAAAATGGGGAAATATTGGTGAAAGTTTTCACAAAAAAATGCCCTTCGTTGAAAATTATTGAACATTTTTGACCAGTTCTAATTAGGATCCCTAAATGTTGTTCTAATGTTAGATAACTTATGTCCTAAAGGTGCCACTTAAGAATTACACATTGGGTGAAATCCAAGATCCACTGAAGTCAATGGCAAAACTCATGCACTTTAATGGGGTCAGGATTTCACCACTTCATTGGAAGCTGTGCACATGTAATTCACTGGGCTTAATATGTGGTATCATGTCCCTCTGGAAACAGGTACTCTCTCATGCCATATCTAAGAGAGTTACTTGTTTATCTCAGGTGGCCAAAGCTGGGGTTTTGGTGTGAAAAGCCCTAGAGTCAGGCTCCGTTGAGGACCATGTGTGCAGCTGTGGCTCAATACACACTCACTTAAGGATACTTTGGTTCCAAAACATGGACAGTAATTACAAAGCGATACATTCCTCAGATGACAGCCTAACTTTTCTTTAATCTCTTACTCAGGCATCAACTTTTCCAAGGCAAACCCGGTATATTCTTTTAATCTTTTCCCTAAACTATCTCACTGAAAGTTTTCCCAGCAGGCATCAAGTCCAGGCAATAGCTTAAGTGCATCCTCAGAATGGTACTCTTGACCCCATGGAGCAAAAAACATGCCAGTAAGTGAGCATTGATACGGAGTGGTGGGATTTTTAAGAGATTAAATAAACCCTGGAAATTTCAATAGGGTCCTGAGGATTTTACATGGCTGGTAACCTACATACCCTTCTTACAAGAAAGGCTTTTAAGCCATTTACGTTTGTAAGGTGGATGGTTTTTGGTTTTGGTTTTTTGCAAAGGGGAAATTTTTAAAATAAAAAATGTCTTACTTAAGTAATTAACAATGATACTTTAGATCATTTAAAACTGAAATAATTTAAGAAATCTAGTCAATTTTTTACTCTTTGCTTGCTTTCTGCACTCCGAACAGATCTCAGAGTGAAAACAGATGGGACAATTTCATTTTTGTTTCCAGTCAGTTTCTTCATCTAGTTCTCATGCGCTGGCACAAGGATTGCAAGGCGATGTTTAAATCCAAGCAAGAAGTTGTTTTGGCTGGAATTCTAAAGACAGCACGAATATTACCGTTGTTTGTCTCAACGAAGCTTAAATTTAGGCTGGGACTTTCAAAGCTGTCAAAGGGATTGGACGTCCAATTCACATAATCAGGCTTTGAAAGTCCCAAATTTGGGGCATACACTAGCCAACAAAATCCATATCATACCATCAGATGGTTTCTTGGTCAGGGTAGGCAGGAAAGTAACTATATTATTTTTTCAAACAAACAAGTGCAGGAGAATTGCCAAAGGATTAATGTTGAGACAAGAGTTTTGCTAGTCAGAACACAGAGATGGCTATCAGAGGAACAGCCGTGTTAGTCTGTATTCGCAAAAAGAAAAGGAGGACTTGTGGCACCTTAGAGACTAACCAATTTATTTGAGCATGAGCTTTCGTGAGCTACAGCTCACTTCATCAGATGTATACCGTGGAAACTGCAGCAGACTTTATATACACACAGAGAATATACCAGCAGGACAGTGGGGTGGGAGGAGGTATTGTTTCATATTCTCTGTGTGTATATAAAGTCTGCTGCAGTTTCCACGGTATACATCTGATGAAGTGAGCTGTAGCTCACGAAAGCTCATGCTCAAATAAATTGGTTAGTCTCTAAGGTGCCACAAGTACTCCTTTTCTTTTTGAGAGATGGCTATGGGGCTCTAGTTCACTGTGTTACCCCAGTTTTACACCAGTGTCACTCTATAAAGTCACACGACCATAATGCTGTGGTGAGTCAGCCTCTGTGAACAGCCACTTTGCAAATAGGACTCCCCTTAGATGTTTGTTAGGAAATTACATTACAGTGTTGCCAACTCTCAGGATTTTATGGCAAGTCTCAGAATTTTTGATATTTGGCTTAAAACCCCAGCTCCTGGAGTCATGATTATGTGAGAATCACTGCTTTCACTTTAAAACAATAAAGTCCTTATGGTTGTGAAGAAAAGCTTGACAATATGAACCAGATGTGCCTTGAAGGTGCAAGAGAAGAACGCAGAGAAAAAGAAAGAACAAAACAGCAATTTTTGAACTTTTGTGTTGGCTGTACTTCTCTTCTCCCATAAGGAGCTTTCAGATTCTGTTTGACTATTGGAAGGCCCAGGAACGGAGCAGAATCTGGCCCATAAATCATAACATACTCTTCTGTGATAGCACTGGACCACAAACTGGGTGCCTCCACTTGAAGGTTTGTGCACAAGAAGTCCTGAGCAACTTTGATTAATGAGAAATGGATAGGTGGAATATCTGCAGATGCTGATTATGTTCATGTTGACCAGAAAGCCAGCGTTTCCACATCTGCTATTGTTGCTGAGGCCAGATATTCCGGGAGTGGATCTACACACTAGATCTAATACATGGAGGACAGCTAGTGTTAATCCTCTTTAATTCCCACAAACAGTTACTGTTGAAGATGAGCAATAGAGAACCCCAGTTCTATGGTACAAGTGTCTGAAGGATCCACCAAAAGGAATGAATGTGAACGAAATCTAACAGGATAGCTACATGGCATGAGATAGTGTGAGGGAAAGAAAGTGTAGGGGAAAGATAATATGGATAATGTAAGTTCTTCTTTACAATCACCAGAGAGGGTGAATCATTTATACCTAGACTCACTTATTTCACGCTGAAACAAGATTTAATGTCCAAAAATGTGCAAAGGCCATAGCTGAGTACATGGGTATGGCTGTGTGTCTACTGAGGAAGAAACTGTTTGATGTCAGTTTGCTCACATGAAAGGACTAACGAAATGCTGCCAAGGTCAATGAAACACAAGGTGTCTTACTGCTGTACATGAGCCAGCTTTTCCAAGTCTGCTTTGTTTGAAGAATTACTTCCATTTTTCTATCCTCTCACCCTCTTTTAGGAAATGCAACCCACCCTTCCACACTCACCCTGCTTTATTCCTTTGAGCACCAGGCATGTTTCCCCTCTTTGTAGATCCAGGTCCAGGAAGTATGCTAATAGACATCATATACTAAGACAGCCATATTGCACACACTTGGGGATATGGAGACATGCATAGAACAGAACTGGAACAAAGGATTTACCACAGCAAGATCATCACGTCCTGTATCCTGCTTTCTACAATGGCTTTGAAAGAAGGTGAATACATAAGATATGGGTCAATAGGAGGGTGTACCAGTGAAAATAAATATATGGAACTAACCTGAAGGACAAGGTCTAAGATAATAACACCGGTTTTCCCTAAGTCTTCGTAACCACCCCTCTTTTTAAATGTTCCTCAAAAGAGTCTTAACTTGCTCTGCCACCTACTTGATTTTACTTTTTCAGAGCCTTCAAGAGAACCCTTTGGCAGAGATGCTGTCTCTGATCTAATCTTCTATTGTATTTTCAGCTTGTATTTCAACAAATATTTTTGGTATATATGTTGCAGCTGACACAGTCCCTAATTTTGTTTCTGTAAACAAACATCAGTTGCACTTTTAAAATATACCAGATGAGCAGATCTGTAACCAGTTTTCTTTGAATATATGTACACACTTATGTACATATTATATAGATATATATACACATATCATATATCTTTATAAGGCACAGTCAAATGTACCATCGGTTCTTTAGAATTCTTTTTAACTATGGAAGTAGATCATATTTCACCATATAGTTTGAAATGTCTAACCGAGACATTTTTGAAATGTTTCAATGATACAAGTTCACGAGCTGTGAGATGTCTTCTGTAAAAACTCCAGTTATTGTGATAAGACGAACAAAAATTATTTTGACAGTAATTCAAATCCACTTAGTATATAATTGTTCTTCCCCTAAAAGCTATTTTCACCTGCACAAGTAGTTCCCATCTGTGTCTCTCCTTGTTTCAAATATTACGTTCTCGTCTCTAGTTTTAAAAGTGAGCCGAAACTTGAACCCACAGGACTCTAAAAAGAAATCAGAGAAATTAATGCTAACTTAGTAAATTTAGCTGTGTCTTATAGAAAACATCTGAATAAGCTGGAATGATTTTATATAAAATATAGTGGGCCAGACCCTCAGCCATTTGACTCAACTGAAGTCAATGGAGCGATGCTGATTTACACCAGCTGAGGATCTGATCATTATATATATATAGCCTAATCTTTATCATTCAAAGAGACTCCAGAACACAAGCATGACAAGCATTTACAATGAACACCCTTCATGAATGAATCCTCTCTCAGTGTCACCATACAGTGTCACCAAACCCTCTTAAGAGCAGCTGCTGTGGGATCTGCTCTTAAGAGGGTCTGGCAACTGTATCAACTATAAACTAGTAGCACAGACCTAACTGGCATATTGTCACAGACTAGAAACAAACAGGTTGATGGAGATGGTTAGACAGACTGGAATTTGGCTATCTGTCAGATGTACACATCCTGTTGTCCTGGATAGCACAGTTAATCATTGGCAATACTAGTGCCTTCAGAGATTACGATAAGGAGTCATCTCATCTTGTTTTCCACCCTCTTTTAGGCATCTGGAAGAAGGTGTTTAAGATACAATTAGTTTCCTTTGTGTTTTACCACCGGAGGTTTTTGCATCCAGATTGACCTTTGTTCCATGCAAGACTACCACATTTCACACACTTCTACGTTTTACATATACATGGAGGCCAGCCCACAGACGGTGCTGAGTATCTGCAACTCTCTGTGTAGTCAGGGGGAGCTGAAGGCCACTTAGGATTTCACCCATGGAATGTGATGTAATCAATGGAATATTAACAAGGCCTCAGAAAAGGGGCAGAAAGAACATATAAGCCTTCTAGACAATACTGAAGCTATACCGTCTGATGCAGAAACACCAGGAAAACTTGACACCTTAAAATACCAAAGTAACTCAAGCATTTAAATCTATCTATCTATCTATCCATATATGTATAACCAGAGCCAAAAAATGTTTTATAGACAGAGCTCCACAAAGCCTGCACAGATACATTCCAACAATTCAAGGTGGCAGAACAGGTGCAATATAGACCGTAAGAACATGTCAACATAAACATCCCAAACTGTCTACGTGACAGCAACATTGACCCTCCCGACCCTTCCCTCTTCAAATATATATCTCTAGGCTGGACCAGAGGTAGACTACAAAGAAAACTGCATTGCAATTTCCACATCATTTAAGCTTTATAGGAGTGCAGCCATCATCTGAAGAGGCTTCCTTATAGTATTCATGATGCAATTATCCTAGGCAAAGTTCAGATAATGCTTGGGTTCCACTTTCAAAACAGCAAGACAAACAGTTCATTTGCCACATATCAGATTTTTGACATTAAAGCACAGGTCTGGGTAGCTCTTACAGCTGAGGTTAACCAAAAGAAATGATTGAATTTGGGTTTTATTTAATTTAAAAAGTAAATACAAACATGTGCTGACTGTGTGCTTCCTGTGATAGCCTCCCACAATAATGCAAGGTAGAGATTTCTTTAATATACTTACTCACAAGCTGCACTTCTCTGAAACTTTATTACCCAGCTGCATGAAAATATAGAACCCTGAGGTTTTTTTCCCCTTCAGACAACACAACATTTTTGCTCACTCAGGTACTTCTGCATCCAGTTTTCAACATACAGAGCCAAATGACAGTTGTAAGTCAGAGCAGAATTTAGCCCACCGTTTCAAATTCATTGCTATGCAGGTTTTCCTATTAAGTCAACACACAAAGAAGTAAAAAAAAAAAAGAAAAGAAAAATTGTAAGGCTTCAAGTAAAAACATCTCCTCTCTCACCCATTCAGGGAGTACGGTTCATTTAATATCATGTTACTCTATTTATTATACAGTTAATTAAAGCTACAGCTCTCAGGATACACTGTACTAAAATGAAACTGGGGTGTTAAACTGGAATGAATGAACAGTGAAATGATGCTAATAAAATGGGATTTGCAATGAAAACTTGATGTTTCTTAAATAAGAAATAGACATAATATACAATCTACTGCTAAAAATAAAAACATATTAAAAAGATTTAAGACTTTTGAAGCACAAATTAAGAAAAACAAAACAAGAGGCTACTTTAAAAATATATTAACCTGCAGTGGATCTTCTGTTATGATCCAGGGGATCAGATCCTCAATTAATGTAAATTGGCGTAGCTCTATCCAACATAAAGAGCACTACTCCAAATCACACCATCTGAAGTTCTGGGCCTTACTGTCTATAAACACTGAAGGACTATGTGAGTAAAAATAGCACATCACTGATAATTTGTAAATGCTTAAAGAACTGTAATTTTGGAAAGCTTGAAAAAATAACATGGGCCAGATCTTGCTCCCAAAGTCAACAGCAGTTTTGCTAATGAGTAGATCCCCACTCATCCAACAGGAACTATGCAAGCAGATGCTTGTGCTCATGTGGCTCCAATTGCAGGACTGGGGCTTTAGATGGGAATGGGGCTGAATTTACTGAGTGCAATCTCAGATTATTTCTTAGATTATTACTTCCAGGAAGAGTTGAAAAATTTACTTCCATCTCCAGGTCATTCATATTACTCTATTATGCAAACTTCAAAAAAGAATTTTAGTACCATCATAAGCCTATTAATGTGCCAGATGAGTCTTAACTCTAGTTAAACCACCTTCAGAAAAAGTATATAGAACTGCACCTGAACCTAATTATTTGTATCCCCAATGCAATCATTTTTCTTCCTCTCTCCACATGAGTTATAGCTAAATAACCCTGGCTATAAGTGTTTGAAAGGTTTACACATATAGTACTGTGTTTAGTCTTATTGAGCCATTCTTGCTCAGGAGCTTATGTAGTAATTTCAAAGACCTATTTGCCCTTAAAATATGTGGATTTTTCTTTTCTAACATCGTAAAGTATGTTCAAAGTGTAGTGCCATGGGACGCATATTTTAAAAGCTACATTGGTGCAATATAAAAGCCTCACTTGGATGGCTTGGTTTTATAATCACTCAGGGTGATATAATCTGCCCCTGTACAGACTGCCAGCACAAGGCCTATGTTCCATTTAACCCCTGTTTTGATAGCTTAAGTGTGACATTAAGTGGTACTTAAGTGATGCACAGACCTTGTGCAACTCTCTCCACAGAGATGAATTTCACCCCTCAAGAGTTAAATTTGTGCTGGAATTGCAGATGAGTAGAAATTAAAGATGAAAGAGAACTATAAGGCCATCTAGACCAAGTACCTTGCCAGTACACAATTGCTCCCTGTAGAAGGTTTTCTAATACTTTATCCAATTTAGTTTAAATGTTCTAAGTGGTCAGGCTTCCTACTAAAAGACTATTCCACAACCCCTACCCCTACTATTAGCTTAATGTTTTTCCTTTTAAATATATGCCATTTGCTACCAGTGATAACCCCTTGTATCACCTTTGGGACTACATTCTTCAAATTCCATATCTGTAAGCTTATCATACCTCCTTCCCTTAATCATTGCTCAGTCAATTAATTACATATTTTTACCTCTTAATCTTTTTATAAATCAGCCTCTCCAGCTTTCTGTTTATATCTGTTGCTCCCCTCTGAACTTGATCCAATTTGTCAGTATCATTTCTGCCCAGTATTGTTCTGGCAATAAAATGCCTGTAACTAATGACAATACTCTAGATAAAATTATACCAAACCTATATAGAGGGACTATTACTTCTCTGCTCTCTGATACCTCTGTGTATGCAGTTCAAAATGTCACTGGGCCTTTTTGCTGCCATACTGCACTGCAAGCTTATATCTAGTTTGCTGTCCACTATTACTTTAGGTCTATTTCTGCTACGTTAATTTCCAAATTTCTCTCTTCAGATGATCTGGTTCAAGCCAAGACCGTTACTCAGAAGCATGATTAACCCCATACATTTCTATCCAACCTCTCAAAAAGAGATGTGCTATACAAGGGACATAATAAGCAGATATTGAGGTGGCTGTCAAAATTTACTGAATCATGAGGCAAATGTTAACTAAGGCAAATCTGAGGTCAGTATTTTCCTCAATGTACAATAAATCTTAGTGTTTATGTATTGTTACATAAATTCTAACTATCAAATATCTGGAGATCTCTCCATTTTCAGCATGGCATGCAGAGAAAACATTACTCCCTTTGAAGCCAACATCCTGAAGGGGAGATGAATTTAGTTGTCCAGCAAAACCTATTTACCTCTGAAGGGCCAGTCAGAAGGCAGAGATTCCATACGCTATCTGCCTGGCTCTTTTTTTGGTTCTTAAAATAATGCTGCCTCAAAATCCAACAAGATAAACATAGCTTTGTGAGGGCAGGAGAAGGAGGAAAGCCCAGAGAACTAAATAGACATAACTGATATTGAAAAAAGTTATTGACTGGAAAAAACTTTCTGCCCAGCAATACTGAGGGCTGGTGCTCATTAGGCAGGCAGCAAATTTATATCCTCTATGTATGTGCTTGGCTCAGTCACACACACACTGCAAAACTCAACTCATGATCATGATAACTTTCCTCTAAGATTATACACACTGCACCACTGCAAGACAATAAACCATGTTACTGCATACATCCCATAAACAAAAAGGAGGAGATAGTTTCCCATCTGAATTTTTTTATGTCTTAGAGGCTTGTTTTTCAGAGTCAGAAGCCTTTAAAAACAGAGGGAGGGGGAGTAACAGGGAGGAATGAAAAATCCTTACTTATGTGGCAGTCCGATTCCATAAGACACAAATGGACACACACAGAATTTCACACATAGGGAGGCGAATCGTGGACAGTGAGAAGCTGCTGCTATTCTTTCTCCCCTCCCACCCAGAGCAAGTGGTGGGGGTGGGGGGAGAGGGAGAGGGAGAGAGAGAGAGAAAGAGAGAGACTTTAAACACTACATGATGCTTGAGGGCCACTGCGCCCTGCCTGGTTCCTTTAAAGCAGGAGGAATAACACCGACAATGGTTTGGGGACAAATGGTAGTTCTCATACACACAGACTGCAAACAGGGAGTCTGGTCTCCATATCTGTAAGAAAACAGCAGTCAGGCCAGTGGCTCGTCCCAAGATTTTGCTGGCCAGAAAACTCGTGGTGAGGAAAAACATGACCCCAGATTAATTCTTCATCACAGCACAACTTCTACACGACAGTTTTGTTTGACAGACAAATACACAATGGCTTTTTCGCTTTCTTTCATGAAAGAAATAATCTCTGTGGTTGAGGTGCTAGGTGGTAGCCAGTTTCCGCAGTCAGTTCGAGACAGTTTCTGATGGACTGTACAATTTTATTCCCACAAGAATAAGGCTGCAGCTCTTTTTTGGCCAAAAGAGAAAGATGAAAACAAACAGAAAAAAAAACAAAAAAGGACACTGGCAGCTGCTGCTCCTTTTGTGGTTGATGTTGTTTGAGTCTTCACAGTGCACCTAGCTTCATGGCTGGCTTAATGGATGGCTCTTTATTTTAAATTTCTTTTTATTTTACACTGAAATTTCATAGGTTGTTCCACCAACGCCAGACACCTTCTTAACGTTTGAGTGTCTAGCAGGACTGACCGGGGCCCCCTGGGAACTTGACGTTGAACCCAGTCGACAATCTGCCCTGGAAATTCCTTTTGGCTGTCCATTTATTTTACTATGAGGTGTCTTCAACTGCATGTCCTCCCTGCAACAAAATAAATATAAAGCGATCCAGGGTTAGTGATCAAAGTAATGGCAGCCAGATAGCCAGACAAGCAATTGCCCTTGTTACTTTATGTCTTGATACAGCAAAACAGTTAAGCACGTGAGTATCCCCACTGAAGTCAATGGGCCCGATGCAATGCACACTGAAATTAGAGACTGCAGCTTAATTTTGTCTTTGCATCAGGCCCACTGGGATTAATCACATGCTTAAATGCTTTGCTGGATTGGATCTTATTGCGTAAGAATTTGCTTTTTTGAAAGGTCTCTTCTGCATTGCTGGCCTTTGCTCAAACTTCATTTTACTTATGTTCAGAAGAAAAAAAAAGCACTCCAAAAAATCTCCTAAGAAAAGGCAGTAGCAAAACACTTCTAGTGAAAGAACAGAATGCTGTTACTAATCACTAAATGTCACAATAAAAGTAAAGAATAAGCCTCTAGGGCCAGATTCTCAACTACAGAGGAAACACAGAGTGCAAGTCAGGAAGGGTAGCTTAAAGCTCACGTTTCTATTCCCCTAATCCTGGTGCCATGTTAGACAATGCTCGCATTTGCATTTCCTGGACTCCATCTATCATGTTAGAGCAGCCTAAGGAATGCTCTAGTTTATGATGGTCTGCAAAGGCCTCAAGGGAGCTGAAACACAACCAAGGATAACCATAGCTCAGGGTGCATGAGCCAGGCCCCTTTTTTCCTGCTATGCCAGCAGCGGTACAAGAGTTCCTATGTCACTCGACAACAGAAAATCACCCTTCCATCGGACCCCTTCTGCAATGGGTAAGATGGCTTTAAGGCTGCACTGTAGAATCCGGCCCTTACAGAGCAATTATGACAGATGTGATTAAAGATCTTTATGAAAGAAATGACCATATTGAAAAGGTTAACATATGTCAAAGTAGGGTGTAAATCCTTTGTCCATCACAATCCAATAGCCCTCAGGTAAGGCATATATGGAGCATGAATGGAATCTGCTGAAACAAACAAGGTTAGTTTGTGCTCTAGGGCAGATTCTCTTACTTGGCTGCTCCTAATGTCAGTCCCATCAATCTATCAATTTCTCAACACTACCTTTCAGGGATAAGGAAGCAGATGAGACTGCTTTATAGGCAAGGACATGGCTTACTCTTGTACAGGGCCAGATTGTGTCATTGAATTTTAAAGAGAACGCCCAGCTAATTTCAATGACACTGAACATGCTTACAAAGGATTTTTTCCTGTCCCTGTCTGATGGCTAGTCTATGTAGAGGATAATAGCCAATTAGCAGCCCACTGAGTTACTACTTTAACTCAAGTGGGAGAGATATCTGTACCTGGTGTTGAAGGTCCCAGGTTCAAACTCTGCTGATGACCTGTGGCTAAGGTTGTCTCAAGAACATTTTTTAAAAGGAATGCGCTGTCCGCACTGGGGGACAATCTGCAAGCCAAGACCATTTTTAATTGGTTTAGAACATGGCCCACTCTGCATGGGAGCAAAGCATTTAGAGGCAGCACAAGGTAGGATTTATTGCATCCAACTGATGAGCCTTTACTTCACACTGCCACCATACACTCCCAAAATAATATGTCTCTCTCTACTGGCCCAAAGTTTCCCACGATGTAAAGATGTAAAGACAGGGATTCATCTGACACCTGGTATGAATGTTCTGCCCTGGAGCTAAGGAAGCAGCTCCAGTATTTCATGCCAACCTAAGTTCTGCTACACACTTAGGCTGTGCCTGCACTAGAGAACCAAACTATAGGTAACTGAACTGGCAAGACATCACAAGTGTAAGTACCAGCATGTCCATGCGGGTTTGACTGAAGTTCTGCCCTGCATCCACATTAGTGTTGCCATGGTCCACTGCAGTCTCATTGCCCTCCAGGTACCTATCCCACAGTTCCCAGAACAGCTCCCTGAAGCACTGGCTCCTCACAGATTTTAAAAGGCTTCTGGGAGCCTAGGAAATTGTGGAAGATTTCCTATAAGTCCTTGGGTACCAAAGCTATTTCTTGCTACTTTTTTTAAAATGGAAGCCAGGCTGAACATTTGCTCCTGATTCTTTCTTGTCAAAAAGCTTATCAGGAGCTCCTGCAGAAACACAGATGTGAGAGAGCTGCAGCAAAAGTGTTGTCTGTTCTGCTATGGCCTAGACCACTATAGTATTGGAGTGCCGGTATCTTTGGGGAGAGTTAGAGACCTAAGAGTTGGAGTTTTTGTTGCAATGGTCATGCACACTTCCACCCCTGGAGCAGTCAGACCAGTGTAGTACTTGAGGATGAAGTTCAGTGGGTGGAGCGCTGCTTTTGGAGCAGGGCCAGGAGCATAAGTGTAGTTTCTATATTTCTGTATTTGCGGGAGTGGGGCAGCTCCAGTCAGGCCAATGGGACCACGCATAGAGGAACAAATTCTGTGCCTGCTTGAGGCTTGTTGTTGCGGGGGAGGGGCACTGCCCTCTGAAAACTACACCCAGGGCCAGGAATGCAAACTGGTAGGACAGAGTTTGTTGGAGAAATAGAATGATCAGCCAAAATTCTTCAGTGTAGACAAGATCTATGTGTAGATGTTGATCTTGGATTTTCTGTAAACAAAACTATAGTTGATACAGCTAAGGCAAGGGATATTAGGTGACTGAAGCCAGACTTTAGCCTATAATTCTTTATAGCATGTCACTTGGGATTTGTTTGTCTTAATCAAGAAAACTAGCTCCAGAAACTAGTTTTTGAGTGGTGATTTAATGGCCAATGTCCCTGATCTTCTGTAAAAAGTAAACACAAAAGTCTTCACCTGCTCAGTAGAGCTCAGCAATAGAGCACAGCCCCTTATGATGCAATTAATGCCCAAAGGTGGCTCTAAAGTGGACTGGCTTTTATTGATCCTTTGCGGGCCATTTCACTGGCAGAGAATAGCAGAAGTGCAGTGCATTCCAGACATGTTCCTTATGTTGTTTGAACAGTGCCTATCACAATGGGGTCCTTGGGCCTCTAAGAGCTACTGCAATAATAAAAATGGAGGAGGGGACCAGCATAGAACTGTTACTCCAGTCCTATACTGGCCAGAGAACTGCCTCCCAATATGTGGGTTCTCTGTGGCACATAAAGCAGCTGCTTCCTAAGGGAAAATCAGGGATGTTCCCAGCGTGTATTTTCCTTAAAGGTGCTTGTCAGCATCTGAATCTCTTGCTCCCCAAAATCTGTATTCCCAACTTTAGTGCAAACTATTTAAAAACCAAATTCTGCATTGATTTATACCATGCTCAATCTTACTGAAATGCAAGGGATTACACAGGGCCTAAATCAGCACTGAATTTGGTCTCAATAGTCCAGTTTCTTCTTATCATGTAGCATAAGAGGTCTGAGGATCTCCTCCACGAAACATGAGAGACAGGAGTTAGGAGAAAGTGGAGGAGGGGCATTAGCATCTGCAGTGCTGCTGTCATGGGAGGTAGAGCACGAGATGTATGCAGAGTTACCAGCACAGAACTCCTGCTGCAGGTTAACTCTTGTAGGCTAAAAGTTTCAAATGTATTGATTTTTATGCTTGACTTTGGGCACCATCTAGGCACGTAAATGGAAATGACTCATATTCAGATGTGCTGAGTGTAACTCCCTTTAACCTCAAATGGAAGTTATGGGTGCTCAACCTATTTGGAAAAATAAATTAGTCAGGCCACTTGTACTGCACTTAGCATTTCTGAAAACTCCAGAGATCTGACCTGGAGTGAATTTACTGACACTATACCACTCGCCCATAAGGTGACAGCTGTATGATCAATAAGAGACAGAGACCAATGTGATGCAAACAGCTGTTGTATCAGCATCCTCCCTCCCCGCTCCTTACACTAATTACCATAGCAGCACCTGGCATCTTTGGGGCTCAAACTGAGGGCAGACTTGGAAGGGAAAACAGACAGTTCTTAGTAAAATAAACTCATTAGTTTAATATATATGAAAAGGAGAGAAAAGGACAGAAGTGTCTTCTTGCTGAATGTTCACTATTCTTCCACTGAGAAAATCATTTTCACAACTACAATTCACTAAGAGGCTTTGGAGCAACTTTCTAACACTGGATTTTAGGGCAATGGCAGAGGGCATGACAGAGTGCACAAAGCATCAGGTGTGGAAAAAAGCTGGACTTCCCTGATGCACAGAATTAGATCCTTCCATCATGCACTCAGCTGAAGTAATTACAGCATGGGCTGTGTATTGTGAGGTCTTTTCAGACCTTCAAACTCAAGGTGCATATTTTCCCCAAGGAAGAGAGAGAACCACATGTGATCGATGCTAGCATTTCAGGAAACTGCTCAGATACCAGTTATCCATGTTCTTATTCATATTAAGCCGCAAACTGAAACCCTCCATTCTTCTGTAGAACCATTATAGCATGGGAAGTGGTGGTACAAGCTTCCCAGATGCTGCCTGCCAGCTAGCCTCAATTCTGTTTTACAGGGACCACCTCCATGATTAAATTAACTCAGGCTACAGGGCTGTTCAGTTCTTGGTCTTTCTGCTGAAACTCATCATGAGGTGACCGCTGTGATGGGCAAAAAAGAGGGAATTTATTTATTTATTAAAACAGCATTTACTTGGTATTTTTAAAGAAACTCACTCTTTGCCATGCTCCCTGCCTCTTATTCTTTCCTTTTGGGGGAGCATTTGTACAATAGATTTATTGGCAAGGATATTTGCAGAAAGCAGATTTCAAAGTGGTAACTGCAAGTATTCAAGGAAGCTAAATTATAAATTCTCACATGCAAGTGCTCCCATACTCAACCAATCAGAAAACAGAAACAATAGTATCTGAGTTATCTGACTAATCACAACAATAAAAAGAGGTTATCAAACACTCAGCTGTTTACAGTCAAGCCATATTTTTAAAAGACTTCTCCAAAAAGTTCAAATATATTCAAATAAATACATGTGAGGAAATTCAATCAATAATCTATTCAGTGATATGCCACAATTCAGAACAATCTAAATTAATTTATTCCGTGATTTGTTAAATCATCTCTACTAAGAAAGTGAAGGAAGGCCAGTTTCACCTAGTCTGTTTTCCAATGAAAACATACTTTTACATAGAAACAGACCAGTATCTCCACTTTAGTTTAGAAGAGTAACAAGAGCAACATCTGTAACCAATACCTCATACTAGCAACATAAAACAATCTAATTTTAAATTACTACACATGCAAACCAGATTTTACAAAACAGTTTGGGCAAATTATCTGACTTGAATGAAGCGTCACACTGATATAGGAGTTTAATATCACTGCTTGGACCTCACTGGCCCAATTAATCACTGCACCCACCTTCATGAATAAGGCTACGTTTTAGTCACGGGTATTTTTAATAAAAGTCATGGACAGGTCAGTAAACAAAAATTCACAGGCCAGTGACCTGTCCATGACTTGTCCTATATACACCTGACTAAATCTTGGGTGCTCTGGGATGGGGGCAGCTGGGGGCTCAAGAGGGAAGCGGCGGTGCGCAGCCTGGGACCCCCACTGCTGCTGAGAGGGGCGGGAGGACACAGTGGCCTGAGACCCCTGCTGCTGTTGGGGAGGGGAGGCACCATGGCCCAAGACTGCCCCAGCAGCAGCTGGTGTGACTGGCCCCCGTGCCAGATGCACCAGACGCTGCAGAAGTCACGGAGGTCCCAGAAAGTCACAGAATACGTGACTTCCATGACCTCTGTGACAGACTCGCAGCCTTAATCATGAACAATCCAATTATGGGCAAGAGGAATGAACTGAGAATTAACAGGTCAGTAAACCAAGAGGAAAATATTTTTTGAATTAAAAGTGGAATGGCTTTGGGAAGGAAACACTTTCTCTATTTATGGACAATCCAAATAATTTATGGGATATAGCTAGAAGTATAATCATAACATAAATAAATAATAAAATAAATAAGTTTTCACACAGAATTTTTCCTTCCTTATGCCAGGAAGAATACAGCAAGGTGTAGGTAGATTCTAATTGACCAGTGCTCTTTAATCACCAATTCTGCATTACTGGGCACCCAGAATAATCATTAAGAACCAGATTTTACAATCCTTACTCACAAAAAGTAACATTTTTTGCTGCCAGCAGTCCTAAAGTAGAAGGCAATACTCAGCGTGGGTACGAGTGGCAGAATCAACCCCATAACTTTAAAATAATTATCTAATTTATTCAATTAATTACCTAATTTATTCAATTAAACGCTTGTTTATTCCTAACTTTGTAAAAACTTTACAACTTCATTTAATCATCGAAACATTTCACATTATAAAATTTAAACTCTTCTTTCACCAAAAGGCGTTATACAAGCTCAATGATTTGTATAAAATGTTAGCGTCACTACTCCACCATTACTGGAACATGTTATGAAGAAAAGGAGGAAGTCCTTTAACGAAGCACTTCAGCCTACTGAAACTCCTTATATTACAACCTACAGCCTGAGTAACAAGAAATAAACAAATGTTCAGTGACGATAAGGTTGTTATGAGACCCAGAACTAAAGAGCTACCCACGCACATCACAATGCCTGCTATTGTTTAGGCAAACAAGTAAGCTGGGTCCCGACAATTAATAACTGCGATTGTACTCGCCTGCAAGGACGACCTTGTTACTTACAAGCTATTTAAGCAATCCATACCTTTGTGCTCCCACAGATTGCACCTCCGTTATTTCCACAGTGTTAACAAATGAGACAGCCTTCGGACCGTAAGAGGGTGACCTAGGCATCCCTGTAGGGGATGATGGGACCTGATGGCCTGGTGACTTGTAGGAGCCATTGCTCACCCTGCCCTGTAGTGCCTGATGGGACTGGACATTGTTATTGGCTAAATCGGCTTGAAGGGAAGTTGTGGAAGTCCTTGGTGCCCTGGCCATTGCACTTGAGAGGGAAGACACTGAGGACTGGAGTATAGGGTTCCTTGTGCTAAAACTGGCCGCAGTCATCAAATTGTCTCTGGAGCCATATCTCATCACCATGCTGCGAGGGTCTTCAGACAGCGCACTGACTTGCTGAAGGCTGTAAGAGCTAGGGGTGTCATACACACCCGAGTCTGCAAACACTGAATCCGGGTGTGAGAGGAGGAGCTTCTCCCTTTCTTCCATTTCTTTCCTCTCCTGGATGGATGCCATGATGGTTTTTGAAAGGTTGTCGTAACGGACGGGAGAGGGGTCCCGTTGGTGCGGCGCTGGGCCACCCAGTACTGGGCTGAAACTCTGTGGAGCCTGGCGTTGCAGCTCGCTCCCCCGGAGGTGACACATTTTGGCTGACAAATATGGCGAATGGTACCCGACGGAGCCAACAGCAGAATGGGCTATGCATTTCCTCCCGGAGGGGGACATGGAGTTGAGCAAACTGTCATAAGACAGACTTCCATTTCTGTTTGACAGCGAGTTGGGGGAAAAGATGCTTTTGTAGGGGGTGGAAGCAGCCCCTTCTGATCTTATTGGATGAAGCGGTACTTTGTCTGTCCCTCTCCTGCTGGCAGACTTCAAGCTCAGGGATCGCGAATTGACGGCGAAGGAGTCTGTCTGGAGTGGGGAGGACTGATAAGTCTTGTGAAGCGAGCTCTTCCTGTAGTTTGGGATGTCCAGGTTGGGCTCCGATTGATAATCAAGGCTCTGGTTGTTCTCTTCAATCAGAACTTCTTGCTTGTGTCCCTCCTGCATGGTGATCTAAAACAGAGATGAGTATGAGAAAGGGAAAGCACAGGACACAGCACACCGCACTGATTTGCTTCTCCTGGTGAGTGAGAAGTGCATAGGGAGAACAGAGCTGGGAATCAGGTTGTCTCAAATTCTAAGCCCAGATTTGACACAGATTCATTCTATGGGTTTGGAAGTGTCACTTAACCTCTGTGCCTCACGACACAGTGATAATAATTTACCTCAGAGGTGAGAAGGGTTAATTCATATTTGTTACATGGTAAGTATTACTGATTGTAATAAACATGCTGAGGAGTGAGCACTGACAGTTGCAACAAAGCCCTTTGCAAACAGAGGTGACCAACCCTTTCAGACTGAACCCCTGTCAAAGTTGGTCAGATTTTGACTGGACAACATTGACCTTGGAAAACGTTGTCCTTGCAGATTAGAAATAAAAGTTTCCAAGAGTAGCTTCCAGTTTCTGGAACCTTCATTTTGGAGAGCCCAGCTACCCACAATTTGGGCTTTTTAATGGTGCTGAGCACCCCCAGATTCCTATTGACGTTGGATGGTGTGACAAATGCTCAGTGATTTTGAAATATAGGCCAAAGCTCTTCGAAGTTGAGAGGCCACAAACTGAGCCACCGTTGGTCAAAGGTCACTTTTGAAAGTTGTGGCTTTGATGCAGAAGTGAAGGAGTTTTTCCCATTGCATGTGCTGTGTGGGAGAGAGTGCTATACCAGACAAGGAAACGTAAACCCCATGTTTTATTTATATACATTGAAAGCATGAAGAAAACCCCTCTGTTGTAAGCATCCACTTTATAGTATATGTAAGATTGCCTCTAATTTTGTTCAAACTTAAAGGCCATTCTCTGCTAAGCAACTGATTTTGGCCGGTCCCTTATGACAGGTTTCACCATAACTGACAATGAACTGGTTATAGGAACTTTGCAAAAAAAAAAAAAAAAGAATGATTAGTGAATGCTTACTTAATCAGAAAGGCAATCAATACAGCTCGTATTGACTCCTTTCAGTTTTTTTTTTAAAGGAAAAGGAAAAAATACAAAAAAGCATAACTGACAGAAGGGTGCTTTTATACTCATTTTTACTTCAAGGTTGTGTCTTTGAGTGGGAAGATAGAGAAATGTGCACGATAGTTCACTACCTTCCTCCACCATGGAGATAGATTGGATTCTTCTCTGGAAAAGGGATGATGGACTCTGCTTAATGGGGAAGATATGATGCAAGTGGTTGGCCTATTTCCTCCCACTGGGTGTTCCGCTCTCCCTCCCACAATTTGTTTTTATTGCTCATGAATGGTGCTAGATTGACAGGCTGAAGACCCGGTACAACTCAGGAGTAGCAGCACAATCTTCTTCACACCAGTCCGCCACTGTACTTCAAGCCTGAAGCGAGAGGACAGTTACGCCCAACCCCCTAAATGTGGTCACCGTATCTATTCAGTCCTCTAAAATTGCCAGCAAGGTTGCCTGTTGGTACCAGTTTCTGTGATGTGGCCACTTGTGATGTTGGTACCACTTTCTGTGATGTGGCCACTACTACAAAGACCACTAAACTCATTTGACACAGGTCAGTCAGCCTAAGGTGACTCTGTCATCTTAGGCTAGATTTGAACCAGAAACCTAGAAGTTAAAGACGCTATACCCAATTACCAGAACCCACCACTCCCCTCGTCTGATTGGAATCTGTATTGCAGAACATCCCAAATGGAGAAAAAGATTCATCCGTTGTAGGTTATGTCAGGCACTGCATCTGGACCTGGAATACTGTCGGTACTGCACTACCCTGCTTGCACACATCAACATTTCAGCTTAAGCGCTAGCTGATGCCTGTAAATACATTTGGAACTCGCTGGCAAGCCATTTGTCCAGTAATAAAGTGAAGATGAGATACAGATTTTGATTTTGATACAGCCAGCTTGGCGCAGTACTCATGTTCTGAAATGCTCCCTTTCACAAGGCAATTTCTGCCTCATTCTGGGGACAGATCTGGAAAGCATGATTTATAAGTAGATCATGCAGTAAGACTAAAACCTCATGTTTTTAAAGCTGATGAAGAAGCAGTGACATCTAGAATGAGCAGGCACGTCCTTCATTTTCAAAGTTAAAAGGACATTGCCAAAGCCCCCCTTTACCCCTACCCCCATCACTGCCGTTTAGAACAACCCCTTGGAAGCTTGAATCTGACTTCTATTTCATACCTCTACTACATTCATTCCCTTGATTGCAGGTATACCCTGGATATTACTGTAGGGCGGAAGATGGAATTGCTGCTGAAATTAATTTTAAGAAAATAGCATTGGGCTATTTGTTTAAGGGGAAATATCCATCCATATATAAACATTTGCATGGATTTTGGCAACATACGTGATAGAACAAACCAGTAACTTCTGAGCCTATTTTCCAGGACAGAGTGTGTCCCTTTAACTGTTATGACTTTAATTTCTTTTCTGTTAACAGATAATATAAAGGGTCATTTAAAAAAAACCTGTAACTCAAGCATTAAAAGTGTGTTAAGGCAGTTCAAATGCACATAATCTTATATTCGTTTTAACAACAATATATACCCACAAGGAATTCTTTTAAAGCTCTTTTTGTGAGCTTACATGCTCAGGCATCTCCAAAGCATGTCATCTGTTGGCCTAAAGGGCCCGATCCTGAGAAGTATTAAGCAGACACAAACTACTGTTGACGTGAATGGGAATTGGCTTTCACGTCAGTTGAAGCTGATAGGAGTTGAGAGTTCTCAGGATCAGGTCCAAAATTTGGTAAAGCAACTGGGCACATTTTTCAGTAGGGCATCATGACAATTACAATAGTACTGAAAAAAAAAGATGATTTCACACAGAAAGTACTGTACATTCAGTGTGTACATCAGGTTGAAGTAGCCTACTACTCATTTGGAACAGGTTCTTCTAGACAATTGTGGCGTGCTCACCTGCTCAGCCGCAGCATGGTAGTGGACTTTGGGATTGTTGCTGAAAGCTGGTCGATACTTATACATGGCAGGAGTGGGGGGACTGATCAATTTAGGTGAAAGACCACTCTCTGGAAAAACAAATGTCAACAGACCGTGTCCATTAACAGTATGTCTAAAATGGCACATTAATAAATAAGATTACAGAATTGTATATAAACCCAATAAATACACATGGCAATTTACAAATTGAGCTCCAGTCCTGCAAAGGGTTAAAACTCTGTGTATACGTACTCATGCGCAGAGTCCCACTGAAGTCAATGGGATGCCACATGGAAGTAGCTACACGCATGGCTGTAACTCTTTGCAGGATTGGACACGTATACGTGTCACATCCTGTGGCCCATAGAGCTTACAATCTAAATAAAACAAGAAAAACATACGACATAATAGGTTCTTGGTAGCTAAAGCCAGAGTTGCAAACTTACCTCTTCCCCCAACTGCAAAATACAGCTGGGTCCAAACTAAATACCCCCACATTCAGTAGTGTTTGGATCCAGAAAGTTAGGACTTCTCAGCTGTCTCCTTTGGCCTAACCATAGACCTGGACTAGAACACTTTGGGTTCTGGGGGAGTTCAGATCCAGATCCAAGTTCTGAGTCTAGGGGTTTATCTCTACTGTAAAGCCAAACAACCCTCTTTCTGGAATTCCAAATGACCTCTGCCAGGTCCTTTGCTGGATCTCATCCCAGCTGAAATGCAAACACACATACTTGCCTACCCAGTATCAAAGTGATATATTCTGAAGTAAGTGCAGTATTTTCCTCTTACAGTATGCACTGAATTCTATACTTATATCAAATCCTCTATCAAATTAAGAATTAAGAGAATTAAGAGCTTCCCCAAAAGCACAAAAAAATCCGTATTCCATGAAGGTTCTAGAAGAACGATGAAAGCCCATTGACACCAAAATATTTTCATAGCATCAAAAATAAAGTATTGATCAGGCTACTATACCTTCACTGGTTCCCAGCTGCCCCTTTAGTTCAGAGTACTTGCTTGGATCTCCTTTGGGAGGCAGAGGTGGCTGGATGTCCATGGTTTTATCCTCCAGACCTTCCAGGCTAACTTTAGACTGAAAATAACCATGGAATCAATCATTTTCCTCAAGTGGTTTAGACAACAACATGTGCTAAAGTATTATAGATTCTGAAGACTTGTCTACACTGGGATATGCCATAGCGGTATACTGTGTGTTAACGAACATGGGGATAAACACAATCTAGCACTCTACGTACATAGGCCTGTTATGTCTAAAACTGAGTTTAACCGCACTCAACTGACCTGATTTTAAACCAAACAGTCCTTATCTACACAGAGTGACAGATCATGTTTAACCTCATGTACGTTAACACACAGCATACCATCGTCGGCATTTCCCCATGCAGAGAAACCCTCAGCAACTAGTGTTCCTTTATTACCAAGGAGGCCATTCCAGGAGTTCACTACACAAAGCTTGAGAGATGATTTCTAATGTCTATAACACTTAGCACCATAAATCTTGCAGCACTTTACTAAGGTAAAAGCATCATTATTCCCATTGTATACAAACAAACAGAGAGTGAGACACCAAGATGTAGAATGATCTGCAAAGGTCACACTGCCAGAGCTAGGAATAGAATCCAGTTCTCCTGGGTACCAGTCCTATGTCCTATGCACTGGATCACAGTGCTTGCTGGAGTTTGAGGCTCGTTGCTTGCCTCAAGTAAGCCAGGTCACCTAATGGTGCCAGGACTCCTGCCATCAGCACAATGTAGTGGATTCATTAAAAAAAAGAAAAGAAAAAAAAAAACAGAACAAGGGCCAGGAAGTGAAAAGACCTTTGCCAACTCTTAACTAACTGTCAAAAAGAACCAATGCTCACCCTTCTCTTGCTCTCCCATTGGAGTACTATAGGAGGACCTTCAAAGAGTCAATAGCTCTTGGCACTATTATTCCTAATTTACTTTCAGAATGCAGGGAAGAGGACTTGACTTCCGTCATGTTCCTCCAGAGGTGTATTATCTCTAAGAGCCTCCCAATAACAAAAGTTATTTTCAGCCTAGTACTGGTTTTCAAGTCGTACTCGTAGACAGAGGGTATTGAAGGCGGCTTTACCTTGCTTCGGTGAAGATTGGCTTGGATCCCATTGTCACTTATCTTCACTGTGATCTGTCGCTCGGAAAGATCTGGTCTGAAGAAAGGAGGCTTCACACTTGCAGCCTGCTTTTTCTTTGGCTCAACAATGTACCTGATTGATTATTCAATAGTAATGGTTAAAAAACCCTCGGCATGCAGACAAGAAAACCCCCATATTTGCACTGTATAATTGAAGAGATCTGGCAAAATCTACACGAGTGAAGGACATTTATCTCAATGGATGCTTGCCCAGGAGGTACAAAAATTAAAGTGAATAAGGAGCTGAACAGGAGATGCCACCAATAAAACCCCCCCTGCAGTTTTGATACACTGGTCTCCAATGCAGTTCAGGTGAGGAGGGGCAAGAGGGTAGCACACAGCCACACAACCAAGTAAAAGTATTTCCCTAGGACTTTGACAGCTCTATAGGAGATGTGAGTAGTAATGTGCCATGCCAATTGTGTTTTGGGAGAGGGCTTGGTTTACCAGCACCTAGAAGAGTTTAGTTATATCAGGAGACGTGGGAAAGGTAGACCCTTTCTAAGGATGATAAAATTGGAACACAGGAATGATTTTGAGCTGGTGGATCTCTCCACATCACTCTTCTCCCCAAAACCCCCCAATTTTATGGTGAAAGGAGCATTCCTGGGAGCTGGTTGAAAAGTGATAGAATTTTTCACTGCTTAGGGACCAATAAATGGAGGTAAAACAATTTGATAAACTTAAAGGAGACAGCACCACCATTTGACACCCAGTGACATAAGTGACAAAATATCTGCACTAGCTTCTTCTAATTTGGACAGTGGACAGGACACCTCAGCAATGATGGTTTGCTTGGTGATTCCCACAAGTTCATGAGGGAGAAGATATGTGACAGTTTGAATGGGCCTTGATAAAACACTAGGACAATATTTCCTAAAATTCTGAGTACAGCAATGGCATTTTAAAAGTGAAGATACTACTCAATACTCTATCCTACCAAAGAGACTACAAAGGAAAAATGACTGTCCAGTTTAGGTGCATATAGGTTTTAACCTCCTGCTCTCTTAAAGTCGCTGGGCCTAATTCAAGGGCTCATGATTTTGGTCAGTTCAGGAAATTTATTTAACACTAGGAACAACCTGCTAAGCTTTGCTTGCTGTCTAATCAAGAAAAACCTCATACTAGAGATAATAGTGCGTGTGGGTTGGGACAGCCCAGCACCTTGAAAAGTATATTCAGCCCACTCCCACTACAATTAAAATATGTCTGTGTGTGTGTGTGTGTGTGTGTGCTGGACAGCTCAGCACCTTGGACATCTATGTTCAATCTTTTCTGTTCTATAGCAACATTAAAGTTCGTGACCATCGTTTCAAAGGGCACAGGCACAAATAAATCTGCTGAAAAGTAGGGAACCATAAATAAAATCCAAAATCGCAAACCGTAGCACCAGGTGGGAAATCATCTCTGTTTTATGATGATGAAAGGTGTCTGTGAGATTGAAAGCAACAGCTGCCTTGAATTAATTATAAAGCTAAGGGGCAAAAGGCCGGGTTTAGATACTTCATTTCTTTCCAGCAGTGACTAGAATCTTTAATGTGTACTTTGGAGGACAGTGTACCATGCAGAAAATATGTTGCATTAGGAAGATTACAGCTGACATGGATCCTTCCAGTTATTGAATTTCACTGGATAAACAACTTAATGAAGCCATGTTCGAGAAAAGCGGGAAGCGGGAACAGGCTATCAACCCCAATTATTAGTTTTTTGAAAAAAAAACTAGTCTTATTATAAAATGGCTCAGTAAACAGAAAAAGCTGTCGATATGACATGGCCTGCTAGCCATAATACTTGGTTTGGGAGTGAAGACTGTGAATTATATTAAATGAGAATGGCAAGACTAAGAGCTGTGCAAAGTGCAGGCATTGTACAAGCTTCCCCTCAGCTCTGCCAATTTCTTGCCATACCGTACCTCTCCTCAGCAGATATTACTACCGGATATGAACGGGGCCAGACTCTGGGGTGGCTCAGAACGTTGTTTTGTTTACCTTGTGACCCAAGTTTAAGAATAACATTCTTCCTTACCTGGGAGCCAGAGGGCTGCAGAGCACATGTTCCACGTTACCACAGCATCCTCGAGTGAAAGGATTCACCCCCCCACGGAACTTACCCGTCACCTGGAAAAATATTCAGTGCTCAATGCTCTAAATGTGGAAGAGGCACCCGTTAACACTTAGAACCCCAAGAATGAGTATTCCAGCCCTTGCTGTTCTGCATATCCACCACGCTTCACTTTCCCCAACTGGTTATTCTTTCTTGTAAATGCTGCTCCCTCGCTCTGTCAGCCCCAACAACACAAGAAACCTTAACGCAACTTCCTAAGCTCTCACCTCCCCATTATGCTACCATCTGCATGTAGGCTAAAGGCCCCTGCCCAAAAGTCCAGAGAACTCGAGGCTCCCTCTCTGCAATCCACAGGCACCAGCTCCATCTCCCCGTATCCTTCATGTTCCAGAGTCCTGTCTGCCCTCAGCCTGGCTGCCTGATCTGTCCTGCTTCCCTTTCCTCTGCCCTGGCAAGACATACTCTAGTAGCTCCTAAATCCCAGACATGTCCCTTCCTACGTTCCTAATATTAGATGAGACCAAATGGTTCATATAGATCAGCATTCCATTTCCAGCAGTGGCCAATCCTAATGCTTATCTGGAAGGTGCCAGGAAGCCCATAATGGGCAGTTATGGAATGATAACATCTGCCTGGGAATTAGCTATTTTCCTAGTTGTTAAACCCCTCTAGACTGGTGGGATTCACTTAAAACTTCGTGTGCCTGGGACAGAGTTTCATAAGGGTCATTCTAGCCATATAGATAAGAGCCCTGAGTGGATACAAAATTGACATCTGCATCCGATCCGCAATCCGCAAAAATGGTCTGTGGATATCTGCGTATTTGCAGGGCTCTGCTTCTAGAAGGTATGGAATCATATCATCGTTGCACACCGTGGGAAGCCAAAAAGGTAAAAATGGTCATATTTGGGTAAATCTCAGTAAAGCCAGATCCTTCATTACAGGGGTTGCCATTAAAATAATTAGAGTTGTCATTTGCAAGTAACACTTCTTAGTCATGGGATAGTCCTAACTTAGTGCTAAGTACAGGGAGCACCATATAACTGCTGTAAATATAATGACTTGCACAACACCAAGTATAAAGATTAAATGGCAATCACTGTCTTGGTGTTCCTATTTTGTTGCTGGCCTTTTTAATGCAACAGGAACCTATTTACAAGGTCAATATAGGAGATCTTTTCTTCTGAAGATTGGAAGAATGGCTTGATGGCTAAAGCACAGTACTGGGAGTCAGCAGCTCTGGCCTGTATTCCTGGCTTAGTCATTGACCTAATGCCTGACCTTGAGAAAGGCACCTCATGTATCTGTGCCCATTTTTTCATTTATAATATGAGGATAATAGTTCCTTAGCTCACAGACTACACTGTCAATTACATGAATTATGCATAAAGCACTTTGAGATCCTCAGGTGGAAGGTGCTGTGGAACTGAAGGGTATTGTTGATTCTATTCAGGAACTAAAAATACAGTGATAAGATGACATCTTGTGTTATTTGGATCCCATAAATGAGTTCCTGAGTCATTCCAAAAGCTCACGAAAAATGTAAACTCAACTGTTATACACCCCGAAATCATACCCTCTTTAATAAGAATAATCAGAGAGAGTGACACCTGGCATGGACACACTAACCAAGAATTTCTAGCAAAACACCAGAAACCTGCACTATCTGGCTATTAAAAAAACAGGAGAAAAGGGGGACAAATGCAGCTGAGCAAATTTTGCTTGTTCATTATTTCAGATAGTGAGGAAAGCGATTCAATACTGAGGCTGCCGGAGAAAAATGAATGCTTTAATACAGTGAGTCAGTGCCAAAGCTAGGAACAGAATCCACATTACCTCACTCCTGGGCCTGTGCTTTAATTACTAGAATGAGCTTCCTCTGGAAAAGACCAGATGGATCATGGAGCCCATCCTCCAATCAGGGCTGCATAGTCCACATGATAGAGAAGATGAGATATTCAATGAAAGGTACATTTAGTCTTGGGCAAATAGCACAGAGAGATAGGAACTCCATTACAGATAGGTGAACCTCAAGAGATTTGGCAGCTCAGGTAAGCAGATCAAGTTTGGATGCATTATCCAAAGCTTATTTGAACATCATTTTTCCTGGAACTGCTGTGAGTCTTAACTACAACAATTTCTGACACTTTTCAGTTTCAGACTAGTTGGAAATACAAGGAGACTAGAGTTTTCTAGTATTTCTTCTTTCTAGCCCAGATGAAATCCAGAAGGACTATTTCACCTGGATGCAGAGGGCTAGCATGAGGCCTATGCACAGTGCCACCACGTCTTGTAACATGATTTGAGCCTCTGATGCAGACAGGCTTGCCGTGAGGCACAAAGCTCTGGGCCTCATGCAATTTTCAGGCTGCCATGGAGAAAGCCCCCTCTGAGTGGCTGCCATTTCCCAGCCCCCTGGGGAAGGACAGCCAATCCCAACAGGCATTAAGCAAAGCATTTCCCCCTCCCCTCAGAAGTAATATGAGTTTTCAGGTAAGGGGTGTGAGGGTGTGTGAAAAAAACAGCCATACCATTTTCACAAGAAGGGAGGAGAAAGCAGAAAAAGCCAAGCAGTGTCACCCAGAAGAGTGGTGATGGGTTATTGCACCTCAGCCACTAGACCTGTCAGATGTGGAGTCTCATAAGGATCAAGTCTCTCTCTAGTCCTATTCAACCTCTACATGAAGCTTGGGTGAGTTGGTCTGACAACATGGATTCAATTCCCAGCAGCATGAAGCTGACACACAGCTCTACCTATTCGTCACCACAGGTGACCACACCACTACCACCAAGAGGGCCCAGAGCTTGGACAAAATCAGCTCATGGATGAAGAAAAGCTGGTTGGAGCTTAACCCCAACAAGGCAGAGGTGATGCTGGTGGGCAAAGGAAAGCATTTTTAAGAGTTTACTGACACTATGAAGTCTCCTTCGGTTGAAAGAAAACACCCACAACTGGTTTAGATTCCTTGCTGATGCTAAGCTCTCATATAGCAGCTTTGCAAGTAATGCTTCCTAACATGCCTAACTGCCCACAGGATGTGATGGAGTCTCTTAGCCAGTGACTTGGTCTCAGTTATTTACACCTTTGTCAATTCAGCATTTTGTCTGGACAACAGCGATGCAATGTACCTGGACATTAAGCCATCAGCCCTTAGGAAACTCCAACTAGTACAGAATGGTGCAGCACATCTTCTCAGTAACACGGGCTGCAGCAAGCACATCAAACCTGTCCTCTGCTCTCTGCATTGGCTTACCATAGAATAGGATCAAGTTCAAGATCTTGATCCTTACCTTGCAGGTGCTCAATGGCCAGGGCCCAGGATATCTAAAACAATTGTCTAAAGTTCTGGGATGAGAATTATGGTCAACCACTCCGCTCCTCAGGTGCAATGGCACTTTCTATCACATAGGTAAGCCTCATCTGTGCAGGAGACAAAGCTTTCTCCAGGGCTGATCTGAGACTGTGGCACAAATTTGCCCAGGAGCTAAGGACCATTACAAACCTTCTGCTCCAAGTGAAAGGTGCACTCTATCGATCTGCCTTCCCTGATGCACACAGAGCAGTACGTATGTATAAAGAGAATCCCCTCCCCAAACAAAATCCTACCAAAACAAAACACTCCACTGCACATGCAATTCTCCATGTGGGAAGAGGATGAGAGAGAGAGGACGAACCACATGTGACTGACGTTAGTCACATCACTTAATACATTCTTGGAAGATAGTAAGACACTACAATGAGGAGGGCAGGATTAGCATCTATTTAAAATAGAGGACCCTACTGCAGCTGCCCCCTTGTCTCCACCCTGAAAGGGTGTGAGTGAAGAATCTCCATAGCTGCCGGAGGAGATGAGATGTGTTGGGGGACAAAGGGCAGATGTGGAGGCACATAAATGATGTGGGCCCAGAGGGTTGGAGCAAATGTTAGTGGGGCAAAAAGCTAATGGTTAGGGGTGCCAGTGTGTGGCTGGGGAGACACCATATTAATTAACTGGCATTTTGGGAAGATGCTGATAGATTCCCTGCATCATCAGGCAGCACATTCTACATATTTGAATAATTTTGTGGAAATTCAAGTTCCACTGGGTATTTTGTCACAAGATGTTGGCCGGCACAGGTTTTGGAGCAGCAGAATGAGCTCAGATCAGTGTGTATGTGGCAATGAGCTAGCTCAAAGCTGCTCATTGTTACACACATTGTGGGCCGGCAGGGGCAGCTGACAGAATCAACAAAATCAGAAGACAGAACAAAGCATGATTTAATCTTTTTTTTTTTTAAAAATGTGATGATTCTTTTGAGTCTAACTCATGAGTTCGGAACTTTTGAGGTTGGCAAGACTCCATGTACCACTTAAACCGTGTTTTGAGGACTTACGTAGGACTTAAGTGGTACATAGGCCTGTGCTGTTCCACTGTGCCTGGGAGCTTGCCCAAAATTTAGTCAAACAGAAATTTGAGAATAAAAGTTACCCAACCTTTTTAGACCCTCGGTAAAGCATCAGTTTGAGTGTTAGTGTTAAGGTTTGGTCAGCTGCTGCTTTGCCCAACCTGATTTGCCCATCTGTAAATACTATATCTTCTCTTTATCCTCCCCTAAGAAAGGGATCCTTCTCAACTCCCACATTTCTAACAGGAACATGGAGGTAGAATTGTTTTCTTACCTGCTCATTGGTGGTACGCCCTCGTGCCACTAGAACAATATGGAAACCTGTGAGACCAATGACTGGGATAAAGAACAATCCAGCCACACACATGACAGCCATGCTACATCCCAGAGTTAAGGAAACTGTGTCCAATGACAGGGAAAAGGGAGATGGGGGGGAGGGGAGAATGGAAGGGGAGAGAGAATTCCCTGAACTAGAAATCTAGTAAGTAATCCCTATCTTTCTTTAGGGTTTTTTAAAATTACACATTGAAGTATGTCTTGGAATTAAGCACTAGAAATTACTTCAGTCTTTCAGTGCTGTTAGTTTCTTGTTTAACATGAGTCCTAAAGTTATCTACTCCTCAGAGTCCAACACAATATTGAGTATTTGGAAGCCATACGGTCCCCATGCCTCCCTTCCTACTTTACTTTACTTCATTCTTTCTACAGTATCTAGTAGCTTCAAGGAGCTAGTCAGCTGGTCCATTCCTTTAAGAGCCAGAGGAATACAATCATCTGGGACTGACCATGTCCCAGAATGTCAAGGTAGCAGAGTAGTGATCTCTCTCCTGCATCTCTCCAAGCTGTCCTCTCATTTTAAAATGCACACTGGAATTTATAGCACATATAGCACTGTGAAAACCCATGATCTATGAAGATGCAGGATCCTCAACAAAAATGTGCATGGAGACCAGCAATGATTATCACTGCCAGTGGCTTTGGCCAAATTTATATGTGGTGTAAGATGGTGTAACTACAAGCATTTCAATGGAGTTACTTGTGTTTACGATAGGTACTAATCTGGCCCATGTGATGTAGATTCAGGTAAATGCAGATGTTCTGCTTCCTCTTCATTGAAAAAGCAGTCCCTTCACCAAGCATTTTGAGAGACAGAAGCTAAACAATAATTTAATGAAAAAAGAAAAGGAGTACTTGTGGCACCTTAGAGACTAACAAATTTATCTGAGCATAAGCTTTCGTGAGCTACAGCTCACTTCATCTTATGCTCAAATAAATTGGTTAGTCTCTAAGGTGCCACAAGTACCCCTTTTCTTTTTTGCAAATACAGACTAACATGGCTGCTACTCTGAAACCAATAATTTAATGGTCTCTTTTTTTTTTGGCAATGCTAAATTTTACAGCCCAGCCTCCTAGTATGTTGAGAAGCTATTGGTTGGCATTTTTAGTATCATAAAACTATTTTCTAGCATGAGACTAAAACTCTCTATATTGCACAGGATGCTGTGAACTGACTCAAACGCTACAGTATATTCTTCTGGGAACCTTGGTACAATGTGTAGTGCAAGCTGCTGAGTCAAGAGGTGTAAATAGTCATTTGACAAGAATGTCTGGATCCCTGCAGAGCTAGAATGCCAGGCTGCAGCATGTCATACATATCTTCCACAACAGCCAGGTCAATCAGCCCCCCTTGAAGTGACCATGGCAGAAGATCCACCGAATGCTGTAGAAAAACCACCTTTGGAGTATCAGGAAGGAGCCCTGGATCTTGAGTGGTTCTGAAGATCTGTAGCTCCCACTGACTAAATGCAGTGGGAAGACCAGATTTGATTATTTCACCCCCTTAAATGGGTCCTTGAAGCATTAAAAGAAGCTGAAAAACAAACAGAATGTTGATTCACTGATTTTAGTTGTAACTATTCTGTAAAGGCTCTTATACACTTTGAGTCAATGAGAGTTACTGGGGATCAGCACTCCTGAGGATCAGACTCCAGCTATGGTCCCCAGTTCATATAGAATTGTGAAGATTCCTTTTGTTCTTCTTCAATCCCCTTAATTAATGATAATGTTATAACTGATATAGTGCTTTATGGTAAATCCTCACCACACAGGCTAGTAGATCCTTACCTGGTATCCCCTCTCCTTCTAACTCTGCTTCTTCCATCTCTTTATCTCATTCAGATAAATAAAAAAAGAGTAAATGTTTTTCTATAAGCCAAGACAACCATATAGAAATCTTTAATCCTGAAGGATCCCAAAGCACCTTACAAAACATGTAGAGGGATATACAGCTACCACTCAAATGCAACAACCTCTGGGGCAAAGCAATTGTTTTAAACACAGTAATATTACCCAACAGTCTTAGACAAGACAAGTAGGAGAACCATATCCAACTGAAATTAAAGGGAGGATTTTAATGAAGCAGGATGTTGCTTTCTGTTATGGCAGCTGGATGACAGATATACACAGAAGCTAAGCAGCAACTTCTGAGGCAATCAAGGCTTCCGTAGGTCAGGCAAATGTTGGGGAGAAATTGGGTTGGGTTTTACAATAAAAGAACATGGGTATCAGAGAAAGGGAGCCAATCCCATTATTTCCTGAAAGGCAAATCTTATACAAACAGTTTCCTTACGGCACCTCGACTTCTTAAAGATTAAAAGGAAGGATACGTAATGGTGGTATGAGCTGCCCCCAGCTTTTCCATATGGTTTAAAATATAGATCAGCCCAAAGCTGAACACTCCAACCATGTGTGTGCTTAAGGACAGCAAGAAGAGGAAAAAATATCGGTAGTTCCTCCGTCCTATGCAATTGTTGACCCATGGGCAGTGATGGTCAAAGTCCTTGTAAAGAGATGGAGAGACATGGAATAATATCCAAGCAGTGAAAGAAAAACATTGCCTTAGAAATAAATGTGAACCATTGTGCTACATCTATCCAAAAAAACCCCGAACTTCAGGTAAAATCAGATTAGGTTTGGAGCTTTGCAGATTGGCTCCATCCTGACATTGCCTGGCTGCCCAGGTAACAAAACAACATGCTGCACCCTCTTTATAAGATTCTCCTGGGACTGAGGGACTCTTATGACTGTGGATGAAGACACACAAATAGGTTTAAAAACGAAACAGAGGTGTACACCACATTGTGGGGCGAAGACAGTTTCTCTTCTTCTCTGGCTCCTGTAGCATTGTATAGTTATCAGAGTAAGATTATCATAAATCGTAGTGTCTTGTACCTGTAACTTCCCTGCCAACTATAGATTTCCACCCCCCTCCCTCCCCCACATTTTATATATGTAAAGGTTCAATAAGGATCCAGAGGTTTTTTATTTTGAGGTTTTGGCCTCTTGAAAAAGTATTTTTTTTTTTTGGCAAAGCTCAGGCAGGAAGCAATATCTGGCTAATAAGTGGGGGAAAATTCTGGATGAAGTTAAAAAAATAAGCACTTGAAACACCCAGTTTTTCCTGATCAAGAGTTCCCATGTGCCAGAAGGCTGGATTAAGGAGATACTTATAATGAGGTCATAGACCCTTTAAAGTTCCTTTAACACCAGTTTTATATGGCTGTAACTCTGCTGACTTCACTGGGGTTATTCCTGGTGTACACCAGCATAAATCTGAGCATACTCAAGCCTGGAGTGAGCAAATTTATTCTATTCTGTTCTCTTCACACCCAGTACAGTACATCCTTTATTCTTGTCAATAGTGACTTATCCTTTCCTTTGTAACAATGTTATATTTAGATAGATACCTCCCACTAATGGCAAAGTGGTTTTTTTAAAAAGTAACTTGTAAATTAACTATAAATATGTTGTGCGAGAGACATGTGCAGCTCAAAATATTTGGAAATAAAGCTATATTGAAACCTCAGCTTTGGGCACTTCCATGAAAATTTGTCCTAAAATTTTATTCTACCACAAATTCGTTTTCAGGTCCAGTTGGTCACACCAAGTGTATTTATTATATTTCACTTGGTTTTGTTTTTTTAAGGGATGTGATAGAAAAGAGCACCTGTCTCTGAAAGCTTGGAAGCTGGACATTGCTTTGCACATCTCCGAATCAGAATCAGTCTGATTGTTTGAAATCAGATGTGCTCAAAAAATCTGTCTCTAGGCTAAGAGCTTTTATCATGAGTTGCAGCCCAAAGGTGAAATAAAAGATACAAAGTACAACCTCTTCCTAAAGGAGTATCCTAACAGAAATGCCAATAGACTTTTTCATTATAACTGTGTCCAGGCACTACTAGAATGTACAGGTATACTAGGGAATAAGTGTCACAAGAATCAATAAGCAACTTAGCCTGAGACTGAAATTTATTGATTAATGAATTAATGCCCTTGCTTGTATCCCTCAGTAAGCAATCACATTTTAATTATGCAGCAAGAGATTCCCTGTTAGCCAATCAGAACAGCAAGTAATGCTCAGCTGATCTAGGCATAAGTAACACTCCTCAGAACTGGAACTCACTGCACTGGAGTCTTGCATTCTGACTTGCTCTGAGGTCCAAGCCATTTTATTTTTAACGAGAAGTTACTCCGGGATTCCCTCCCACTTTCCTCTCTGACTTCCCTGGAATATTGTGCCTCGATGCCACCGGTGACATTAGGGGTGCATGGAATTGCCAGCGTTTACACCAGCTAGTTTCAAGAAATCTTGTGCTGGCAACACTTCCTTTATTGAAAATGGGGTTTTCACACAGACACTGAGGGGTAGGGGGGAAGGATTTCAAATTTCAATTCAAAATTTAGCTTCACCTAAACAATATTTTGATGTTAGAATTAGTGACAATGTTGATGTTTTAACTCAAAACTCTGAATTTTTGGTCCAGTTTTCTAGTGAAAAAGCCAGCTCCATCCAACAGCCTACATCAGCCCAACAAAATGGCTGTCATGGCTGCCCCTGTCCTTTCTGGGAGCCCTGCTTCTCCCAGCAATGCATTTCTCCCCATATCCCCTCAGCTCTCGCACCTTGCTGACTCTCCCCATGACAGGGAACTGGAATGTTGTCCTATCTATTAATGGGTATTAGGCAGAGCATAGCTTCCAGCTGGCTATAATTTAGGAATCTGCTCTTAGGGATAAAGCAAATGACATAAACTAACCGCAGATTGCCTCTGTCACATGACTAGCTCCACTGTGATTATTCATATGATTAAGGCAAAGAGGCTTTGGCCCAATATGGTATACATTATATTCTGGCTGACTTTGAAATTCACTTGGTGAGTTTTAGCCTATTGCCAATTAGGGATTCCCATTATTTTAATCATACAATTGAATACATTTTAAAATGTATTAAAGATTTAAATCAGTCTAATGAAAAAATACACCTTACAGTAGAAATGATCATTAAGAAGTGGAATTTGTAGCTCAGCAATAAAAATTTCCCGTGGCAATAAAACACCATGGTTACAGTCCACTGTATTTATGAGTTTGGGAGATGTTTATGGCCCAATAACATACTCCTTTACTTTGGGGTCATTGTTTAAATATACTGTGTGCTTCACTATGACCTCAAATTTATCAATGTGTGTCCAAGCCGCATAACATAGAGGAATTAGAAGCATGCATGAGGTCATGGCCATAGGACTAACTGCAGTTTATAAATGGGTATGTAGTATTTTAATTTTAGACTCAGGGATTCTTATTCTATTCTTCCTAAAATTCACATGCCACTGAGTGTTATGATTTACAATTCAAAAAATCATACTCTTACTGCTATTCATATTTACATATTTAATAGGGGACAAAGCAGAGGGATCAGGAATTTTGCAAGCAGACTTTCCCCCCGTCTCCTCCTAAATTCTGCCAATGCCCCATAACCTTCCCTTGTAATGCTTCCAGTTTCATAAGCCCTAGGCTACTCCTGAGCAGAGACGGCTAGGAATACCAAATCATGCACTGCGTTTGGGGTGGAGAAAGAGTCATTAGTGACAAGGATGACACCAAACTCTGTTTCACTTGTGACTTCAATCAGATTGAGGGCAGGATTCTTAGGCAATCTGTCAACATCGGTGGAGTGGCCGCAATTTACACCAGCTGAGAATTTGGCCCTTTACCGCTAATTTTTTTTGGGAGGGAAAGACAGGGAGTCTTCACTCAGCTGGGTCATCTACCTGTTCACAGGTCCACAACCTAAATCCAACCCAAAAGATCAGCTAATCAAGGAGATTTACCTCAACGCAGTTGTCACAGACGCTGCAATGGGAGCAGCGGGGCGGGCGATAGAAATGGCACGTGGCACACCATTTCATCCGTACTTGGATTCCTTTAATCTCCACGTTCTTGTAGAGTGGAGCTCGGAAGTCATCATCTTTATCCTCATCTTCATCTGCTGCTCGATGCAAAAATATAAATAAATAAATAAAAATAATACAGATTACAGTTTAAAGGTGGAAGATTTAACACTATCAGGAGTCGGATACATGGACACTACATGTGTGCTGGTGCTTTTTGGAGAAATAAAGAGTGATAGAAGTGATGTATTGTCAGAAAGGGGTGTCCTGATTGCAGAAGGATTGAATACTCCGGACCTCATTTTAGTAGCAAAGAGAATAATCCCAGTGCATTTATTGCCTTGCTAGCCAGCCCACTGATCTTATTTGATTCTTGTTTTAGACAGCATTTGCTCCTAGAAGGATATAACTAGTGCTCAAATGGTTTCAAAGCGGGGTGGAAATCTACCATGCTTCCCAAGCATCTTGTTGTGAGATGTTTGCTGCATACATTAGTAGATTGAATCAACTCTGACCACCACTTGGTCAGGCAACAGGAATTGCAATAAAGAATGTCAAGGGAAGACTGAATTAGATTGAAAAAAAAAATCCATACAAGATATCCCTGAGAAATTAATTATCTGATTCATCAGTACTGACCCAGAAATCTGCTTCTCCAGCGTAGCCTGACATACTATTCAGATCAATAAAACATTTCATTCAGAAGCTATATACATACTCTAGGGGAGGGAGAGGAGGAGGGTGGCAAAC
Source organism: Caretta caretta (assembly GCF_965140235.1). NCBI lineage: Eukaryota > Metazoa > Chordata > Testudines > Cheloniidae > Caretta > Caretta caretta. Next base: position 17,636,646 of record NC_134220.1, on the reverse strand, counting down.
TTTTTGTCCCGAGGGCCACATCTGCATATGGAAATTGTATGGCAGGCCATGAATGTTCACAAAATCGGGGTTGGGGTGCAGGAGAGGGCAAGGGCACTGGCTGGGGGTGTGGGCTCTAGGGTGGGGCCATAAATGAGGAGTTCAGGGTGCGGGAGGGGGGCTCCGGGCTGGGGTGAGGGGTGTGTGTGGGGGAGTGAGGGCTCCAGCTGGGGGTGCGGGCTCTGGGGTGGGGCTGGGGATGAGGGGTTTGTGGTGTAGGAAGGTGCTCCAGGCTGAGACCAAGGGGTTTGGAGGGCAGGAGGGGGATCAGGGCTGGGGCAAGGGGTTGGGACACAGGGGTGGGGTGTGGCTCAGGGGTGCAGGCTCTGGTGGCACTTATCTCAAGCGGCTCCCGGAAGCAGCGGCATGTCCCCCCCCTCCAGCTCCTACACAGAGGCACAGCCAGGCGGCTCTGCTGCTGCACGCTGCCCCATCCGCAGGCACCGCCCCTGCAGCTCCCATTGGCCGTGATTCCCGGCCAATGGGAGCTGCGGGGGCGGTGCTTGGGGTAGGGACAGCATGTGGAGCAGAGCCCCCTGGCAGCCCCTTCGTGTAGGAGCCAGAGAAGGGACATGCTGCTTCTTCCAGGAACCTCATGGAGCAGCCCCTGACCCTGCTCCCCAGCTGGAGCGGGGCAAGACCCAGACCCCGATCCCCAGCGGGAGTTGGAGGGCCAGATTAAAACGGCTAGCAGGCCGGATGTGGCCTGCGGGCCGTAGTTTGCTCATCCCTGTTATAAAAGCTCCAGTGTGAAATAAAACAAGCCCCTAGCTTAATGGCTCCTGGGAAACGCTTATAAAGATGCTAACCTATCCAAATAAGAATCTGCATACAGTATATATACACACAGCTGCCCTTCAGAAAAACTCATGATGAAAGCTGGCACTTTACACACACACAGAACTGTCAAGAGTATTTATCACTGTCCACAAAGAAAAACTGCATGTTTCTGAATAATGGTTTACATTTGGAATTGAATAGTCAGCAAATGGGCCCAAACTAATGCCTTAGGTCTGGGTCCAGGGCTGTCCTTACCCATATGCAAAGTACGCAGCCGCAAAGGGCACCAGGAAATTTGGGGCACTAAATTTCCTGGTGCCCTGCACAGCTGCGTGCTGCTCCAACTTTTCCCCAGGGCCCCGCCGCTGCTCAAGCCCCTCCTCGCCCCTTCCCCGCCCCAGCCCTGCCTCTTCCCCGCCCCCACTCCCCTGAGCTCTGCAGCAGGGTCAGGCCTGCCACTCACTGGCGGGGGGAAGTGCAGTGACCCGGCCCCAGCCACGCCGCTGGTGAGTGCTGGGGGGTGAGACCCCTCTACCCCCCAAGGCAGCCCACCCCCCCACCCCACAGAGGCCTGAGGCCTGCCCCCCCCGCTTCCCCTCCCCCACAGAGGTGTGCTCCCCCCCGCAGGGGGGCTGCATAGGGCCCCAGAATAGCTAGGGATGGCCCTGTCTGGGTCCCAGGCTCCCAGCTGGTGTCAGTGTTCCCTCTAATTTTTTACGTCCATGTGCGGAATGAATTTTGTTATGTGCACCAATATGGAGGTGATGTGTGATGAGGGTGGGGTCGAGGGGTTCAGCGTGTGGGAGGGGGCTCAGAGCTGGAGCAGAGGGTTGGAGTGTGTGTGGGGGTGAAGGCTGTGGCTGAGAGCGCAGGCTCTAGGATAGGGCTGTGGATGAGGGGATCGGGTGCAGGCTGCCCCAGTGCTGCGGCAGGGAGAGAGTACTCGCCCCAGCCCTCTCTCACTGCAATAGCTCGGGGCCAGGTGAGAGGTGCCTCTCCCTGACTATGGCAGCTCCAGTGGGGCCGGGCTGGGCTGGTCCTGGGGAGGGGCACCTCTCCCTGCCTGTGCGGCCCTTGGTGGGCTGCAGCTTACAGGGAACTTAGGTTGGTGTCTGTATTTGGCCACTGATGAATACCCCAAAATCGGGTCCAGATTTCAAACTAAGTTTCTGAGCGTTCAAAGCTGGGCTTTAATTCCTCCCACCACTGAGATACAAGGCCTGATGCTCTTCTCACGTATACAGATATAATGGTATCCGTCTCCACAGAGCTACTCTTGGTTTACTCCAGTGTCATTACAGTAACTCCTCACTTAATGTCGTCCTGGTTAACGTTATTTCATTATTAGGTCGATGACCTATTAGAGAACATACTTGTTTAAAGTCCTACAATGTTCCCTTATAACATTGTTCGGCTCCCCCTGTCCCGTGTTACCCATATGAAAATATGCAGCTGCGAAGGGCACCAGGAAATTTGGAGCACTAGGGACCAGGTCAGGGTGCAGGGGCTTGCCCTGTTCCGCCTGCCCAGCATTCCAGCCAAGGAGCGGGTCCCCACCCTGTTCCCCAGCAGGAGCGGATGGAACGGGGCAAGTCCCCACGCCCCGACCTCCCCGGCTGGAATGCCCAGTAGGCAGAGCGGGGCAATGGTTCCCAGCCAATGGGAGCTGCTAAGTCGGCACTTGTAGCGGGAGCAACACGCAGAGCCCCCCTGGCCACCCCTCCCCCTAGGAGCTTTAGGGACATGCCAGTCGGAGCTGGGTAGGGAGGCTGCCAGTCCCACCAACCCTCCCCCTACACCAGAGGGGTCCTGGGCCACCCCCCCCCCCCAGCACCCCTGGACCACACCCCCCCAGCACCTGCAGCTCCCAGCCCAAGTTTTAGTCCGGGGTATATAGTACAAGTCATGGACAGGTCACGGGCCGTGAATTTTTGTTTACTGCCCATGACCTGTGCATGATTTTTACTAAAAATACCCATGACTAAAACATAGCCTTAGTAATTTGGAATCCAATCTTGGACCAGTAAAGTCAATAGGAGCCTTGCCATGCATTTAAAATGGGAGTAGGACTGGACTCCTAGGGTAGGATGTTCAGAATTACTCAACACTGGACTATCTCTGCTCCCACTGACGTCAGTGAGTGCTGAGTACTTTTGAAAATCCCACATCTAAAAACATAATCCCTGATCATGGGGTTGCATCCCTGACCATCTTGGCTAATAGCCATAGGTGGACCTATCTTCCATGAACTTATCTTGTTCTTTTTTGACCCCAGTTATGCTGTTGGCCATTGCAATATCCCATGGCAATGAGTTCCACAGATTAATTGTGCACTGTATGGAAAAAGTACTTCCTCTTGTTTGTATTAAACCTGCTGCCTATTAATTTCATTGGGTGATCCCTGGTATCTGTATTGTGGGAAAAGATAAATAACTCTTCTGTATTAAACTTTTCTACACCATTCATGATTGTATAGACTTCTGTGGTATCTCCCCTTAGCCGTTTCTTTTCTAAGATGAACAGCCCTAATCTTCTTAGTCTCTCCTCATATGGAAGGTGTTCCGTACTCTTCATCATTTTTGTTGCCCTTCTCTGAACCTTTTACAGTTGCATTCAAGGTGTGGGTGGACCATGGATTTATATAGTGGTATTATGATATTTTATGTCTTATTTTTTATCCCTTTTCCAATAGTTCCTAACATTCTGTTAGCCCTGGTCTACACTAGGAGTGGGGGAGGGGGAGTCGATGTCAGGTACGCAACTTCAGCTACGACAATAGCGTAGCTGAAGTCAACGTATCTAGATCGACTTACCACGGTGTCTTCATGGCGGTGAGTCGACTGCCGCCACTCCCCTGTCAACTCCGCTTGCGCCTCTCGCGGCACTGGAGTTCCGGAGTCGACGGGAGAGCGCTTGAGGATCAACTTATAGCGTCTAGACTAGACGCGATAAATCGACCCCCGATATATCAATCGCTACCTGCCGATCTGGCGGGTAGTGTAGACCTACCCTCAGTCCTTTTGATTTCTGCTGTGAGCGGAAGTTTTCAGAGAACTATATACAGTGATTCCTAGGTCTCGCTCTTGAGTGGTAACCACTAATTTAGAAGCCATCATTATATATGTGTAGTTGGGATTATTTTTTCCAACGTCCATCAGTTTGTACTTATCACCACTGAATTTCATCTGCCCTTTTGTTGCCGAATCACTCACTTTTTTTAGATCCTGCTGTAAGTCTTAGTTAAGTCCAAACTGGCTGGTATCTTGAATAATTTTGTACCATCTGCAAACTTTGCTACTTCACGTTTTCCAGATCATTAATGAATATGTTGACAGCACAGGCCCCAGTACAGATCCTTGGGGAACCCTTCTGTTTACCTCCCTCCATTGTGAAAACTGACCAATCTGCATAGCTGGCTCAACCCTGGTCTTCTCTTCTGAGATGAATCACAGGTAGTGGGAGTTAGGAGTCTTGGATTTTATTCCTGGTGAGTCACCATGGGTCAAATTTTCAAAGATATGCACGCACCTGAAGATGAAGTTAGGTACCTAGGGTGGGATCCACAAAGGGATGTAGGCAACTAACTCTTGTTTTTAGGCACCCAGGTCCTGTTTTTTAGGTATCACTACAATCCACAAAACTCACACTCAGCTGCCACCTAACCTTTTAGGCACCTATGTTTTTGCCTCTGGGCATATGCACGGCCGTCTCACTCTAGGCGTCCGGGCAACTATCTCCCACCTGAGCCTGCACGCACATGCCTCGTGATAGGCGTCTGGACACGTTATCTCCCACCTAAGCTCCAGAGTGATTCACGGACTCAAAGAGATAGGCACTCGGCCACCTAAATCACACACAGGGACGTGATCCAGTGGGCATTCTTAGAGGCAGGGCTTAGCAATCACCCCTCTGGTCAACATCTCCCATTAGCTACTTTAGGCGGCTCCCCACCCCGCCCACTGAATTTGTGGATTGCAGTCTAAGGCACCTATGTCCCCTCATTCATTATCTAGGTGCCTAGGCACCTAACTCAGGCTGCCTGAATGGCAGTGTTGCTCCTAGATTTTCTAGATGCCTGAAAGTTAGGTGCCATAACGCTAAGCATTGCAACGTCTAAGTCCCTTCATGGATCCCACTCCTGTGGGTTTTCAAAAGAGCTTAGGCATCTAACTCTAACTGATTTAAGTGGGAGTTAGACCCCAGGTGCTTTTGGAAATAGCAGTTGCCTATCTGCATCTTAAGGAACCTAAATATGGTTGAAAATTTGGCCCCATATGACCTGGGGGGCAAATTATTAACCTCACTGTGAGTTAACCCTTAAACTCGGTAATTATATTTACCTTAATCAGTGTTTGTAAAGGGCTCTGAGATCCTCATCTGAAAGAAGCTATATAAATTGAATATGTTTATCACTGGCTCCTGTCTGGAAAGAAATAGCATCACTTGCATGAGCAGTTACGGCTCATTCAAGGGAACAGTGAAGAGAAGATACTGAATGCCGGAGAGAAAATGCACTTTGCAAGGGGCAGGGATCCATTTGTTTTGCGACCTCCCCCAAAGCAGGCTCTGTTGCAAGCTGTGTGTGAATGACTAGTGGAACAGGGACAAAGTGAGACAGTAATTCTCTCATTTTGATGGTTTAAAAGAAATAGTCACGTCATCGTTCCCATAACGATAGACAAACAGTTTTTATCCTGTTCAATCAGCTATGCCCCAGCACTAAATTAAACAGCCATTTATTTTACAACATATATTTAAAAATCTCCACTCTAACTCTAGCCTTAATCATTATCTTTTTTAGTGTTCAGTGCTACTGTGTTTGTTCTAAGCCTGCTGGAGTGAATCGCTGTTTTAATGCAGCCGCTTTCAGAAGCTCAGCCCTCCACTGCACCATGCTCAGCTGCCTATTGTGAAGGCAATGACTTAAATCCAATGTGCCAGCATGACACAGGGGATACTAATCACAATCACATCAGTCAGGCTATCTTCTCAATGAGAGCTACGTTATCCAATGCCAGGCCCCAGATTACCAATTCAAGCAAGTACAAGGAGGAAAAAAACCTTTCCATTTCAGAAACCGACAGAGCGTAGCCACAATTTAGCTTCATCCGTGCATTTACAGCCAGCTGAAGATAAAAAAGGGAGGGGAAACGAAACCAATAGCAAATGGGCTGCTTCGGAAACCCTACTATTTGCCTTGGCTTTTTTTTTACCCCTATCCCCCATTACCTCGTGGAAAAACTCCAGGGTCCATGAAAGTTGCCATGCTGAAGTTTGCAAGTACGAACAAGAACACGAGCCCATTGTACACAGGGATGGCTGGGGAGATGGCTCTTGTTAACCAGGGGCACCTGCAGAGAGAAAGAATTAAAGATGAGGACTTTTTATGATGTAACAAGCAGAAGCTTCCTGTTCACAGCGTTCAAGCCTTACTCGCCCCCACAGATCATACAGTGGTTGAATTTGTTACCTCAGAGTTGAAACAACTATGACAGCTGGTTTCAATGATCTACAGTACATATGATCTGCCCTCTGTAAAGCAGCATAGTTCTACAGGGCAGAAAGGACTGAATTGTTTATTTGTAGGGTTCTTGTGTTATGGAGCAATCTTTTTTTTTTTTAATGACTTGACATTTTACTTGTTTGTGTCATTGCTGCACCCTGACATGGCATTTCTGTAATCAGTGGCAAAGATTCTGCTTTCAGTCACTAAAACAGAATAACTTTATGCTTTCAATTGGGATTACTCCTGATTCCCACTGGTGTTAATTAGAACTGAATCTTTCAATCATCAATCTCCAGAGGATGTACAAATAGGAAAACAAATAATTTCCATCAAGCTCTTATTTCCTATACAGTTCTCCCCAGTGAGAGCCCTTAAATCTGTAAATATCACTCCTGGACATCATTGCAAAACCTCTTTCTATGGGGGAAGTACAGGGTAAAAAGCGTTAGTTAAACCTCGTGTTAGGGGGCCAACAGAATGCAAGCATAGTAGTTAAAATACTGTGCATAGCATCTGCCATGTAAACTGTTTTCCAGAAGAAAGGAGATTTGTAACGAGTGTATAACTGATGAGTCAAGACACAGGAAGGCTGTTCTAGCTGCAAATGAGAAGGCTCTTGCACCAAGGGGGATGGGAGTACCAGAGCAGAGCACAGATAATTTCCCTGATACACAGACTATACTTAAGATGATTTTCCTTGATAAAGGAATTTATTTATTCATTCTGCCACTTATACTGCTTATAAACGTAACTCTGAAACCTAAACCAAGTTTATTTTTCTCCATTGTGTACAGGGCTGGCTCTAAGACTTTTGCCACCCCAAGCAAAAACTTTTTGGCCGTCCCCGCTTTTTTTTCGTGCCCCCCTCCCCCCTGGCTCCGCCCTAAATCCGCCCCTTCCCAACCCCTTCCCCAAATCCCCGCCCCCACCTCCTCCCCCGGGCGTGCCGCATTTCCCCCCCCCACAATTGCTTCCTGCAGCTTCCCCCCAGCCCTGCAACCCCCTGCCCTAGCTCACCTCCACTCCGCCGGCTCCCCTGAACACGCCGCCGCTCCGCTTCTCCCCCTCCCTCTCAGGCGAAGGAGAGGCAGTGTGTTCAGGGGAGCAGGCGGAGCAGAGGTGAGCGAGGTGGCAGGGGGGAGCACAGCCTGGGCGGAAGGGGGGAGAAGCGGAGTGGCGGCGGCGCGCTCCGGGGAGCAGACGGAAGCGAGCTGGGGCGGCGGGGGCACATTTCTCGGGGCGGCATGGCCCGTGCCGGAACGCCGCCCCGAGAAATGTGTCGCCCCAAGCACCTGCTTGTTTTGCTAGAGCCGGCCCTGATTGTGTATATAGAGGTTTGTTATTGTAGGGTTCCTAGGAAGCTTACCTCCTAAAGAAAACTCCTGAAGAAATACCTACTTTAAAAATGGGAACAAAGAGGACCCAGGGAATTATAGACCAGTCCGCCTAACTTCAATAACTGGAAAGATACTGGAACAAATTATTAAACAATCAGTTTGAAAGCACCTAAAGGATATGAGGAATAGCCAGCATGGATTTGTCAAGGACAAATCATGCCAAACCAAACTAATTTCCTCTGACAGGGGTACTGGCCTAGTGGATGGAGAAAAGCCATAGACTTTGTATATCTTGATTTTAGTAAGGCTTCAGTCTCACATAACAGTCCCATAAGCAAACTAGGGAAATGTGGTCTAGATTAAATTACTATAAAATGGGTGCATAACTAGCTGAAAGACCATACTCAAAAGAATAGTTTTCAATGATTCACTGACAAACCGTGAGGACATATCTAGTGGAGTCCAGTCTTGAGTCCGGTACTATTCAATATTTTCATTAATGACTTGGATAATGGAGTGGAGAGTATGCTTATAAAATCTACAGATGACATCAAGCTGGGAGGTGTTGCAAACACTTTGGAAAACAGGATCAGAATTCATAACAACCTTGATAATCAGAGAATTGGTCAGAAATCAACAAGACGAAATTCAATAAAGACGAGTGCAAAGTACTACACTTAGGAAGGAAAGATCAAATGCACAACAATAATATGGGGAATAACTGGCTAGGCATTAGTACTGGCTGAAAAGGATCTGGACGTTATAGTGGATCACAAATTAAATATGAGTCAACAATGTGATGCAGTTGCAAAAAAGGCTAACATCATTCTGGGATGTATTAAGAGGAGTGTTGTATGGAAGAGATGTGAAGTAACTGTCCCACTCGACTCAGCACCAGTGAGGCTTCAGTTGGAGTATTCTGGTAATCATACTTCAAGAAAGATGTGGACAAATTTGAATGAGTCCAGAGGAAAGCAACAAAAATGATAAAAGGTTTAGAAAACCAGACCTCTGAGGAAAGGTTAATAAAAATGGGCATGTTTAATCTTGAGAAAAGAAGATAATAGTCTTCTAACATGTTAAGAAAAACAAGGAGTCCGGTGGCACCTTAAAGACTAGCAGATTTATTTGGCATAAGCTTTCATGGGTAAAAAACCCCACTTCTTCAGATGCATGGACCATGCAGCTGAAGAAGTCCATGCATCTGAAGAAGTGGGGTTTTTTACCCACGAAAGCTTGTGCCCAAATAAATCTGTTAGTCTTTAAGGTGCCACTGGACTCCTTGTAGTTTTTGTAGATACAGACTAACACAGCTACCCCTCTAATATGTTAAGGGCTGTTATAAAGAGGATGGCGATTAACTGTTTTCCACATCTGCTGTGGTAGGACAAGAAGTAATTGGCTTAATCTGCAGTAAGGAAGATTTAGGTTAGATATTAGAAAAAACTTTCTAACTGTAAGGTTAGTTAAGCTCTGGAATAGGCTTCCAAGTGAGGCTGTGGAATCCCCATCATTGAAGGGTTTTAAGAACTGGTTGGACAAACACCAGCCAGGGATGGTCTAGGTCTAGCCCAGCACAGGAGGCTGGACTAGATGTCTGTTCAAGATTCCTTCTAGCCCAACATTCCTCTGATTCTATGGAAAAAAAGCATATTAAAAAGTCACATGGATTTTGCAAACAGAAGTAAGAAAAATATAGAACCAAAAAGTTTGAGTCCTCACAACTGAGAGGACACCTTTAATCTGTACCAGTCCTGACAGTCAGGCACTACCCCATGCCCATATCAGCATAATGCACTGCCCCCATTAGTGTATCTCATTCATCATCACCCTAGGTTGTGTAATCTTTGGCTGTTACTTAAACCTATATTTGAGCCAGACTGTTTGCAGTGCTGAACCCTGTCAAAAAAAGTAATACTCATAAAGCAACCAAACTTTCCCCAAATCTAATTCAAACTGTTCTGTTCCAGACATATCACTTTAAACCGCTGTGAATGGTGCTGTTGACCTTGGAGAAAGACCATTAAAGAGGCCCCTGTGGCTAGTATTAGAATGACAGAGCCATTTGCATGTTCCGTCTGCTAGTGAATGAGCAATACACAGAGATTCTCTTACACTCCCCTCCCCTCCCCAACCACTATAACAGGACGAGGCGTCCCACATTTTACTTCACAGAGTGCCTGTAACATTCTTTACTAACAACTAAGCTAAAGAGGCCTAGGTGCCTTTATTCGCTTCAGTCAGCCTATATTTGCTGGATTTGTTTGGGAGTGGACCGCAGAACTGTCATGCTCGAAGAGACCAATATCCTGTCACCGACAATGGCCAGATGCTTCAGAGGAAAGTGTAAGAAACCCAGCAGTAAGCAGTTATGGGATAAACTCTGCTCATGGAACTTCCTTCTCTAAGTCTGTTATAATTCCATTCCATCCAGCTACTGATGAATCCATTTTCCCAGTGAATGAGACAGGACATCTCAGCAATCAAGGATTATAAAGTTGCTCCTCACTTGTCAAGCAGGGAAGGGACAAGTCAGCAAACCAAAGGACAGGAAAGTCATTCTTACAGATAATTTGCCACACAGAGCAGGTCTTTAATGAGTGAAACTGCCTTGGATGATTAATGTGATAACTGTTAAAGTTCTTGTGTGTCATTTATGTTGTCATATTCCCAACAACCACAGCATAACATTAGGAAAACTATAACCACAAACTAAGCTGTTCATTTACTGAATGAGTAGCGCAACTGAAAGACTTCACGGAAGTTGAAATAAAGGGTATAGTCAGTCATCATAAATATTAGCCAGAAGCTCTGGTCTCTTCCTTTCTACTTTTTCCTTCCAGAATTTTTATGTAGCATGAAATATTGTGTAAAATGAGATCTTATGAAAGGCGCTTCTGAGCTTTTCCTCTGTAAATTAGAATGACAAGTAAAAGCAGAAACTGGGATCAAGCCAAAACCAATCTCAGCAAAGATATGTTTTTAAGAAGCCAAAGCTATCCTGAAACTTTCATGCAATAATCTCAGCCTCTTTGAAGGAGAACTTCTGGGGAAAAAAAACAAATGAAAAGTACAGTTTGATGGGCAAAGGATTCTCTAGAAACAGCACATTCTAACTGTTCTTCCTTCACCCCCATTTTTAGGCAAAAAATAACAGAAGCCTTAACCGAAGTTTGGAAGTTTCTTTTGCTACTAATACTTTGTGCAACAAGTATGACGTTTCGCATCTTGCTATTTTTATGCCAGGAGGGGAAGTTCACAGTCATATTTATGCAGATTCCATAAGAGAGATGCCCTTCTCTTCTGGAGACTTCGATTCAAGTCTAGGCCAAGGCACAAATAAAAATGCATTTGGTGGCCTTAACTGCCTTCCTCCACCTCCATCTGCTTACTTTCCAAAATATTTCAGTGTCTTGACAAACTCCTCCTTAGCTTGGAGATGAAAAGCTTGCAGTTAACTATATACTTTGTCATCTTGGTACGTGACCAAGGACTTTTTGGACCTATGGCAACTCTAGAGTAAGTGGTTTTGTATTTTAAACCACAGTCCTGAACTGAATTAGTATGGTCTAACTTTCAAGTATGGACCAAATCCAACACCGCTAAGTTGGAGATTTCCGCAAAATTTGCAGCCCAGTGCAGCAGAACTGCAAAAGTAATTTACAACAACTGCAATCCTACAAAATATGTCCCTGGACAGATTAACTATATTAGAATGATGCCAACTGCCTCACAACAAGTGTGTACTTTTTGGAACTACAGAACTATTCCCAGTTAGGCTACCCAAGAATAGAGTAATTTTATTAATTTGCCATGGACAGTCACAGGAGGGGTAACCAAGGGTGATGCCAAAGGCAGCAATTGTACAACTTTACCTGGTAAGTTACCATATCTGTTGCTTCTGGGGTGTTGTTTTGCCTTTGATTTCAATGGGGCCATTATTTCACCCTTAGACTGGAGTCCCACCCGAACAGAACTAGCCCACTGCATATGTTATTGCCTTGTATTTCTCATCCCCCACTTTCAGAAGAAGCCAGCCCAATTTGCTATCTAGTTCAGTTGTCCGAATTCACTATATTACAGTTAATGTGTTTTCTTTTAATTTCCCACTGTTTTTACTTTGGAGATACCCCATCTCCAGTACCCAGATTTTCAGCAGTAATCCTAGTAAGGTATAAGCCAGAACTAGATGCATTTATTCAAACACTCCCCACTAAAAAACTTTAGGGATTCACATAAATTGGATCTGTATTCAAACCATCCCAGGCTTTGGATTGTAAGCCTAACTCCAACAGATACAGTTTTGCAGAACCAAAGCCACTCCAGTGTTGCCCAGCTCGAGGTTAGCACCATACATTTGCCAACATTAGCTATTCTTCACAGCATCCCTGTGATGTGAGCAAGTTAACCCACATCTAAAAATTTACCTGTGGTTTGAATTATTATTTGCTAAATGTGTTATCATGCCCTGTTTACCTCAGGTTGCTGTTTCAATGCCGTTGTGGCTTCTTCATCTCCCAGGGTGTCACAAATGACTGCCTTGCAAGACATGATTTCACCCAAGCAGTGTGCAAAACCAACTTCTAGGGAAGCTGCCTTTCTAGGTCACTTGGTGGAGGGATGCCTCATTCCAACACAAAATGCTCCTAAGCCGTGATGATATTCTGACATTTATACTGGTACATTACTATTGTGCACCAAGGCCAATGATAAGTACAAAATGCAATTGTGTAAAATTTGAGTACCATTACTGTCATAGGATCAAAGCTGTTAGAAAGACCCATCAGCACACTGCCTGCAAGACCAGCATACAGTTCCCTGATGGAGATTGCATTACAGAGTTTTTTCTGTGGTAGAAATAAAAGCCAGGCATCTTTGATGTGGATTTACATCCAGAAGTGGAACGATGAGGTTCAGCATGGCATCTTTGTTCCCTAAACCCCAGTCAATTTCCTATTAGATGAAGCTCTACCTCCTTGTCTTCACAGAAACACCTAATAACACTATGACTGGAGAAACCAAAGTGAGTGACCGTAGACAAGGTAAAAGATAAGGGAGGGGAGACAATGCCAGATGTTTTATGACTTCACGTGGTTTTGGTACAAAGCAACCAGATTTGCCCCACCTGGCATAACTGTAATCTCAAAGACTCCCTATCTCCTACAGAAGCTATTCTTAACATAACAATAAACATTTAAATTCAAGTTAACTGGAAATAAAGAGCACAATAAGCCCCCTGTTCCAAGTTTAATTTAGATCTCTAACCCAATGCAGGAAATCTGCAGACAACCGCTATTATTTTTCCCCAGCTGTGCTACAAGGAGAAATTCACCAAGAGAACAGCCCTTTAATTGTTTTGTTTACTACAAAAATTAGAGCCAGCACACACCAGAAGCACATATTGTAGACAGTTATGAATCTCTGAACTAAGCACACAATTACACAGGCAGCATTTTCCGCATAATTATACATCTTTGGCATAGAGCAATACTGCACATAACACCTTGCAGAGTAATTCAGGATGACAGATTTAATCTCATTTATCTTATTTGCTCTCAGAACCCTGTCACAATAAAATGAAAAGTTAAAAAGATTAACAAATAAAACTTACTAGGTGTCAGATACACCTAAGCATTATCAACTGACTTCCTTTACTAAATTAAACAGCAGACAATTTTTCTCAGTTGGTGCTAAGAAGTAGGTGTGTCGTACAATTACAGTTCATCTGTTTTTAGATAATTGATCAAGGTTATTTGTTCCAACACCAAATTAAAGTTTTATTTAATCCTATGGAAATCAAGACAAAAAAAATACAAATGAAAGGAGCATAGTGAACATCAAAGAAACGTATTTTTAAACAATGAAATCTAATATGAATCCACTGTATTTGCAGGTGGGAGACCTGGGTTTAATTCCATGGTCATCATGTGGAAGACAGAATAAGCTTTGATACAGTGAAGGCCAGAAACTCTGAAAGCAAGTAGGCAGAGACTACTGCCTACCATACTTACCAATATTATATCACTGTTTCTTTGTACTCCTCCATCTGACTATAACCATTTGTTGTGTCTTGTCTTATACTTAGATTCCAATCTAACAGGGACTGTCTTTTTGGTCTGCGTTTGTACAGCTCCTAACATAATGGGGTCCTAGTCTATGACTAGGGTTCCCAGGGAGTATGGTTTTACACATAATAATAAATAAATAATAATAATAAAATTATAATAATTAATTAGACACAGGTACTGGAAAAGGGCCTGAGCCACAAAGCTTGAATCCAAACCCAATCTTCCCACCAAAATTAAGGAGGCTTGTATTAGGGTTTTGGGTTACAATCATAGAATATCAGGGTTGGAAGGGACCACAGGAGGTCATCTAGTCCAACCCCCTGCTCAAGGCAGGACCAATCCCCAACTAAATCATCCCAGATAGGGCTTTGTCAAGCCTGACCTTAAAAACTTCTAAGGAAGGAAATTCCACCACCTCCCTAGGTAACACATTCCAGTGTTTCATCATTCTCCTAGTGAAAAAGTTTTTCCTAATATCCAACCTAAACCTTTTCCACTGCAACTTGAGACCATTACTCCTTGTTCTGTCATCTGATACCACTGAGAACAGTCTCGATCCAGCCTCTATGGAACCCCCTTTCAGGTACCTGAAAGCAGCTATCAAATCCCCCCTCATTCTTCTCTTCCGCAGACTAAACAATCTCAGTTCCCTCAGCCTCTCCTCATAAGTCATGTGTTCCAGTCCCCTAATCATTTTTGTTGCCCTCCGCTGGACTCTCTCCAATTTTTCCACATCCTTCTTGTAGTGTGGGGCCCAAAACTGGACACAGTACTCCAGATGAGGCCTCACCAATGTCGAATAGAGGGGAACGATCATGTCCCTCGATCTGCTGGCAATGCCCCTACTTATACAGCCCAAAATGCCATTGGCCTTCTTGACTTTTGACTCATATCCATCTTTTTGTCCACTGTAACCCCAAGGTCCTTTTCTGCAGAACTGCTTCCTAGCCATTCGGTCCCTAGTCTGTAGCAGTGCATGGGATTCTTCCGTCCTAAGTGCAGGACTCTGCACTTGTCCTTGTTGAACCGCATCAGATTTCTTTTGGCCCAATCCTCTAATTTGTCTAGGTTCCTCTGTATCCTATCCCTATCCTCCAGCATATCTACCTCTCCTCCAAGTTTAGTGTCATCTGCAAACTTGCCGAGGGTGCAATCCACACCATCCTCCAGATCATTTATGAAGATATTGAACAAAACCAGCACGAGGACCGACCCTTGGGGCACTCCACTTGGTACCACCTGCCAACTAGACATGGAGCCATTGATCACTACCCGTTGAGCCCGATAATCTAGCCAGCTTTCTATCCACCTTATAGTCCATTCATCCAGCCCATACTTCTTTAACTTGCTGGCAAGAATACTGTGGGAGACCGTGTCAAAAGCTTTGCTAAAGTCAAGGAACAAGACGTCCACTGCTTTCCCCTCATCCACAGGGCCAGTTATCTTGTCATAGAAGGGTTGGCCTGTTTTGTGGCAGACTTCTTGTCTTGATTGTTTTGACTCAAACAAACAAACAAAAAGAGGCCCAAATCATTTCAGACCTAGTTATCTGACAGACTACCTCTCTGATAATGAGATATCTTAGCAGGTGATAAGCAGAGATACCTGAGATGACAATGCCCTGGTTTTAACGAGAGACAACTACTTGCAGGGTATTTCTCAGTGTGGGGCCCAGGATTCCGGAACTTGCTTCCCAACTGGACCTTACACAGAATGAATCAGGACACACTGAAAGGCCAATGTATTATTCCAAGCTTTCAAGTAGGGGGTGGGGTTTGCAAGAGGGAAGGGACAGAAGTGGTGTGTGGGATTGCTGTTCTTTCTTAATGGCTGACTGGGTGAGGAAAGAACATGTGATTTATTTGGTAAGTTAGGGAAGGGTTTTGTTTTATGGTGCACTTAGAGCAAGACAAGCAGGTAAGATCTGTATCCAAACTCCTTCAGAGTTCAGGAGTGCTTGGACGTGGTAGGTTCAGAACTGTTTTACGGTAACCTGCAACAATAACCTTGCTGCTGGTAACAGAAACCAGAGCAGGTAAATACTGTCTTAAGAAGCCTCCACTGCTTTGTTGGGAGCAGAACGATAAGCAGAACCCTGTGTTTTTTAACAAATATGAAATAAAATGCAAAACAATGTATACAATTAAATAAAATGACAAACTCACTCGGCAGAGTCGGCTCCTGTCCCATGGTCCTTGGCCTGGCTCCTCACTCCAGGTGCTGCAGCTTGGTGCATAGGGTCACAGTGCCACTCTGGTTTGGCCCGGCTGCCCCTCCATCATCATGACAGCTGGGCCAAACCTGAGTGGCCCTGCGACCCTGCATACCAGGTTGCAATGCCCAGAGCAGGGAGCTGGGCCCAGCCCTGCAGGACAGGAGCCATGGCTGTGGGGTTAGTACAGTTCATGCTGTGGGGTGAGGTGCACTCTGTAACACCCCCTCGCACCGCCCACTCCCCAGAGGCAGGACCCAAACCAGCATAGATAAAATGAAATAATTCAAAATTCCCAAAAAATAATATGGGGGGGAGCATTTCACAGGACTCTAAAGATAAGGGAGCTCCCAAAAGTTCAGACAAACATCCAAGCTTTGAGCTGCTTATCCAAATCAAATCAGAATCTTCTAAGGTTTGCTTATATGACTACTGAACTGTATCTAATGTTTGATCGGAGTTTAGCACACCTCCTTCCTCAGGTGGAATGAAAAAATTTCTTTCTGTACAAAACACAAGGTGCTGGTTTACAGCTCGGAGAAAGAATATCTTTTAACTCAAATCAACAGTATTAGGGTGATGCAACAATTATGAGAAGTAATTGGCTCAGTGCTGTTCAGCCATGCAGACATAAGCAGCTCAGCAAGGTAGAGCCTAATTAGATAATAAGATGGGCCAACAAGAAGGCATAATTTGATAATCACCGGTATAAACTTCATTGGAGACCTTCCAATTAGCTGTTTTCTTAAGTTGTACCAGCCTGTTCTTGTTTGATAAATTCAGAGTTTATTTTCCTACACCCTCTTCATTAAAAACAAATATTTACTTGGGGGCAGCATTTGACCAAAAAATTGTACAGTAAGGGACAGTAAAATATCACTGGAATCTGGGCAATGGTTTGACATTAGTCATATTTCACTAGCATCTTGTAGCCCCAACCAAGATTGGGACCTTATTATCCTATGCATTGTATAAACAATCCCTGCTCTGAAGACCTTACAGTCTAAACTAGGGGTGGCCAACCTGTGGCTCCGGAGCCACGTGCGGCTCTTCAGAAGTTAATATGTGGCTCCTTGTACAGGCACCGACTCCGGGGCTGGAGCTACAGGCCCCCACTTTGTAGTGTGCCAGGGGATGCTCACTGCTCAACCCCTGGGTCTGCCACAGGCCCTGTCCCACACTCCATCCCTTCCCACCCTCTCCCCTGAGCCTGCCGTGCCCTCGCTCCTCTCCCCCAGAGCCTCCTGAATGCCAAGAAACAGGTGATCGGGAGGTGCAGGGAGGGAGGGGGAAGCACTGATTGGCGGGGCTGCCAGTGGGTGGGAGGTGCTGGGAGCGGGGGATGGGGAGCTGATGGGGGGCTGCTGACATATTACTGTGGCTCTTTTGCAATGTACATTGGTATATTCTGGCTCCTTCTCAGGCTCAGGTTGGCCACCCCGGTCTAAACAGATGAGAGAAAGGTTAGGAGAGGAAATACCTAGAGAGGAGAAGGAATTTGCCTCTGGCCACCTAGCAGGCCAGCAGCATAGCTGGGACTAGAACCTAAGCCTCTTGACACCCAGGCCAGTGGCCAAGCCACTAATCCATGCTGCTTTCCTTCTTTTAGTAGCACCTGTATTAGAGAGGGACCAAACCAAACAAACTTTGGACAAGTTCAGACTTGGATCTGAATTTTGCACGCCTGGCCCATCCTTGCTATTAAACAGAGCAAAGCATTTGGAAGACAGAGCCTTCAAGAGTTGTTTGGGAAAAGTTTGATGTGTACGGCACAGTCTGCACCTCATGGTGGGGAAACACAGCAGAGCCGTCTTAGCCTTAAGTGCTGAAGAGCTGACGCACCTCTTACATAGCTGAGGCCAGGAGGGATTTTTCAGTTTATACACTGTTTTCCTGCCCAAAGTCACAGGTGAAGCAGTTTTCTGATGATGTACAGTCAATACAGTGACAACAAGAAAATATCTTCCATTTTTGGTCCTTGCTGAAGATGTTGGGGGATTATTGTACATCTCAATACATAGCCCAAGCACCTGCAACTGTAAATAAAGTCCTTTATAAACAAAAAAAGGTGTCACTGCAATTTTTTTGAGGTAAAGGCGCATGTCTGACATCATACACAATACATGGTCTTGCGTCAAAAGCACAAACCTAGGACTCCGGAGACCTAGGCTTTATTCCCAGCTCTCCCAGGCTTACTTTGATAAATTACCAAATCTCTGTACCTCATTTGTAAGAGTAAGGATAATATAGTAGCTACCCTGGCAACATACCACTGCTAAGAGGTAAATTAGTGATGGAAGGTGATACAAATGCAGAGTATAAAACAGTTGGGGTGTTTCATAAAAAAGGGAGTTGGGGGCAGAAAAAATAGAAGTTAGAGAATTTATCAGTTTTCAATATTGAAACTGATAAAGAATGGACTCTGACAATGTGAGAGGTGTTGCAAAAATATCTACCTTGAACTGTCAGGTGCAGTTATCCATCACAAAAGGGGTTTTTTATCCTCTCTTTCCTAGTGAAATATAGTTGTGAGCCAGAGCCAGAGGTTCAAATCCATCTCCAGCTTAACTACAATTATTCAAAGGAAATGTGCTGGGTTGAAATTCACTGAGGTTTAACAAGAGCTGATGGGGTTTCAGTGAACTTTCCATTACACCCTGGACTCATTCCAAAGGCTAGTTGTCCATGTCTGGTATAGTACAGATGAGAGGAGTCAAATCAATTAAAAAGTCAACTTGAGATATAATGCCCCTTGGTGGAAATTCTTATCTGGGCTATATATCAGCAGCACCAAGTAAAATCTGTTCAAAGGCTTCTCACACCGCTGCTTGAAAGCTCTATAGCCTGCTTCCTTCCTCTTTTTAAATAGTCGGCTCCCAGTTTATCTGAGAAAAGCAACTACTGCCATATGAGCTGATGTGGCTGAAAGATGGAAATAACTAAATCCATTTAGACTATAAACAAGCAATCACAGGCAAGGAGCGCACTCTATTCTTTTCACTTTGAAATTTGTATTGCCTCTTATGCAAGAAAGGATAAAACAGACTGTACTTTGTCCTCAGCACTGGAGAACCAAACTTACTCCAAATGAAGGCTTAAAACCATCATAAAGCACCTGACTGAGCAATACTAAGGCAGGAGGAGAAAATCTTGCTTGACTCCATTTGGTAGTCACCTTAGTTTGTAAGCTCTTTGGGGCAGTGACCTTCCTTTGCTATGTTTGTAAAGCACTAAGACACAGTTGTACATTTCCTTTTATCCATTTAAAAAGTGAAGCTTTTCAATTTCACCAAGCACTTAAGGCTTATAGTGTACTCGGGTTCTATGACATGTATAAGTCAGATCTGAGAACACACAGTATCATTTCATAGTCAAACACAGGAGCGTGATACAATTCATATCTGTAAGTGAAGCAGTAGAGATTCACACCATTTACAGCCTCAAGTGGGGGATGCCTGGTGAGCCACAGATGGAACAGCAGTGAACTGGAGTCTCCAGCTCCTCCCACGCAACCTGGAATGGAGCTTAGTGCTGCCCACAGTCAAATAGGAATGGACCTGGAGGACTGGGAAATGGACTAAGTCCACAGATCCAGTGATCTAAATCCTCCGTGTGAGGTGAGGTACAGAGCAGCATCGGCTGCTTTACCAGCCCACGGAGTAACAAAACACCTGCAGAGAGACCAGGCAGCCTGCCTTTAGGCGGAGGTGGAAAAGGAGGGTGATTTTTTGGATTGCACATACTTTTTGCAGGCTGGATGAATCACATACCTTAATGGGCACTTAAAATAATGTCATGTTTAAAGCTCTTGCAAGAGGAGACAGTCTTAGTGCTTTTCAGACTTAGTGCTTCCCCCCCCCCCCCCCCCCCGGTGACACACACACACAAACTCACTCTCCTGCTGGCAATAGCTCATCCAAACTGACCACTCTCCAAGTTTAAATCCAAGTTTAACCAGAACGTCTGGGGGGGGGGTAGAAGGGGGGGGTGAGAGAGCCTGGATTTGTGCTGGACATGGCCCACCTTGATTATCATGCACATTGTAGGGAGAGTGGTCACTTTGGATGAGCTATTACCAGCAGGAGAGTGAGTTTGTGTGTGTATGGGGGTGGGGGGATGAGAAAACCTGGATTTGTGCTGGAAATGGCCCACCTTGATTATCATGCACATTGTAGGGAGAGTGGTCACTTTGGATGAGCTTTTACCAGCAGGAGAGTGAGTTTGTATGTGTGGTTTTTGGAGGGGGGTGAGGGAGTGAGAGAACCTGGATTTGTGCAGGAAATGGCCCACCTTGATTATCATGCACATTGTGAAGAGAGTTGTCACTTTGGATGGGCTATTACCAGCAGGAGAGTGAGTTTGTGTGTAGGGGGGTGGAGGGTGAGAAAACCTGGATTTGTGCTGGAAATGGCCCAACTTGATGATCACTTTAGATAAACTATTACCAGCAGGACAGTGGGGTGGGAGGAGGTATTGTTTCATGATCTCTGTGTGTATATAATATCTGCTGCAGTTTCCACGGTATGCATCCGATGAAGTGAGCTGTAGCTCATGAAAGCTCATGCTCAAATAAATTGGTTAGTCTCTAAGGTGCCACAAGTACTCCTTTTCTTTTGACATTCAAATGTTTTCCTTATAAGGTCAGATCATGCCCACCTAACTGATATGAGTAATCCCAATGAACGCAGTGGGAAAATTCACTTCCATTGCAGTCTATGAGTGGACATTAGGGATGAGTGTAGCTGATCATGTATATAGAGAAAGATTTTGCCCACTGTGAACCATTTCTTAAGATCCTGTCATCGACACCTCCCCTTCCAGTTCCAATCCCGTTCTTTCTCTGGAGCCATTAGAGTGTTTAGTAGCATGAAAATAATCAGAATGTACCAAGGAGAGAAAATGAAAATAAACTGACTTTAACTGATGGATGCTTCTACTTGACTATATTTGTTCCTATCTCCAAGTATAAGGCTTTACATTTTGTAGCACTGACTCTGCTGACTTCAGGCCCCAGTGCTTTGGTATCTCCAGGTCACTCTACAGTTTGGTTCAGTGTTCTCCCTAACTGTTACCTGTTCTGTTCCAGATCACAACTAAGTTTACCCCCAAAGAAACTCTGAACATGAAGCAGCTATGTGTATCCCTCTCTGCTTTTGACTTTAATCGGTCATATATCCCTTCAAAAATCCCATAATGAAGTCCTAAATCAAAGTTTTGATTAGCAGGAAGCATCACTGCATGAAAACTATGTTTATCTACCTATTTATGTGGCTCTCACCAACACAGTATCACAATTATTAAGGGATTTTAACCCCACCATACCCTTGTGAGGCAGGGAAGGATTACAGAAGGGGAACTGAGGCAAAGAATAGATTAAGTATCTTGAGACAGACATGGAATTGCTATGCAATAATTTAAAAATACTGAGTGTTAATAACATTGTCATAAATATAAAGGGAAGGGTAAACCCCTTTGAAATCCCTCCTGGCCAGGGGAAAGCTCCTCTCACCTGTAAAGGGTTAAGAAGCTAAAGGTAACCTCGCTGGCACCTGACCAAAATGACCAATGAGGAGACAAGATACTTTCAAAAGCTGGGAGGAGGGAGAGAAACAAAGGGTCTGTGTCTGTCTGTATGCTGGGTCTTGGTCGGGGATAGACCAGGAATGGAATCTTAGAACTTTTAGTAAGTAATCTAGCTAGGTATGTGTTAGATTATGATTTCTTTAAATGGCTGAGAAAATAATTGTGCTGAATAGAATAACTATTTCTGTCTGTGTATCTTTTTTGTAACTTAAGGTTTTGCCTAGAGGGGTTCTCTATGTTTTTGAATCTAATTACCCTGTAAGATATCTACCATCCTGATTTTACAGGGGGGATTTCTTTATTTCTATTTACTTCTATTTTTTATTAAAAGTCTTCTTGTAAAAAACTGAATGCTTTTTCATTGTTCTCAGATCCAAAGGTTCGGGTCTGTGGTCACCTATGCAAATTGGTGAGGCTTTTTATCCAACATTTCCCAGGAAAGGGGGGGGTGCAAGTGTTGGGAGGATTGTTCATTGTTCTTAAGATCCAAGGGTCTGGGTCTGTAGTCACCTGTGCAAATTGGTGAGGCTTTTTATCCAACATTTCCCAGGAAAGGGGGGGGTGCAAGTGTTGGGAGGATTGTTCATTGTTCTTAAGATCCAAGGGTCTGGGTCTGTAGTCACCTAGGCAAATTGGTGAGGCTTTTTACCAAACCTTGTCCAGGAAGTGGGGTGCAAGGTTTTCGGAAGTATTTTGGGGGGAAGGACGCATCCAAACAGCTCTTCCCCAGTAACCAGTATTAGTTTGGTGGTGGTAGCGGCCAGTCCAAGGACAACGGGTGGAATATTTTGTACCTTGGGGAAGTTTTGACCTAAGCTGGTAAAGATAAGCTTAGGAGGTTTTTCATGCAGGTCCCCACATCTGTACCCTAGAGTTCAGAGTGGGGGAGGAACCTTGACAAACATTATGAACACTGTATGTGACCTGGTTAATAAGGTAAAGTTATTGTACATGGGGTATAAGACTTTTCTCTAGGACTGTATTGTTCTAGCTAAATAGGGGGTTGAGGAAAAAACTAGCAAGGAAGCTAGGGTTGCCAGGTAGTACTGACTGGACACCAAAAGTCCAGTTACCTGGGTAACCGTCTGCAATCGGTTTCCGTTCTGCTGCCAGGAGGGAGGGAGGAGCAGTTGCTGGAGCAGTGCTCAGGAACTGCCTGGCTCCAGCGGAGAGAGGTACCGGCGTCCAGGGGGAGGGATCCTGAAGAACATGGCATTTGAGTGGGGCCGGTGGCTGGGCTCACCGCTGGGCCCCCTTCTTAGGTTCCTTTGTGCCCCATCCCCAGGGTGATGCCCCCCATCCTGCCCCAGTCACCCCTCCACCTCCAGAGCACGGCTCTCCCTCAGACATCCTGCCCCAGGCACGCCTCCACCCCGGGAGCACGGCTCTCCCTCAGACATCCTGCCCCAGTCACCCCTCCACCTCCGGAGCGCAGCTCTCCCTCAGACATCCTGCTCCAGTCATCCCACCACCCCTAGAGCCCTGCTCAGCTGGTGGGGGGAGGGAGGTGGAGAGAGCAGCGAGTGATGGGTGGGGGGGATAGGGCCTCAAGGGAAGAGGCAGAGCAGTGGGGAGGGAGGTTCCAGCACTGAGTGTCTGGTTTTCACAAATTAGAAAGTTGGCCACCCTAAAGGAAGCACCACAGGGGGTCCACATAAGCAACCCAGGCTCTGAGACTCGGGGCTGCAGGTTTTTCTTTGCAGCATAGACATGCACACAGAAAGAGGTGCTGTGGAGGCATCTGAAAGAGCTGTGTCTTTCCCCAGATCCAGGGAATGGTAAGCCTTGGGGAAAAGCAGGCCTGAGTATAGACGGGTTTATTGTTTTTAAGAGCTGTTTTCTCTGAAATGCTTTTGTTCTAACTACATAATACTTTGCTTTAAGAAGGCTGTTTGGTCACTGGATACCATTGTCATAGCTCCCAGAGGGAGATACTGAACCCAAGTCCAACCAGCCAAGGTATCATGGGTAGTACCTGGGGGCTACCGCCTACTCAAAGAGTGGAAGAATCACATGATTCCACGCAGAGACAGGTGACAGCTTGAGGCCTGACACTGGAGAGGGGGTGAGCTCAAAGGAACCAGGAAAGGTCCAAGATGCCGTTAGCCCACAAACATGACATGACTTGCCCAAGGTCATGCAGCAGATCTGTGGTTCACCTAGGACTTGAGCCCAGTTTTCTGCGCCCCAATCCATTGTCCCCTCCACTAGAACAATTCAGCATTGTGACAAACATCAACTTGAACATGGAATTGCTCTGCAAACTAGAGATTTCGGACTACAGGTGCTGGACGTAGGGGAGAATTGTTATTCTTAAAATAAAATAAATCCCTTTAAATGTGACTAACAGCTCTTTTCCTACAACAGAGAAGCCAGGAAGAGCAGGAAAGGCAATATGCAGGAAAAGGAAAGCGAGCAAGATTTGCCAACCAACAAAACAAACAAGACCAGAATGAAACAATGGTCAGAGGTTTTTAGAATCTCCTAAACTTTAATGTATTATTTGTATTACAATAGCACCTAAAATCCCCAACAGACCAGTACCCAACTGTGGTAGGCACTGTTCATACAGAGCATGTAGACTAAATAGACACAGGAAGTATTATCAGAGCCCTGTGTAGTCCAAATTCTTCACCAATGTTAGTTTATTCAATTCTCATCCTTCCACACCTTCTAGAATTACACACACACAGGTATATTGACTAATTTTGTATTCAAAGATTATTTTGGGGGTATTTTTTGCACTATGCTCTCCCGGTCTTCACAGTCCTCAGTTGTCGTTATACTGTCCAGAAACTCAGAACCTCCTTTCCCACAAAGAGACCAGAGAAGAGGGAGCTTGTAGCAAGCTTTAGTGCTTCTCATCCCCAACTGCTGAGCCTTGGTGCTGCATTGTTCTCCAGGCAGCTCAGTTCCCCAGTCTACACTTGGGGCTCTGCTCCTTGAATGCAAACTGTACTCAGGCGCTGGGTACACAGAACCATGCAGGGAGTATTCACTTATAAACCAATTAACTGCCCTTGTGAGGAAATCTTGTAAACAAGTTCTAGCAGCCTAGGGAGACAAAACAAAACATTGGATGTCTGGCTGCTGCTAAGTGACCAATTCCACAGCAAGAGAGCTGAATTCTGTGGAAAAATGCCAAATTTTACAGCCACAGAACTGTAGTTCCTGGCATCCTGACTAAGATTAATGGGACAGTTCACACCTCTCAGAGCCATTGTTTCAGGCTGTCTGCAGACTTGGGCAAGCATCAGTTTTCACTGTTCACTTTTAAAAAGATTACGTTAAAAACTATGAGGGCTAGAAACAATTCTTTACAAATAAAAGTAAAGATTCTGGAGCCTAATTTTCTATTGAAAGAGCTGAATTTTGCCACAAGCTCCATGGGCACAGAGTACATGGATTCCTGATTATCTCCATTTTACAGATGTGGGACTGAAGCACAGAGTAAGGGACTCAGGCAAGGTCACACAGGAAGACTGTAATAGAATCAGGAACCCAACCCAGCTCTCCTAAATTCTAGGCCAGTGCCTTAACCCCAAGCCCCTCCTTTCTTTTTCACTTTATCAGACCACTGTATTCGATTTCCTATGTTACCCCTTAGACACTCAGAAGAACAATCTGGCTCCCTATTATGGAGTTAAATACCTGGCCTACTTTAGTTTGTCCTGAGGTGTTTAAAAACAGTGGAGTGGAGGAGACTCCTCCAACCACTATATCCCATGTTAGTGGAGTATAGTTTGAGAGGACATTGGTCACGCAAGCAAATGTAATAAGGATTCTTCACAAAAAGCAGAGGAGGAAAAACAAGATGTGCAGCTGAACACTGCAATAAAAAGCTCAGAGCTACTGGATGATGTTGAAGTGAATGAGGCAACAGAGCTGGCAAATGCTCATGTCCAGATACAGACAAACAGTCCCGGATTTCTATTTATTGTGGGGACTGTCGCAGGTTTAATTCTCTTGGGAATGTCCTTGATTTCCTTTCTAATTCAGCTCTTCTTTGTCCCAGTTCCACACTTCTCTGCCCATTCTACCTGACCACACAGCAGGGAATTTTGTTGTTCTTGTGAGTTATAAAAGCTAGTACCTGCTAGTCCACCTACATCACAGTTCCTCTGCCGTTCTCCCCAACACTTTACCAAGGGTAAGAGAGAGGCCAAACTCAGTCCTACCATAAATCCATTCATTTCAGTGAGGTTAAGGGTTGCCAACTTTCTAATAGCACAAAACAGAACACCCTTGCCCCGACCCCTTCCCGAGGCCCCACCCCTGCTCACTCCATCCCCCCACCCTCACTCACTCTCACTGGGCTAGGGCAGGGGTGCGGGCTCTGGCTGGGGGTAGGGGCTCTGGGGTGGGGCCAGAAATGAGGTTTCAGGGTGCCAGAGGGGGCTGCAGGCTTGGGAGGGGGTTGGAGTGCAGGAGGGGGTGAGGGCTCCGGCTGGAGGTGTGGGCTCTGGGATGGGGCCGGGGATGATGGGTTTGGGGTGCAGGAGGGGGCTGACAGCTGGGGCAGAGGTGTGGGAGGGGATGCGGGCTCCTGGAAGGAGTTAGGGTGAAGGAGGAGGCGGCTCAGGGCATTGGAAGGGGGTTGGGGTGTGGGCTCCGGTCAGGCAGCGCTTACCATAGGCAGATCCCAGAAGTGGCCAACGACTTCTAGGTGCGGGAGCCGGGGGTTCTGTGCACTGCCCACGCCCACAGGTGCTGCCCCCACAGCTCCCATTGGCCACGGTTCCTGGCTAATGGGAGCTACGGAGTTGGCGCTCTGAGCCGGGGCAGCACGCAGAGCCCCCATGGCCACCCTTGAGCCTAAGGGCCGGACATGCCAGCCGCTTCCGGGAGCCACGCAGAGCTAGGGCAGGCAGGGAGCCTGCTTTAGCCCCCCGTGTCGCCGGGCGGACTTTTAGCAGCCCGGTCAGCAGTGCTGATTTCAGCTGCCAAGGTCCCTTTTCAAACTGGTGTTCCAGTTAAAAACCGGATGGTTGGAATTGGCAACTCTCACTGAGATTAGAGTAAGGGAGTATTCAGCTGAAGTACGTTAGGGAGGGAGGGGGACTGTTTCAAAATTAATTATGAGCAAAATGTTTGTCTTTTTAGATCTTTTTATTCCACCTGCTGATTCTCTGCACTTTTGGCAAGGAAGAATGGTCGCACACTCACATAGCAATGCCCAAAAATACAGTGCAGTCTTCCTCATTACCTTTTATAACATTTAATAGTACATTTACCACTCACGAAGGTGAGAGACTCCTTGCACTGACTTGAACTAGATAAAATGCAGGAAGTACTTTGAGCGCTTCCCAGCACAGCTCTCCCCCTGCACCTCAGTGTTGATCTGCAACACCCCCTCACACTCTTCAAACAGATATTACTCATCTGCGCCACAGTGTGTAGTGTTTTTAGGAAAGTAACCAACATGAAAGAGGAAAAACAACACTTACTCAATGTCAAATCTGGGCGTTAAGACCCAGATCCTCAAAGATATTGAGGCACCTACATACTTTTGAGGATCTAAGCCTAAGTCCGTAACTCCCCAGCTCTGTTGTAAACCTGGGCAGAATCAAATGCTAAAGGAGACGTGAACAGGAAGTGGTTATGAAATCAAAGGAAGTTAGGAACCTAAATACCTTTGTCGAACTGGGCCAAAGACTCTAAAACAACAGGCTTCCCGAGCAAACACACCACTTTTTATCAGTGTTGTGCTCTGACAAGAGATCAAAAGGTAGCACCAAAATCCAATTTTTCAGCACCTAGGACATCTAACGAGGAGTTGTGCACTAGGAGGCATTCATGTCAATATAGGGAGAAATGGGCAGCAGGAGATAAGTGAGGATCTCATCTCATGCCATAGTAGATCTAAATTCCCAGGGATACAAGAAGAAGAAACTGCTTCCTTACCATGTTTTTTTACAAGTAAGTCTGGATATGGCTAGGCACCAGCACTTCTGCATTTCAACAGCTGAAGGGACTCTCAGAACAACTTTAAGCCAGTTTCAGCTGAAATATTCACACAGGGAATTATTGCACAGTAGGAATCTAGCCAAGTGAGAAACCAGCAAATGACATCCATAAGACACAGTGTGCACTGACAAGTCATAATGCAGCTGAGTCCTCAGTAAAGGTGGCTGCATTATCCTTCTTCCATCCTTCTAACTGCATTGTCTGCAGCCAGCATGTCATACTAATCATAACCCAGCCTGCTAGAATGGTGCCTCTAAAAGATCAGAACATTCTTTACAGCATCTCAGTGGGCACTTCTATCACATGCTTGAGCTTTTTCTAAGCATTGCATAGAACCTATGTGGAAAAGACTTAAACACACCTGCTTCTAACTTACAAAATATCAGAATCATTAAATTAATGCTAGATCCACAGATCCACTACAGAAGTGATAAAAGCAAGGAAGCAAGATAGTCACTCCATCCTTCACTGTCCCCTCTTGATTAGAGGTTGCTGGGGTTACAGCTCAATGGGGTGATCTTGTGTTCTGTAGTACCTGCTGCAGCAGGAAACTACTGGCTTTCTATGCATCAGTGGGTGAGTAATATTGCCCTTGAATGGCTGGCTCACAGAGCAGATAAATGACCTATTAGTACTACTAGCAACAGGAGTACATGTTTAGCTTGAGCATTGGAGTATTTTTTGGAGCTGAAAAAAGAAAAGGGTTCTAGTCCCACCTCTCCACGTATCTGGGTCACATTTCTGAGATAATTGTGTGGTATGTCACAACTAGATTCATTACACAGATGTGAGCTTGCACATGTAGAATTGATATAATCTGAACCATAAGTCTGGGTTTGGGAGTTTAAGACACCTTTAAGATCAGCAGCTCATTAGCAATGAGCAAGCCTACCACAACACAATCACTGGGAAAAACCACAAATTCAGTAAAGATAGATTTTGGTTCTAGCTTCCAAGACAATTAGTATAAGACCAAAAAAGAAAAGTAGTACTCCTTTTCTTTTTGCAAATACAGACTAACACGGCTGCTACTCTGAAACCTATAAGACCCAAGTTTATTATTTTAATATATATATTAAAAATAATAAACCTCTGTGTGTGTATATATATATATATATATATATATATAAAAAATAAAATAAACATAAAAACAGAGACACTGTCAGGCCTTATAGAAAAAGTAATTTGTTTGAGGAGATGACCTGGCAGCATTTTACCAGTAAAGTGAATTAAGTCCCCCACATCAAAATGGTCACCAGCCATGAAAAACTGCTTTGTATGTTGGATAACGTGCAACAGGCTATGATATAACCACCACCTGTGAAACAAAGCTTAACTCTCTGCATCTCTACAGGGATGCCAGACCCATGATGAATATCTGTTTTGCATGCTGGGATTTCTAATAGATCAAACAAAACAGGATTCTATTCTTGACATAGCTGGTGCATACAAGTGAGACAACATTTTATATATCCATATTTATAGAATTAAACAAAGAATAGTTTTTAAAAAAGTAATACCCTCTTAGAAGTTCATGGTGATTCAGAGAAATTCTGCAATCCCATATGACCATTTGGCTTTGAAGTATCAATAGAGGAACAGCAGCCAGTATTGTTTCTTTTATATTTTCAAAGAAAAAAATCCAAATACCATCACCAGGCCACAGGTGTTCATCAGAATATCCTACCCTTTCAGATTGATAAGATAATAGAGAACAAAGCTGGTGCATTCTTTAAATATGGGGGTGTTTATTGCACCAGCAGATGCATACAGATTTACATACAATCCAATCCCCCAAAGGTGCTGAGTGATCACACTACTACTACTGCCCTCAAGTTTTCCCTTAAAATGAATCCTAGGTTTTTACAAACATGAAAACCCTTATCTATATACCAGCTCTAGTTATATTTTGTAGGTCAAGGGAAAAAAAAAAAAACCTCCCTCCTTTCCCTGAATTTTGAAAATCAAACATTTCAGCCATTTTTTTACCCAATCAGAAAGTTACTCTTGTTTATAAAAATAATTCAAAGTTTTTCTATTAAAATCAAGATTTGATAAACAGTCAAAAAATTTCAACCCACTCCAGTTAGCTGACTGAAAACCCAAAGATTATCACCCACATACACCACTTTCTCTAACACTAACTGAGAAGCTGGAGAGCCTGTATTATATATGGCCCTGGACTCCTCCCATTCCCAAAATGCTCTGTAAAAAGGAAATTAGTCAGCAGACTTCCCCACCCCCCATTCTTTCAGTAGGTAGAACTTTCTCTGTACTAGGGCTTGAATCTCTCGCTGAAGTAAGGAAAATGGGTATGATTTATGAAAGTACTTAGGTGCCTAAGTCCTGTTTTTAGGCACCACTGTAATCTACCAAACTCTAGCTTGGCTGCTGCCTAAGCCTACAGGTACCTAAACTCACTTGGCACCTAAATTTATGCCATGTGCCCTGCAGCTTCACTCTAGGTGCCTGTGTACCTATCTCCTGCCTGAGCATGGGTGCTGCTGCCTCATGATAGGCATCCAGATATCTATCTCCTAAGCCTCAGAGTGATTCCCAGACCAGAAAAGGTAGGGGTCTGGCTGCCTAAGTCACATGGGAGGAGGGGGCTGATCTGGTAGGTGTGCTCAGAGGCTGCCTACCAGATAGGGTCCCTCAAGCAAGTTCACACAAAACTGCCAGGTGAAAGCTCCCTTTAGCCTAGCGGATAGGGAATGCGCCCAGGATGGGGGAGGTTCCCCACGTCAACTTTCCCCTCCTCCTGGAGGGAAGAAGAGATTTGAACAGGGATGGGCCACCTGTCAGGTGCATGCCCTAACCATTAGACTATGGAATATTCTGATGTGCGGCTCCCTCACTCCCTCCTGTTGATGTTGTTTCACTTGAATTGAATAATTAAATATTAATTGGGCAAGTGAAAGGTCTCGAATGACCCTATATCCTAGTGGTTAGGGCACTCTGAGAAGTAGCAGGTATCTGTTCAAATCCATCCTCCCCCTCAGGAGAAGGAGGGATTTGAGCTAGGGGGTCTCTTAACTCCTAGGTGAGTGCCCTACTCACTAGGCTAAAGGGTATGAGGGAGAGCAGCCTCCTTTTGCTTTAGGCCTTGCATGTGACCTAGACAGCCCAATGCCCATCTTCCCCACTTCTGGATGGCAAGCAGAGATAGGTGCCTGCCTGCAGCCTACTTTTAGGCTTAGGCACCTGTGCCCATGAGAGGGGTGGGGCTTAGGATACACCCCTCTAATTGGCATCTCTCATTGTCTAGCTTAGGTGGCTCCCAGCCTTCCATATGAAAGGTGCTTTCAACGGTGAGCATGGGCAGGGAGATGAGACTGGTACGCTCAGCCACAAGTTTTTGTTCTGTTTTGGTTTTGTAACATGCAGTGGCTTCACATACAGGGGGGAAAAAAAGCCTTGCAAGACTGTAGGAGCATTTTAAGTTTTTCCTTGACTAGAATGCAGTGATGCCTGCAGCCACATGTACGGTGTGTACCATTGGCAGGGACTGATTATGGCATAGGCAACGTAGGGCTCAATTTGGGGGTGGGGGGATGGCACAACCTGAGCTTCAGGGGATGGGGCTCAGGTTTGCTTCAATTTTGGCTCTCCTGCCACCTCCAACTCCCCCCTTGTGAGAAGGCAGGGGGTGGCTCCTGCACTGGTGCTCCCCCTAGTGGCCCGTCTGGCCTCACCCCTCTTCCCACAGCCTGTCTCTCCTTGGCTCTGCCCACAAGACTCTCCCAGCAACAGCCTCGAGACCTGCTAAAAATACAGGAAGCTGCAATGGGGGAGCCAGCCAGGAGTGGGGGAGCAGGGAGCCCTGGAGGGGTGGACATGAGTGAGGGTTTGTAAGATAAAGTGTCTGGTGACGTCCTGGTAAATTAAAGTTAGCGTGGTAAAGTTGTGCATACCGTGTGCTTGAGCGAGCTCTTCATGAAATATGTAACTAACTGAGAATATGGATTCTTGCTGATTCCTCAGAAATTGTTTTTCCGGTCTGGAAGGTAATACCCGATCTCAGCATGATTAAGCTGCATAAACACTGCTCTCTGAGATCGCTTATGGGCATAGTAATAGGCTTGTGTGGGAAAGAGAAGCTGCTCCTAGTGTGTGCTTTAGTGCTTAAAGTCTCCTTGCAGGTTTATGAGGCCACGTCTACACTACAGGCACGATAGAAGCACTGTTCTGATACCACAGCTATGCTGCTATAACCCTGCAGTGTAGATGCAGACTGCAGCGACAGAAGGGTTTTTTCCCATCACTGTAGGTAGGAACTCCACATCCCCAAGCAATGGTAACTAGGTCAACGGAAGTGTTGGTTATTCCATAATTATCCATTCTGTGGCTTCTTGTACCTTCCTACAAGACATCCAGTACTGGCCATTGTCTGAGACAGGATATCAGACTAGAAGAACCACTGATCCAATCCAGACTGGAAATTCCTGTATTCCTAAATCAGGGCAGTTGTGGCTCGCGTAGTTATAACTAATATGTGGCCAATGAGGATTTCATGGCTGTTACTATGCTGCACACCATGTCCAACCTGGAACTTCACAGTGACAGCAGGGATAGAACCCAGATCCTCCTACTTCAAAAGCCCCCGCAGCTGAGCTAAAGGAAAATTACTGTGTGTTAGCAGGTTAGGTGTTATGGAGACACTAAAGCAATTCCTATTCCATCCACTAGAGGGCAGTGAGACATACACAAGCCAGAAAATTACAATCTATTATGGCATCTTCGTAACTCATAATGAGAGATTTAAACAAAACCAAAGTTTCAACATTAAAGACAAAACAGTAAGCAAAGCTATTTAGGGCAGTGAAAATGTTACAAAATTCAATACATTCACATTATAAAATGCAAGAAAATCATAGCTGAAACTAGCTCTTTTTTTTTTTTTTTGGTCCTTTTATTATCCTAATTTCCTTCCTAACTTGATCTTCAGCCAGCTACTTTCCCTGCCTCCTTCTGAAGAATTTTGGGAAAGGGAGGTGCCTGGGCAGCAGCGATATTGGAACTGCCTATGTTTGGTAGGCAAAGTGCACGTCTCCCCTGGGAGCCTGTCTCCCTTATTCCCCTCCCAAAACTCTTAACTTTCCCCTTCCCTTTGGCCTCTCAGGGACTCTCCAAACTACTTTCAGTCTTTGCTTGTGCTTCGTCACCATCTCTGGTCACCTGGCTGCCGCGCTAACTAGTTCAGTTGCTGTGTAAATCTTTTCCTGCTGCAAAAGAGTCCCAGGCTACTGTTGCAACAGGCTCAGCTATTGGACGAAATGGTGTGCTTGATTGCCTCCATGCAGGCACGCAGCTTCCAGCAGATTTACTGTGAGAAGTCTCTGAGGCTCAGAGTCAGACATGAGATGTGCAGCGGCTTTATAGCTGCTACCGACAGGACCTGTGTTTAAGGACGCTTATTAAGCAAATGCTCACATGGGGCACTGAGGTGGAAGTTGGTACTCACAGTAGGGTCTCAAATTATTAAAGAAATGCTGCCCCCCCGCCTAGTTTGTGTTTCTATTTTTTAACCCCAGCAACAGAGCTGTGGGCCCCAAGCTTTCCAGCCTGCACATTGGTAACTCTAGTCTCTCTGTCTGCCCATGCAACAGAGACAGGGCAGGCTCCTAGTAGCATCTTCTCTTGAAATCATATCACTTTCTTTCCTCAAATAAAAATCCTTGGTTAAAAGAAAAACTGCCTGCATCGGGAGTGGGGAGTGACAAAACCTTTGATCCTTCCCTCTGGTGAAACAGAAATGGATATTTTAACAGTAAAAATTGTTTATGATGAACCATGTTATCTGAGGTTCAAATACTTGTCACTGTTATCAAACATAAAAAGGGAGTTCTTGTGTTTCCGTTTTGTTACACTTGGAGAGGTATAATTTCTGGCAGTCTGCAAATGAAATACTTGTCCCAGATAATGCCCTAAGAGATGATACAATCCTAATTAAAATGAACAGGAATGGGATTCCATATGGCACATGTGATTTTGCACCTTGCCAATGATACTTTGTAGTGTGGCAATGTGAGGATCTCCATGATGGAGCTAGGTGGCAGGAAAGAAGTGTAACTGTTTTATTTGTATGTAGTATCTCCTACCCCTGCTCTATTATCCTGCAAAATATAAATAAAAGCACTGTAGCTCAGGCTGAATGGCTTCCTTATATACTATAGTAACCTGCAAGTTGGGAAACCTGGACATAGACTGAGGGTATGTCTACACTTTGAGCTGAAGGTGTAATTCCCAGCATGAAGAGACATACATACGCTAGCTCTGATCGAGCGAGTGCGCTAAAAATTGAGTGTAGTTGTTGCAGTGTGAATAGCAGGAAGGGCTAGCTGCCCTGAGTACACACCCGTGCAAGACGCTAGGAATATATTTAAGGCAGCTAGCACATCTTGCTGCTTGTACCCTTGAGACTACACTCTATTTGTAGTGTACTAGCTTGATCAGAGGCAGCATGAGCTGGGAATCACTCCTCCCAGCACAAAGTGTAAACATACCCTAACATGGCTAAAGGAGTTTGTCCTTTAAATCCATTATTTGATCTGTCAGGTAGGTTGTTAATCACATTTGCCACCATATGATACCTCTCAACACCCAGTAGAGGCCTGTGGTTTTCTGAAGGTGTTACAGTGTTGTCAGGAGAGGTGCAATTGTGCTCTAACAGCAGCAGCACCACAAGCCTCCTGGCCCCCGTCGGCAATACTGTCCTAATCCTAGAACATCAGGCAGGTTCACAATTTCCCGGGCTGGACTAGCAAAACCTGGTGCAGTCCCAAACCAAAGGGGACCCTTGGCAGATCCATTACAGATGCAGAAAGTTAAGCAAACTGTCATCACAGCACTGTCCACCAGCTGTTAATGATGTGGGATGGGCAAACAAATTCAGGAGGGGGGGAAACAACCAAAAAAACACTTCCTGCTGAAACTCACACCCATTTCCTAGCACCAAACTGGGATGATTAAAGGAATGTTCAACTCAGCATTATAACTTCCAAATTCACATCCAGGACTATAATTAGAAATGCCAGGTATCTCATGATTAACTCTCTTAGGAAACTTCTAGGTCAATGTTGTGGGCAGCGGATGGGGGGTGGGGGGAATGCCCAAATTTTAGAGTGTTTCATTCTGGTACTCATCACCAGAGCATGTGGAGTTTTACCACTGACTTCAATGGGAGCAGTTAGGTCACTGCTTAAATCCTTTAGAAAACTGCCAATCCCTGAATTTGGTTGATTCACTTGTTGCTTCTTGACTTAATTTAGTTCTTTACAAATTACAGAGTTGGATCAAGAGGTTTTCCCTTTAGGATTGAAAGGCAAATCTATTTTTTTAAAACTGCAACTTTACAAGAGATGTCACAGTGGGATATGATTAATAGCGATCACTGGATTTTCTGAATGAAAAATCCACCCATATTTTCTGAAAAATCTTATGCCACAGACAAATGTGCTTTGGACGACACTAGAATTTTTCTACAACTGTGGGATATCTTGTTTTCCCTATATCCACCTTCACTGGAAGTCTGGTATCTAGTGAAATGCTTAGGGGATAGATACGTAGCTGTGATTTGCATGAGATTTTAGCCACGTGACTTGATTAATGTTAACTGCTGAAAATGTATCCTCCAGACATACACACATGATGCAAGAGAAAAGCAGCACATTTCTTTCCTGTTTTGAAATACATAACATCACTCCATTTGTTCACATAGGTTCCTTTAGCTACTTATAATCATAATATGTAGCATGAACAGCTCCAAGTCTTTTCACTCTCATCATTGCTTTAAATGGCTATTAGAAAGTGGAGATACAAATCTATAACCTGTATTCATAAGGTGTAAGGTAGGAGTAGGAAGAACACACTAAATTCTCCTTAGATGGCTAGCTTAGAGATTCCTTTTCAGGAGAAAGGAATTGAGGGAGAATGATAGCACATTGCTCTCTGGAGTTGGGCATAGTAATGTGGGAAAATTGAAACCATCTCTTGGGAAAGGAAACCATAAAAAAGAGCACTTGGAGGGCGGGTGGGGAGAGAAATGAAAGTCTAATTAAGCTAAGTTTTCAAAGATGAAAAAAGTATGAAATTAATAGTCAGCTCAAATGCATACACCTGAATTCCAGAAGAGCAACTGCTTCCACATGCACACTTTAAATAAAAGAGCAACTTGTTATGGTCAGCTGAGGATGGAAATGTAGTCGATCAGAGGATCCTTCACTACCTATTCTACGTGAGTTTAAGTGACACCTTCTCTGCACCTCATCTTATTCACATGTATAATTAGCTGTTCAGGGTTGTGAAACTTTCTTTTAAAAGTACTTGGAGATCCTCTGATTAAATGAATTGTAAATTCAATGTAATACTTTCACTGATCAGTAGAACTTCATGAATTGTTAGTATATTTGGACAACAGGACCCAGTTCTTGCAGAGGTTAAACAGGATTTCAATTAGTCTCTTTAGCCAGATGCAAAAGGAAAAGCAGAGACTCTTTGATGTGTTAATTGTACAAATCAGCTCATCAGTAGTGAGAAAAAAATAAACTTTCTACCACATTTTAAAGTAATCCATCAGCAATAACATTTAAATTACATTTTTACTGAATCCATTTAATCTGAGTTTTAGTTTCTCTAGGGCTTTTGTGAACGGCTTGGAAAACAATTATAGAAAAGACACTCTTTGACTTCCTTGAAATAATGGTATTGAGTTAAGTTAAACATATTGCGGACATATACAAGCTGGAGGATTTAGTCTCCTTGAGTGTCTTCTTTCTGAATAATAACAGGTTTCAGAGGAACAGCCGTGTTAGTCTGTATTCGCAAAAAGAAAAGGAGTACTTGTGGCACCTTAGAGACTAACCAATTTATTTGAGCATGAGCTTTCGTGAGCTACAGCTCACTTATGAGCTGTAGCTCACGAAAGCTCATGCTCAAATAAATTGGTTAGTCTCTAAGGTGCCACAAGTACTCCTTTTCTTTTTCTTAATAATAACAGATGCCAGGAAAGCATTACATAGCCTCAAACCAGAAAATAATTAAATTCTTCACTTTTTATTCTTGCAAAACTAGACAAACTTTCAAGTTTATTTACTGAAGTATTTGCAATTTCTAACAAAGCTCTCATTTCAAAGCAGAGAGAGCATTTTAATACATTTAAAAAACAAACAGTGGAGAAAATCTTGGTCTTGTTTAACACCTGTTTTCTGAAATTCGCTTCTTTCTGGCAGCCAACAAAGACAGGCACAAAGCCTCATCACACTGGACAGCATGGCACTTGTATAGTGAAACAGTGTTAATAAAGGTGCTGCCTTGTTACAGCCAAGTTGGGTGTGCACTTTTGGCAGAAAGACTATCTTAGCAGGGGTGAGAGGTCAAAGAGAAACAAGCCCCCGTTCTACCAAGGTTTTTTAGATCATTTGTAAGACACAATTCATAGTGCGTGCCTAAGAATGAAATAAACCTGTTATATATAAAAAAGCTTTTACTGTTCATTTAGAACTGCACAGCTGGTGTTAAGAATAAGGGCTAACCACATTCATCTCACTTCAAACAGCAAGAAAGAGTGTGGTGACTAACTGCTGTTATCAGTCATTCATTTTTCCTCCATCAGTACAACATCCCACTGTTTGTAGGAGAGCTTTCTAGGAACACTGTGTACAGCATCTGGTCAATTATCTGTATTAAGGTGTAGCAGCTGATTAAATCTTAAGATGTTACAAGTAACCTTCAGGCAAACAGACTGCTCTAAGACATCAATTCTGCAAACCTTTGTATATATGTGTACATTACTTCCCTGAATAGTTCCACTGACTTAAATGGGCCTAAACTATGAATGGTGGATTTGCAGATTGATGTACAGACCTGGTAATAAGCAAGAAAGCTGTAGTTTATAATCTCTAATTTAATGGCATATGTTTTGTCCAGCCAGCAAACTCACTACTTTAAAAAAAAATGCTACAATGCATGATTTGCCTGTGTAATAGTTACATCTTGCTTTACATGCAATCAATACTGTACATGAAAAATTTCTTGCCCTGGCATCTGGTCTTACACTAGTGTAAATCAGGAGTAATTCCATTTAAATCAATGGATTTACAGGGATGGAACATCTGTGCAAGATCAGAATCAGGCTCCTTGTCAAGACTTGAATCAAAAGAACAGTAAAAAATTTGCAGAGGAGAGGGAGAAATAGCACCTATCTGGGCCAATCTTTTTCAGTGGCAGCTTTGTTGCATTTTTTGGTCACTTCTGCATTTTCAGAGGATGTCCAATCGGTGAAGGACCCTTTTCTTTCTTATCATTTGGACATTTTAATGAGGATGAAAAAGGCCAGCTCTCGCTCTTTCCATGAGAGGCTTTTTCTAAATCTTCAATGAAAGGCAGCCACACTGTACAGTAAGTATGTTGCGTTATCTTCCAGTTCCAAAGTATCACATTTTAGGCAGTCATTTATCATTGGTCCCATTAACTTCAGTGGAACTACCTGAACAGTAGCGCACGTGAGTAAGGGTATATCAGTCTAGCACTCAATAATTAGATTTAGTCCATATTAGAAAAATTGCACTAGTGTAACTAAATCTAACATTGATCTATGCAGAGCAGTACAAACCCATAATGCAGGCACACAAATTGATCTAAGCAGAGTTGTTAGCAGTTTAGCTTTATTTGGTTATTTTTCTAATGTTTAGCGTAGCACCTTCTGTTGTGTGAAGGGCGGACTAGGGATTAGGATAGGGAACCAAGCATTCTTCTTCATATTTTACCGCTGTTGCAGGTAAGTCACATCCTCCGACTCTTGTTTCCTCATTCAGGGCAGTGGAAATAGTGCTTGTCTACGTCAGAGTATTGTGATAGCGTTTGTAAACTGCTTTGAACCCCGATGAAAGGTGCTATCTAACTGGAGAATATTGCATTCTTTTTAATAGAATATTAAATGCACTAGACACCTCATCTGCCCACAGCACTGCTGTAATCAGGGATGATAATAAAATGGTGCAACTGCAGATATTAAAATAAGCTCCCTAGGCTCTCAAATATTCTTGATTATTTCCTACCTTAATATCTGTCTGTACCATAGCCAGGCAAACTATGGCCTTTCAGAGTTCTTGCATTAGCGGCTGCAGTTTCATGCTGCAGGGACTATTCACATTTAAGACTCAACCCTGGGTTAGTTTTTAAAATGGATAGTTGTACAGTTTGGAATTCAATTTTAATTTAAAAGAGGTGAAGAGGTGCACCAAATTGAGCTCATTGGGACCAACAGTTTGGAGTTGATTATCCTACCTCCAGGAAAGGCAAAAAGTGGGAAGACTTGTGGGGTGGTGGGCAAGAGGGGCCCTGAATATTCCCTCTTTCTAAACTATGATATTACTTGAAGGAGTCCATGCAGGTAGTGGCAGCAGCAGGCAGGTAGACAGCTATAAGTGCAGTTTGTCTTTTTCACAAAAAACACCCTTCCATGTGTGACTTGGGTCAGCAGTCCTGTTGGAGATGACAGAACAACTTGCTTCCTAGGAAATGCATGTTGCTTGCTGTATTTTATTTGTCTATTACACAACTTAGTAGGTTATTTAAAAATCAGATTAAACATTTATCGGAATAAGACTAACATCTGCCCTGAAGCTAGCAACAATAAAAATAAGGGGCCGAATTCTCCACCACCCTGTGCAAAACAACCATAAACTGCTGCCACATTGGATTTCTCCACTTATTGCTGTTGGTGGCTTTTTATACCCATTTCACCCAGGTGTAAAGGACTGCATAAATTGCAAGGCAGTGGAGAACTGGGCCCAATGGCTATCATTCCTCATGGTTCATGGCATAAGTTGAACCCCAGCTGGATACAGGAAGAAATTTCCTCCATATTACAGTACAGCATAATAAGAGCCATTAGGGGTTTTTTATATCTTCTCCTACTGCATCCAGTAGAGTCAAGAAACTGAATTAGCTGAATCAATGATCTTTTGCAGTATGTCAGGTTCTATTAGGAAGCAAAGTAAATATTTCAAGCAGAAGTTGGTTAGAGCTGCCTGGTTTACAGAGCCTCAGTGAGAGGGCATTGGCTTCACCCAAATGTTTTCAGGACGACAGATCGGAAGTCTGCTAGATGTACTCCTGGGGGTATTCTGTGCCACTGTGTAGACAGAATTCATGTCCCCTGCAGAGTTCTTTGCCTCCCCTGCAGAAAAATCACCCCCTTGCCGAGCCCCAACCCCCTCCATCTGGACTCCTACTCCGGCACCCAGACCACCCACGCTGAGCCCCCCACACTTGAACCCCTACCCCGACAAGCCCCACACCCCCATACCTGGACCACCCGGACAAGCCCCCCGCACCAGGACCTCCACCCCACTGAGCCCCAACCAGCTGCACTCACATTCCCACTCTTATTTATCCACTTAATCTTTTTTGTCCCTCCCCACCCCCATCCTCTTGCCCTGTGGAAAGGGAGTCAATACATTATTTTCGGCCAACACTCCAGTCTAAACAGGCAAAAATCCTTCAAACAATAAAGGTATTTAATGTTGCTGATCTTTCACAAATCACAACGTTTACAAAACACCTCATGGCAGATAGTCTCCAGCTGCAAAGTTGCAATCCTACTTCATATTTACAACACCTAAGGCCATAATTTGCCTGACTTTACTTTTAGGATTCAGATAAGGGATAGCACTGGGAAAAATGAGAAACTTGGCACCATGTAAGTTTGACCTGAAAATCAGGCCACTTATTTAGGTGCTATCATGTGGAGCAGAGAGTCCTGGTTTAGGCAACCAGCCAGGAAAGCGTTACCCTTAGTGACCAGCAGCCTCACAGTGCATAGGACCCATCTGGGTTCTTGTTGCTTGGAGTTATGGGAGTCTCCCGCAAATACAGAGAGAATATCAGTCCTAAAATAGGTTTTAATTGGGCCACTATAATGTTAAACATGGATATCTAATTAAAGAAATAATTGATGGATACAACTCCAGGGAAATGATGGGCATAGACAGTAACTGCAAATCAAGACTAATCGGAAACCCTTGCTTTCTAAGGAAGCCAGCCTGGTACGCTGGTGTTAACATCTCAGTTTACTATACAGTATCATTCACTGTGGATTTTGGTCCTTTCACTTTTAATAACTGTTCTATCTGTACTGTATGTTAACTGGAATAACCCTGCTTTCTAATAATGCTGGAAAGCTATTAAAACAGAACCAGGGCTTAACATGCTATTTATTGATCTATGCCTTTAAGCTGAAGACATCATTGATGTCAGGTCAGCAAGCTAAATCTGTAAGCAGATATTTGAATGAAAGAAATGTTAAACTGAAAGTACATTATCATTCCACTCTAAATGATAAGGCTCCATTGTCTGTCTTTAAGACAGTGGTTCTCAAACTTTTGTACTGGTGACCCCTTTCACATAGCAAGTCACTGAGTGCAACCCCCCTTATAAATTAAAAACACTTTTTTTATATACTTAACATTATTATAAATGTTGGAGGCAAAGCGGGGTTTGGGGTGGAGGCTGACAGCTTGCAACCCCCCACGTAATAACCTCACGACCCCCAGTTTGAGAACCCCTGCTTAACAGCAGACACTCATGAATATTACATCTTGGACTAACTTAAGGAATGTGGGGGGACTATGCCCATTTAAGATTTAAAATACATGACAGTCCATCAAAACAGAGGGTTCTGGGACATCACAAGACTAGTTTTGCTACCCAGTTGCAAACTCTTTCAATACACTGGTTGGTGAAGTCATCAGAATGCCTTCACGGAAGAGCAGGCTCACTGAGCAGAGCTTAGCCATTTGTGCACATGTATGAACTCTACTAATCTTTCCTTTCTCCTCCCCAAAGAGGTTCCCTGGAGTGAAGGTTAATTGGCACTGTTGTTGGCAGACTTCAGAGGGGACAGCGAGAGAACTAGCCTCCTGCCCCACGTTTATGCGCATTAGCAGGGTAAGCTGAGGAAGCAGACAGTGCCTGTGCCGCAGTGTCTGTAGGTAGCACTGCAGTCTCTAGCTCTTATTGTTTATGTTACTGTCTCACCTCAGAGCCCCCGTCATGGACCAGGAAGGATGCCATTGTGCTGGGCACTGTACAAACACAGAACAAAGACAGTCCATGCTCCAAAGAGCTTACAATCGAAGGACAAGACAAAAAACAGACAGACTGATGGGGAGCACAAGGAACAATGAGACAGTATCGGTTAGCACAATAGGCTGTGCTGATGTCATTGCATGGCAGCCTAACTGTTGTCAAATTGTCTCTAGGGGTGTAACCTTGCAAAAACACTAAAATAATTAAATCTTTACAAGTGATAGTGTAAAAATACCCCTCCCCTGGTCATCCTGATGCCTTAAAATAAGTACAAGCTTTAAATCTACCTGACTGTACTACATTCTGTTCTTAGAAACCTGACTGAAAGGTCACTTCAGCATGAAGGCAAATAAAACTTCACCTGAGCCATAAAGATGGAGAGCCTTCCATGTGCATCAATGACTGCACGAAACAGGGTTTAGTTTAACAAAAGAGCATGAATATAGTTGATTGAAAATGTTGCATTATTTGCAAGTAGCTGAATACACAAAGAAATGGAGAAAACAGTCAAATAATTTAATCTCAAACTCTGAGCCCAGTCTTGATTACACTTACTACCAGCCATGGTGCGTACCACCACCAAAAGCAATCCGATTTATCTTCATAATATTGCTCCTGCTTGTAAGCACTATGACACCCTGATTCAGGAAAGCATCCCTATATAAGACAGCACTTCAGCCGTGTTTAAGTCTCAAATTGGGGCCTATGCCTGCTACTAACCGATTGCCTGATCAAGACCAATTTGTACAATGCATTTGTGCAGTTCTAGAGACAGGCCTCTATCCTACAAGCAGCTCTGTGGAGCTCTACTGAAGTCAGTGGAGGTCCCTTATCCAGATAGATGAAAGATTGGGTCCACAGCTTTTAACCCCTTAACATGCTATTGAAATGGCTACAGACTTGTTTTGTAAGTAACTACCATAAGAAATGAAGCCATTGCGGGGGGCTCTCTTAGCCAGTACATCTTGCCCCTTTTCCCTTTAGTTCTTCACAATGCACATGGCAAATCCTTTGCTCATTCATTGACAAGTCTGCTTTCTCTGCTTGGTTTCCTGGGAATCTCTATTGGCTGCTTGTCAGCCAACTGCTCACTTTGCCATCTACATAGCCAGGGGGCTCAGTGGTGCCAGCCAACACTTGTTTAACTAATGCTACTGCTTTATAACACGTCATGCTCTGTGGTATTGAAACGAAAAGCCAGTAAAAGGAATATTTAATCTAGTGACTAAACACAACACCCTTTGCTCACTGCTGAAACTGGCAACATGCCACCCCTGTCTGCTGTCTTCACCACCAAAAGGACTATTTTAGAAACTCAGGGTCCTGTGGTATTGGGAACTGTACCTTTAAGTGGCTTAGCTTCCCAGACAAAGTCTGGGGTATGGGCACTGCAGAAGCCCCTGTTCTGTTATGCACAGGCATTACTGAATAAAGGGGCCCTCTTTCAAGCACCTGGAACCCAGAGTGATTACTAAACACCATAGCTCCCTGGCTACGAATTATTAAATTGAGTAGCCTGGCAAGAAAAGCTGGCCAGCCATCAATAAAAGCTTTGGTCCATCAGGCGGTGAAGCTGACGTCCTCCATTTCCAGACCCAGGTAATCAGAATACAGTTCTTTTGCAAGATTTCTGCAAAGCATAAAGACTAGACCTGTATGTGTACACACTACAATTTATAGTGAAGAATTTATTCCATAAATGTCTCCTTCCTTCCTCCGGTCTGAGAATTATCCAAACAGAGCAAAGCAATCTCAAGCTTATCTCATCATAATTATTTGCAAGATAGTCCAGCAGCCAATTCTTGGACTGCAGATCATTTGTTAACATGAATACAGAGGGCCTGCATG
This sequence comes from Caretta caretta, assembly GCF_965140235.1. NCBI lineage: Eukaryota > Metazoa > Chordata > Testudines > Cheloniidae > Caretta > Caretta caretta. Next base: position 17,593,215 of record NC_134220.1, on the reverse strand, counting down.
GCACATAAAGCATTAACACAGGCTTATGAATCACTTAACTTTTGTGCCGGCCGTGGCAAAGAGTGGAGTTTCTTCTCCATTGTGAATATTTGCAATGGATGTGCTGGGATGGTTAGTGAAGCAAAGGAGTATTGTTTCAGTCCCCTGAACTTAAACATAGCTAAACATCAGTGTGAATTGTGACTTTTATAATCAATTATACAATTCACAGTTTCCTCCGAGTGAACGTTGGAGCTTAAAATTAAACTTTTGATGAGTTTTTCTTCCAGGGAAGTTTGACTGATTAAATGTTTGCAGAAAACCAGAACAAGGATCATCAACACTGTCAAAGTAAAGAATTCACTTTCAAATGAACACTTGAAGGATTTTTTTCTCTGATCACCATTCATCCAGAGGTAATACAGATGTAACACGAACCCCAGTGACCTGAAATGGTACTATGAGGATCCTAAACCATTTACTAGCCCCTGCTCTCTTTCTACCCACATCCTCTATTTGCCACAAAGGTTCCTGTTGGTTGGCCATAAAATCTGATTAGTTTACACTCAAAATGCAGTTCTAAATTCCAAGTGAGTTGTGCCTAGAAAACACCCTCCCTCCTCCTAAGAGCCATCATCCAAATCAAAGCACAGAGGACTGATGTGAATAGCACCACCAATATGAATTGCAGCAAGAAAAATTAAACATGTTTAACTGCTCAAATAAGTGACTAAAATTCTCTTTATTTCTGACTTTAACGGTTTGCAGAATCAGGTCTGTATATTTTTATACCTGCTCAGTATAATAAATTATACTTCCAAAATGGCCTCTTAAAAGGCAGCTCTTCCTGGTAGCATTACAGGGCTGTCTCCACACAAATGTGGTGGTGCAGTTATTTCTTACTAATAAATCCTAACAATATCACAGTTTCCCAGAACAAATGCTGTCTTTGTAAGAACATCTCTGTTTGCACAGTGTATTAAAATACTCAATTAAATTATGCTAGTGGACAGTGGGAAAACCTGATGAATGGATCACGAAGCTCTTAATCTTGTTCTATGTTGGCCATAAGGAAGATTTTCATTAAAGATGAACACTAAATAGTGGTTTTTAAGAGAAACATCTTGAATTAAAAATGCTGTTGTATATTATATTGGTTTTATGGCCCACATGAATATGAAGGTGGCTTGTGTATATAAATCACAGCATTTTAAGTAGAATATCACTTGCTCATCTGTATTAGATTTCTCTAAGGGATAAATTTTAGCTGTTCCTCAGGTCACCAGGTTGGCACCTGTACGTGCTGATGCAAAGGTCATGAGTATTATTGGCTACTGCATATATATGGTTGACTGATAATCCTGCTGTATATGTAGCCCCAGTGAAATACAGCCAAAGATTACTAAGCATGGCTGCGTGATTTAGCAGCCTACATCTCACATTCAAAGGTGCTGAATTTTCAACCTAGCCCTCCCTGCCCTGCCCCACCCCAGAGTCATCTTCCACCATAGTCTAAAGCCACACTGCTCACACTCCATGTATTCTGTTCACCTGTCCCCTTCTCCAGTCATTCTTTTCAACTCAGCTCTCTACCAGCCCCAACACCATGTTTATGGACACACTAGTTTTAGTAGTTAATTAACACCCATGACATGAAAAGGTGATTCACATTCTGGGGAAATTCTTTGCCACACTCTTGGATGAGTGCATGCAAGCTATTTCTGTTATAGGAGACAATTACTGCATATATGTGCCTATAATGGACAGCAGATTGGTTTCAGATTAATTCCATCAAAGCCTGCTTTATATCAGATTAGCCCAACGAGCTAAACTCAAAATCAACTCTACAAGAGTGGCTTTAACTCCCTTTGGCCATATCTACGCTATGAAAGTACTCCGATTTTACAGAAGTTGGTTTTTGGGAACAGATTGTATCAAGTCGAGTGCATGTGTCCACACTAAGCATATTAATTCGGCGGTGTGCGTCCACAGTACTGTGGCAAGCATCCCAGTTTCTGCAGTTCCCGCTGCCCACTGGAATTCTGGGCTGAGCTCCCAATTCCTGATGGGGCCAAAAATTTGTCATGGGTGGTTATGGATAAATGTCGTCAGTCAACCCTCCCTCCCTCCATGAAAGCAATAGCAGACAATCATTTCACGCCCTTTTCCCTGGATTGCCTGAGCAGACGCCATAGCATGGCAAGCATGGAGCCCGTTCAGCTCACCGCAGCAGTTATGACCATTGTAAACACCTCGCACATTATTGTGCAGTTTATGCAGAACCAGCACCTGAAAAACCAGGCGAGGAGGCGACAGCAGTGCGGTGATGAGGACATGAACACAGATTTCTCTAAAACCGGGTCCCCAACAATTTGGGGATCATGGTGTTACTGGGGCAGGCTCATGACGCGGAATGCCAATTCTGGGCCCGGGAAACAAGCACAGAGTGGTGGGACCACATAGTGTTGCAGGTTTGTGATGATTCCCAGTGGCTCCGAAACTTTTGCATGCGTAAGGGCACTTTCATGGAACTTTGTGACTTGCTTTCCCCTGCCCTGAAGTGCAAGAATACCAAGATGAGAGCAGCCCTCACAGTTCACAAGCGAGTGGCAATAGCCCCATGGAAGCCTGCAACACCAGACAGCTACTGGTCAGTCGGTAATCAATTTGGAGTGGGCAAATCTACTGTGGGGGTTGCTGTGATGCAAGTAGCCAACGTAATCATTGAGCTGCTGCTGCTATCAAAGGTAGTGACTCTGGGAAATGTGCAGGTCATACTAGATGGATTTGCTGCAATGGGATTCCCTAACTGTGGTGGGGCTATAGACGGAATGCATATCCCTATCTTGGGACCGGACCACCAGGGCAGCCAATACATAAACTGCAAGGGGTACTTTTCAATGGTGCTGCAAGCACTGGTGGATCACAAGGGACGTTTCACCAACATCAACGCGGGATGGCTGGGAAAGGTTCACGATGCTTGCGTCTTCAGAAACACTGGTCTGTTTAAACGGCTGCAGAAAGGGATTTACTTCCCAGACCAGAAAATAACTGTTAATCATAGAATCATAGAATATCAGGGTTGGAAGGGACCTCAGGAGGTCATCTAGTCCAACCCCCTGCTCAAAAGCAGGACCCATACCCAATTAAATCATCCCAGCCAGGGCTTTGTCAAGCCTGACCTTAAAAACTTCTAAGGAAGGAGATTCCACCACCTCCCTAGGCAACGCATTCCAGTGTTTCACCACCCTCCTAGTGAAAAAGTTTTTCCTAATATCCAATCTAAACCTCCCCCACTGCAACTTGAGACCATTACTCCTTGTCCTGTCCTCTTCCACCACTGAGAATAGTCTAGAACCATCCTCTCTGGAACTACCTCTCAGGTAGTTGAAAGCAGCTATCAAATCACCCCTCATTCTTCTCTTCTGCAGACTAAACAATCCCAGTTCCCTCAGCCTCTCCTCATAACTCATGTGTTCCAGACCCCTAATCATTTTTGTTGCCCTTCGCTGGACTCTCTCCAATTTATCCACATTCTTCTTGTAGTGTGGGGCCCAAAACTGGACACAGTACTCCAGATGAGGCCTCACCAATGTCGAATAGAGGGGGACAATCACGTCCCTCGATCTGCTCGCTATGCCCCTACTTATACATCCCAAAATGCCATTGGCCTTCTTGGCAACAAGGGCACGCTGCTGGCTCATATCCAGCTTCTCGTCCACTGTCACCCCTAGGTCCTTTTCTGCAGAACTGCTGCCTAGCCATTCGGTCCCTACTCTGTAGCTGTGCATTGGGTTCTTCCGTCCTAAGTGCAGGACCCTGCACTTATCCTTATTGAACCTCATCAGATTTCTTTTGGCCCAATCCTCCAATTTGTCTAGGTCCCTCTGTATCCTATCCCTGCCCTCCAGCGTATCTACCACTCCTCCCAGTTTAGTATCATCCGCAAATTTGCTGAGAGTGCAATCCACACCATCCTCCAGATCGTTTATGAAGATATTGAACAAAACCGGCCCCAGGACCGACCCCTGGGGCACTCCACTTGACACTGGCTGCCATCTAGACATGTTGGAGATGTTGAAATGCCTTTCATTATCCTTGGGGATCTAGCCTACCCCTTAATGCCCTGGCTTATGAAGGCGTACGCAGGCATCCTGGACTGTAGTAAGGAGCTGTTCAACTATAGGCTGAGCAAGTGCAGAATGGTGGCAGAGTGTGCATTTGGACATTTAAAGGGTCGCTGGCGCAGTTTACTGACTCGCTCAGACCTCAGGGAAACCAATATTCCCATTGTTATTGCTGCTTGCTGGGTGCTCCACTATCTCTGTAAGAGTAAGGGGGAGACATTTATGGCGGGGTGGGAGGTTGAGGCAAATTGCCTGGCTGCTGAATACGCACAGCCAGACACCAGGGCAGTTAGAAGAGCACAGCAGGAAGCGCTGCGCATCAGAGAAGCTTTGAGGGAGGTTACCAGTGGAGTTCCTCAAGGATCTTATTTAATCTTTTTATTACTGACCTTGGCACAAAAAGTGGGAGTGTGCTAATAAAGTTTGCGGATGATACAAAGCTGGGAGGTATTGCCAATTTAGAGAAGGACAGGGATATCCTACAGGAGGATCTGGATGACCTTGTAAACTGGAGTAATAGTAATAGGATGAAATTTAATAGTGAGAAGTGTAAGGTTATGCATTGAGAGATTAATAACAAGAATTTTAGTTATAAGCTAGGGACACATCAATTAGAAGTAACGGAGGAGGAAAAGGACCTTGGAGTATTGGTTGATCATAGGATGACTATGAGCCGCCAATGTGATATGGCAATGAAAAAAGCTAATGCGGTCTTGGGATGCATCAAGAGAGGTATTTCCAGTAGGGATAAGGAGGTTTTAGTACCGTTATACAAGGCACTGGTGAGACCTCACCTGGAATACTGTGTGCAGTTCTGGTCTCCCATGTTTAAGGAGGATGAATTCAAACTGGAACAGGTACAGAGAAGGGCTACTAGGATGATCCGAGGAATGGAAAACTTGTCTTATGAAAGGAGACTCAAGGAGCTTGGCTTGTTTAGCCTAACTAAAAGAAGGTTGAGGGGAGATATGATTGCTCTCTATAAATATATCAGAGGGATAAATACCGGAGAGGGAGAGGAATTATTTAAGCTCAGTACCAATGTGGACACAAGAACAATTGGATATAAACTGGCCACCAGGAAATTTAGACTAGAAATTAGACGAAGGTTTCCAACCATCAGAGGAGTGAAGTTTTGGAATAGCCTTCCAAGGGAAGCAGTGGGGGCAAAAGATCTATCTGGCTTTAAGATTAAACTCAATAAGTTTATGGAGAAGATGGTATGATGGGATAACATGGTTTTGGTAATTAAATATTCATGGTAAATAGGCCCAATGGCCTGTGATGGGATATTAGATGGGGTGGGATCCGAGTTACCCAGGAAAAAATTTTCTGTAGTATCTGGCTGATGAATCTTGCCCATATGCTCAGAGGTTAGCTGATAGCCATATTTGGGGTCGGGAAGGAATTTTCCTCCAGGGCAGATTGGAAGAGGCTCTGGAAGTTTTTCACCTTCCTCTGTAGCATGGAGCACGGGTCACTTGCTGGAGGATTCTCTGCTCCTTGAAGTCTTTAAACAACGATTTGAGGACTTCAATAGCACAGACATAGGTGTGAGGAGTTGCAGGAGTGGTGGGTGAAATTCTGTGGCCTGCGTTGTGCGGGAGAAATAGTTTTTGCAGGAGTGGTGGGTGAAATTCTGTGGCCTGCGTTGTGCGGGAGGTCAGACTAGATGATCATAATGGTCCCTTCTGACCTAAATATCTAATATCTATGAAAACCAGTTTCATGACTGGCCAGGGTACTGTGTGACACTTCTGTTTGTTTCTCCTTGATGAAAACCCACCCCCTTGGTTGCCTCTAAATTCCCTGTAAGCCACCTGCCCTCCCACCTTCGATCATAGCTTGCTTGCAAAGGAAATAAAATCACTATCATTTAAAAAACATGTATTCTTTATTAATTTATTATAAAAATAGGGAAATAACTCACAAGGTAGACCAGGTTGGGTGTGGGAGGAGGGTAGGAGGGAAGGAAAAGGTCACTTTAAAACTTCTTGAATGACAGCCTTCTGTTGCTTGGGCTGTCCACTGGGGTGGAGTGGTTGGGTGCCCAGACCCTCCCCCCTCATGTTCTTGGGTGTCTGGGTGAGGAGGCTATGGAACTTGGGGAGGAGGGAGGGCGGTTAAACAGGGGCTGCAGTGGCAGTCTGTGATCCTGCTGCCTTCATGAACCTCCACCAGATGCCGGAGCACGTCCGTTTGATCCCTCAGTAGCCCCAGTGTTGCCTCATGCCTCCTCTGATCTTCCTGCCGCCACCTCTCCTCACGTTCGTCGGCCACTTTCCTGTACTCTGATATTGTGTCCCTCCACATATTCTGCTGAGCTCTGTCAGTGCCGGACGACTGCATGAGCTCAGAGAACATTTCATCGTATGTGCGGTTTTTTTTCGCTGCCTTATCTGAGATAGCCTTTGGGATGGAGGAGGGAGGCTTGAAACATTTGCAGCTGCTGGAGGGAAAAAAGGGAGTGAAGTATTTAAAAAGATACATTTTACAGAACAATGGTTATACTCTTTCATGGTGAACACTATTCACATTACATAGCACATGTGATTTTGGTACAAGGTCACATTTTGCATCTTATATTGAATGCCTGTGGCTTTGGTGTTAGAGATCACACACACAGTGCCGGGCAACAGAATTCGGCTTGCAGGTGGCCATGATAAGCCATAGTCTTTCGGCTTCTGCAACCTTCACAACAGCAGCGCCCTCCTCTCTCATACCAAACAAAGCACGTTGAGTTGGCCATCTAGTGCTGCGGTTTTCCTGTTAATGTGCAGCAGCAGGAACCAAACTAAGCCCTCCCCATCCAATGCTCTGGGATGATTGCTTTACCCCTCACCCCACCATGTGGCTGGTATCAGGGAAGATCCCTGCTAGCCAAACGCAAACAGCTCAGCGCCAATGGCCCCCACCCCTCCCACCACGTGGCTAACTGCAGGGAGGATTTCTTTTCAGCCACAGGCAAACAGCCCAGTAGGAACGGCCACCTCTGAATGTCCCCTTAATTAAATTCCCCTATTTCAACCAGGTTACCATGAACGATATCACTCTCCTGAGGATAACACAGAGAGGTAAAGAACGGATGTTGCTTGAATGCCAGCAAACACTGGGACCATACACTGCCAAGCTTTGTCATGCAATGATACCAGATTACTTGCTACTAGCATGGCTTGGTAAAAGTGTCCTACCATGGAGGACAGAATAAGGCTGCTCTGCCCAGAAACCTTCTGCAAAGGCTTTTAGAGTACCTCCAGGAAAGCTTCATGGAGATGTCCCTGGAGGATTCCTGTTCCAACCCCAGACACGTTAACAGACTTTTCCAGTAGCTATACTGGCCATGAATGCACCCTAAGTCCTCAGGGCTACTTAATCATTAAAAAATGCTTGCTTTTATAACATGTATTATATTTAAAAAGGTACACTCACCAGAGGTCCCTTCTCCGGCTTCATTGGGTTGGGAGGGTATTTCAGTCAGGGTGATAAAAAGATCCTGGCTGTTGGGGAGAATAGTGAGCTGTGTGCTCTCCTCAAGCTCATCCTCCTCATCTTCCCCGTCCACAAAATCCTCAGGCGTGGCGGGGAGTACCCCATCATTGGAGTCCACGTACAGTAGTGGGGTAGTGGTGGCGGCCCCCCCTAGAATTGCATGCAGCTCAGCGTAGAAGCGGCATGTCTGGGGCTCTGTCCGGGAGCATCCGTTTGATTCTTTGGTTTTCTGGTATGTTTGTCTGAGCTCCTTAAGTTTCACGCGGCACTGTGTTGCATCCCTGCTGTAGCCTCTGTCCCTCATGGCCTCAGAGATTTTGTGAAATATTCTGGCATTTCGTCTTTTGGAACGTAGTTCTGATAGCACGGATTCCTCTCCCCATACAGCGATCAGATCCAGTACCTCCCGTTCAGTCCATGCTGGAGCTTTTTTTCGATTCTGGGACTGCATGGTCACCTGTGCTGATGAGCTCGCCTGACCAAACAGGAAATGAGATTCAAAAGTTCCCAGAGCTTTTCCTGTACACCTGGCCAGCGTATCCGAGTTCAGAGTGGTCACAATGGTGCACTGTGGGATAGCTCCCGGAGGCCAATACCTTCGAATTGCGTCCGCACGAACCCTAATTCGAAACGGCGATGTCAATTTCAGCGCTAATCCCCTCGTTGGGGAGGAGTACAGAAATCGGTTTTACGAGCCCTTTATGTCAAAAAAAATGGCTCCGTTGCATGGAGGCGTGCAGGGTTAATTCGATTTAACGCTGCTAAATCCAACAAACTCGTAGTGTAAACCAGGCCTTTCACAGTTTGATTTCTAGAAAAAGCAGTTAATTCTCAAAGACAGATCTTGGGGAAGAAGAACTGGAGATCCTTTAAAAAAAATCTTATCTGCAAATAAGAGCATTACGGCTGTGACAAAGGAAGGGAAGCAGAAACACAAACAGAC